>NC_141929.1:21807941-22110551 GCF_057802395.1 Ceratotherium simum simum | reverse complement strand
GAACAAGTAAATTCACCTCTGTTTTCTCATCTGTAAAATGAATGAGGAAGATGAGATTAACTTCAAATTTCCTTTCATTTCTATTAAAAAAAAAAACTATGATCCCATTACTTTATTTTATTTTCAAAATAGCCAGTCTCTCTGTAACTATGGCAATGTAGGGCACAGTTTCTCCTTATTCATTCACTACAAAGTGAGAATGTTTGGATATTGTTAAAACTTAAGGATATTCTATGAAAGCAACTCCAAGTATATAAATTCTTGCAATCCATAAAAAGTATCTTATCTCCTTATTCCAGTATGCCAAAGGATTTCCATTTTAAAACCCAACTCCAGTCTGACACCTTCATTAACCACGCAGATGTGTTGTTTGATGTGTTATTCCCTTCTAAAAATTCCCAGTTTCCACCCAGGCAGGAAAGATAGATTGAGAGTGAGCCCAAAGAAAGAGTTTTATTAATGATTGCTGTCTGGTTTTGTGTACATATCTCAGCTCATATCCTGAGAAATTCTTTTTCACGCAATCCATTTCTATTATAGTCCTGTACTGTGTTACCACCTCATTATCTGTCTGAGAGACTGATTCAAAGTGAGGTTTAACATGCTGAGCATTTGGACAGCTAAGAGCAAGAATTTTTTTTTTTTTCTAGCAGGAAATTCCTGGGAGGTCTCTGGCCACTTTCTTTTTATCGCTGACAAGTTGGTTTTGATATTTGAGAATGTAGAGATCAATACCGACTTAGCCATCAAAATGACTTGATATAAGAAACTCTCTAATATGGTGCCAGGAATAATACCTCATATCTTTGAGACCCATGCTATAAACTTTGCAACAATTTCCGAGTGCCCTCACAGGGCGTTCCCCTGGAATAACTTCAAAGGATTTAAGGGAAGCATTTTTACCCAGTTCTGGACCAGACCCACCCATAGCCCTCAGACCTAAGTTGAAAGGTAGTATTAGGGATCCATGACATGCTTCCACTATCTTAACTGGACTAAAGAAGAATGATATCTTATGGGCAATCAGGCTTCCCAAAGCAATTAAAATTCCACATCTTTTTACTACTGGAAAATTTTAACAAATCATTTTAATTACACTGGATCTCTCACTGACATCAGAAGATGTGATTGGAAAATAACTACTAGGAATTAAAACTAAGGGATGAATTAAATATCACTGAACAAATAGAACTTGTTTAAAAGTTAGTCCTCAGTGTTCTGTCCTGATTGCAGTGGTGGTTACACGTGTCTGTGCATTTATCAAAGCACATTGAGCTATACACCTAAAAAGAGTAAATTTTATCATACATAAAAGTAAAAATATATTTTTAAGTTAATCCTTTCAAAACAGTGGGGATGAAAATCATTCTCTTAGATGGAGGACAGACTGCTTTGCCCTAGCGCAGCATGGTGGGGAGACACAGTGTCTTGATTGGGAGTCAAGGAGCCAAGGGTCTTGATGGAGAGAGGTGCACAGATATATTAGGGTCACACAACTGGGGAGATAGCATTGACCATCATCAGTCCTTGGGGAAGCTAAGGGAGATAGACAAGAAGCCAGGAAGCAGAGATGGATACTTGAATTGTCACCAGCTAATCCTTCAAGCAAAGGAGTTGGGGTAGAGATGGCACAAGACAAAAGGAACACCAAAAAAGAGCATAACCAGGTGGAAGCAGGAGACCTCAGATGCAGAGCCTATAGCTAAGCCCATAAAAGGAAGCCAAGTCAGGTTTTGTTTTATTCTATTCTTTTAGTGACTTCTTCAAGTCAAGGAGTTTTAGCCCCAAGCTCTGCACTAAACGGCAGTGTGAGCTTGCTTCTTCTCTCTGGACTTCAGTGTTCTCATTGCCAAAATGGTCAGACTGGGATGGATCAACCTTCTGGTCCCTTCTATCTGAGAACTTCATGTGAACTCAAAGTATAAGTCAGGTCTCTCTTCTATAAGCTTTGTCTCATGTTTACATGACACACAAACATCATGAATGCAGTCATATAAAAGTATCCTTGGTGATAGAGATAATAGCCCTCCACTTGGTTTGTACTCTTCAAAGCTCCCTTCATTTCTCTCTGGGAAGCAAGTAGAGATGTAGAAACACCAAGCAGGTTTAACATGGGTCCAGCTGGGGTTAGTTCTCGCTCTTTCACCCATGCCATTTGACCTGGTGAATCTTGGAGGTGGCAGGTAAGGAGTATGGACTCAGATGGGCTTTAGATAGGATGGACTAGGCCTGGGTTATGCAGTTATTAGAACTAGGCCATGGAGTGATAGGCTGCACAAACAGATATATGTGGAAACCAAGTAACAGGGGAGGGACGGAGCAGTTGATCGAGCAGCTACTTCCACTGGTCTCTGTCCAACGACCTTCACACCAGCTTTTTCATTCAATCCTCCTAGATGCTTTTTAGGGTAAGTAGTATTAGTGTTATTGTGCAAAAGAAGAACCAGAGGCTCAGAGTCTTGAAGTTATTGCTTCAAAATCTCTCTATGTCCAATGAGACTGGCACTGGCTCAGAACACAGTGATAAGGATGCGGGGCCTGTCCTAAGAAAGCCCACAGGGAGAAGATGAGGCTACTGGCTTTGAAACAAGAATCACGATACTGATCCGCAAACTTTCACGTTCCTGAGAATCACTGGGAGAGCTTGTGAACTACGCAGATTTGAAGACCCCTCCCAGGATATTCTGAGGTAGTAAGAATGGAGGGAAGCCCAGGGTTCTGCATAATTCTGGTGTAAGATTTACTGTTTAGGTGAGGGTAAAGAGGTCGTTCAGCCAGGTCAAAGGTAATAACTGTGTCTCATTGAAGAACATGATAAGGTAGTCATTCAGTCACAGGGGATGACGCCAAGAGGTAACTTTGAATAAGAAGTCTATACTGCTGCACAACTATTAAAATGGTAAAATATAAAAGACTGACAACACCAAATGCCGGGAGAACATGGAGCAAAAGGAACTCTCATGCACTGCTGATGGGAATGCAAAATGGTACAGCAACTTTGGAAGACATTTTAGCAGTTTCTAATAAAACTAAACATAGTCTTACTGTACAATCGGACAATCCCACTCCCAGGTACTTATTCAAGTGGGTTGAAAACATATCTACACAAAAATCTGTGCACGAATGTTTATAACAACTTTATTCGTAATTGCCAAAATGTAGAAGCCACCAAGATGTCCTTCAGTAGGTGAATGGATAAACAAACTCTGGTGCAGCCATACCGTGGAATATTCCCAACAATAAGAGGAAATGAGCTATCAAGCCACGAAAAGACCTGGAGGAATAATAAACGCTTATTGCTAAGCGAAAGAAGGCAATCTGAAAAGGCTACAAACTGAGTGATTCTGATTATATGATATTTTGGAAAAGGCAAAACTAGGGAGACAGTTAAAAAATCAGTGGTTGCCAGGGGCTTCCAGAGAGGGAGAGAAGGATGAACAGATGGAACACAGGGGATTTTTAGGGCAGTGAAACTATTCTCTATGATCTGTAAAGGTAGATACATGACATTATACATTTATCAAAACCCATAGAATAGACAACAAAAAGAATGGATCCTAAGGTAAACTGTGGACTTTAGTTAATAATATCATATCAGTATTGGCTCATTGATCATAGCGAATGAACCACAGCAATGCAAGATGTTAATAACAGGGGAAACCGTATTGGGGTCGGAGGGCCTGAGGTGATATGTGGGGACTTTCTGTACTTTCGTCTTAATTTATTTGTAAACCCAAAACTGTTCTAAAAAATAAAGTCTATTAATTTAAAAAATAAGCATTAATTAAGATTATAAAAGAAAAAAAAGTCTCAGGCTTCCTTTGAGCACTACCCTGGGCTAAATCGACCCTTCTCTTACAGGGCCCAGCCCAGGAGTGCTGCTTGACTGTGTTGGAGTAGAGGTGTGTCTCAAAGAAACTCGCATTGTTAAAGCCCTGAGTTCTTCATGTTCCATGGTGTCAACCCCCATGGGTAAGGTTACCTCACCAAGGACACTGAGCTTTCCCATTGGTTAACGGACATGTGAATATATCTCTCCAGTACCTTTCTTGATGCTAGGGGATTCTGATAGAGCTATCTATCATGGAGCCTTCGATGACCTTGGCTGCACATCTGGGCCCTCGATCCGGGCGTGGTCAATCATCACGCTCCGTATCTTCTTTCCTTATGCACAGAGATTGGTCCCGGGGGATTGACATCGACCTGAGCAGGGAGGAGCCATAAGATTGAATACAGAAAACTCAGAGAAGAAGAGGGAGAGGCAAAGAAGGAGACAGGGAGAGAGAAGTGGGGTAGTGGGGGCAGGGTGGGCTGGGAGAGAAGGGAAGAGGAGGAAAGAGACAGAGGAAAACAGAAAGAGGGAGCTCACCCTGAGATAGAAAGCTGAAAGAATATTGAAAGCAAGGAGCCACCAGGCTCATTCTTCTGCCCATACAGACAGTCTGAATGAGAATAAAGCCAATAAGAACAGACAAAAGCTGGAGAGGAATAGAGAAAGGCAGAAGAGAGGTGCTGAACGGGAGAGGAGAAGGAAATCAGACAATTTTTAATCACTGTGAATTTTTTAATTACATTGGCCAATATATCTCTTTTTTGCCTGTTAGTTTCCAGATTGGGGTTTCTGTCATTTGCAGTAATCCTACCAACACAGTGGGCGGCACCTGATTCCCTGGGTGCATCATTACCCAAATCCTACCCATGTCAGATCCCTGCGTGGACTGGGTACCTGATTTCATTCCAGCATCCTGTAGTCAGAACACTCATCAACTTCTGTTTCCAGCAAAGTGGAAGAAACGTCTTCATTATACCTACTGGAAAGACATGTGCAGAAGAAATTTTAACATATGTGGGTTGAACAAATGAAAGAATACTGTTACCACATAAGAAGTGAATCACAAAGATTGTAAGAAAGTCAAAATAAAGAATTCAAGTACAACGATGTCATGAAATAATAGTCTGGCTTGGAAAATAAGTTAGCCTGGTAGTTGGTTACGTATTCAAAGAGAACTTCCAAGGGAGAGATATAACTAAAGAATTGGCAAGAAGATAAAGAACTTACATGGAAAGGAAATCAAATGAATGCAGACTGAGGGCCTGCCACTGTTCACTTTCAAAAACATTTCCAACTTTATTTTTAAATTGCTATTTTTATTGATATTGTAATCCTGTTTTACATATGATAAACTGGAGGCTTAGGAAAGATAAATAACTTGCCTAGCTAAGAAGTGGTCAGATCAATAATTTTAATCAGATTTACCTAAATTCTAGCCAGTATATATATATTTTTTTTTTGGTGAGGAAGATTGGTCTGAGCTAACATCTGTTGCCAATCTTCCTCTTTTTGCTGAGGAAAATTAGCCCTGGGCCACTATCGAAGCTGAGCACAGGAACTTAACCATTACGTCACCAAGTCGGCCCCTAGCCAGTACATTCTTTACGATACCATTGCAGGGTGGAGGGAGATAGTAGGTGGCCAGGAAAGTACATCCCCTGTTTATAGCCTCAGTCTCATGAGGTAGACAGAGCCACCCTTTCCATAACATCCCTTGATCAGCTCCTGCCTTTTCTCTCAATTTGTATCCCCTTGCATATCCATGCCCACAATTAGCAAACATTTCTAAAGAGGCTACTACATGTTTAATAAGGGGTTGAAGAGACACAAGAAGAGGAATATACTGACTGGCCACCCCTGAGGAACATACGAGCAATTGGAGAAGACAATGGTGAACAACAATTGCAGTATCACTTGATAGGTACAATAGTGGATGAGTAGGAGTGGAAACTTTCCCCTTCTTCCTTTCCAGGTTCTTTGGCTAGTCTAGTAATTAAATCAATATAAGACAGATTAACAGGAGAAAAACAAATTTTGTACGTACGGGAGCTGCAAAGACATAAGACTCAAACACGGTCAGGCAATTGTAGCTTATACGCTATCCCGAGCTAAGGAGAAGAGGGTAGGAGTCTGGGGCTCCAAAGGGGAGGAAGATAATTCATAGGAAACAAGAAGAACAAATGTTCGGTAAACAAACGTTTACCATGCCAGTCAGAGAAGTCTTTCCAAGAAAAAGTTATCTTTAGTATTAACTCTCTTCTGGTGCAGGCCCTCTAGCTAAATTCTTTGAGGCAGTTAAGGGGAAGGTAAATGAGAGCTCTTCCTGAGGCTGTTGGACCTTAATTGCCTTGAGCTCAAAAAAATCCACATGCCAAAGTGGCATATTTTGGGGTCACTTATTCTATTCCCCTTCAGAAGCATAATCAAAGAGCTGGGGAACACAGAGGTACAAGTGACTCACTCTTCCTGGGGGGTTCAGAGGAGACTTTACAAAGGGAGTTATATTTGAGATGGGCCTTGAAGACAGATGGAGAAAAAGGGACATCTTATGGCTTGTGGATTTCTAGTGTTAAAGAAATATCTTTTTTTGGTTAACCTCTTCATGGTAGGCATCTACTTTTTGTTTGTCTACCATCCATATTTCTCTCTCTCTCTCCTTGTTTAATAAAATTTTCCTTTAGAAAACCACCTCTCTTCTCTCAGTCCATAAATTTTATTTGTCTTTGAGCTCTGCCTAGTAAATCAGAGTAAGACATTGACTCATTTAGGGATTGAGGCCTGACCTAAATTTGGCTAAGTAAGAATCACACTCAAAATTTTTGCATTCAATATTTGTCAGAAAATAAGGACTTTCTCACGTCTTGTTTTCTGGGAGGATGGAAGTCTACAGAGGCCAGTGCTTATACGTGCCACCAAGTGGGGAGGGGTTGCCTGAGAATGAAGCCAATTAGACACAAAAGAAAAAAAGAGTTTTGATGACTTTTTAAGTACCTTTATCTATCTGTGCCTGAAGCCCGTAACACTGCTATATTCCATAGGTAAATTAACCAATTAAATTCAAACTTGATAGATACTCCAGACAAATATGGTGAATGCTACTTAAATAACATATTTGCATTTTATCTGGGATCTTCTGGAGGCACCTCCTTATGCATATAAATGGTGAGACTTTTCTACACACAATAGGCATTCAAAAAGTATCTGTCAATCAAATCATCAACCATCAGCTGTGGGCTTACTATGTATGAAATACTGCTCTTGGCCTGGGTATAGAGATAAATAACAGAGCTTTTCAAGAAGCTCACAGCGCAGTGGTAGAGACAGACATGAGGCAATCAATTGCAATGCCACATGATAAGATAATGTGAGGTTTAGTAGTGGCAAAACGAAAAGAGAAATCATCTTTCCGATTGAGAAGGAAAGGTTCCTGGAGGAGACCACTTCTCCGACAATGCAAGATGAAGCAAGAGTTCACAAGACAGGTAAGCAGAGTTAGAGCTTTCCAGAGATAGGATCAGCATGTTCTCTAGGCAAGGCATAACAAATAGTGTGTTCAAGGAAGAGCAAGGTTTTCTGTACTAGAACAGCACAGCCTGGGCTGGCTAGATTGGTTTGAAATGCATCTGAGAGCTTGTTGAGGTTTAATGATGAAGAAGTGTTTATGCTACACCAATCAGTTTTACCCTGTGAAAAATAGGAAGCCAAAAAATGTTTTTAAAGTAAGAACTGAATCATTCAGATTTGAATTTTAGAAGATACGTCTAGGAGCAAGAGGAAAGATTTGATACTGAGTGGAGCAGAAACAGAATAGAGATAGGGCTATAAACATGAGTGTTACTATAATAGACCAAGACAGAGATGATAGGGCAGACCTAAGACTGTTGCAATTGGGGTGAGAAGAGAGAAAGGGAAGGGAGAGAAGAAGAGAATAAGAGAAACGATGACAGAATGATAGATGAAAGACTGGAGGAGAAATAATTTTACCCTCTTATCTCTCTCCGCAAATGTGGATCAATGTGCCAGGAAGTAGACGGTTCTGGGTGAACGTGAACCGGATATGTTCAAGTGGCAGACATTACAGTGGCAGACACTGTTTTTGGAATAGATCATGGGAAGAATCACCTATGTCTTTGAGATCCTGCATCCACCTTAAGCAGAAGTCTTTCCTGCACGCACTGACCAGCTACAGTTCTTACACTGAAGTAACACACCCAGAGCTCATCTACCAGCCAGGCTCCACTGAGGTTTTCAAAAGGCAGTTGTCATCATCCTCAGTCTATACACACCTTTTATGCACAAGATGCTGGATCAGACTAGCATCCTAAGCACTTTGCAGGTATTACCTCACGCAATTCTCACAAGTACTCTATGAGATAAGCAGTATTATAATCTCCATTTCCCAAATGAGGAAAACACAGCTCAGGATAAGTTCCCATTCTGTTGTTTTTTGTTTTCTCCTGTTTAAATTCTCTTGCATATATACATTACTATCTTAGAAAAAAAGCTCCTACATATGTTTCCACACTTTTATATAATATTTGGAACAGGATTACAAGTATCAAATAGTATTCAGTCAAATGGATGTAATATCTTGTATTGTTGGGGTATTTAAGTTGTTCCCATTTTTTTCTGGCATTGTAAATCATGCTATGATAAGCATCCTTATTTAGAAGGGAGTGGATCTCTGGTTGTCCTCTGCAATGAATTCCTCGAAAAAGATTTACTAGTATAAACATGTCTTAGTCATAACGTCTTTTTCCAAATTTTGGAAAGGGTTTCTAAAAATTATGTTGCAGCTTAGTGAAATTGTGGATTATGGTAGTTTTTAAACATGGTTTAGAGGAAGGTTACTTGGTTATTAAAGGAAGAGCTGGTAACACAGTCAATTGCCTTTCTTACTGATTCCATTGGAATCACCTAACCACCTAATCATAATGCTGCCTTCAACAAGCGAATCTTATTTCAAGAAACAGAACACTCCAAGGCTATAAATCAGTTATCCATGATGTATCGCTAACTCCCTTTTTCTTAAATTGTGAATCTCTATTTATTTTATTTTACTTATTTGACAATCTGTGTTTTAACTATGAATATTTGATAGATTTGTAAGTAAGGTAAATCAGTTTCAGCAAGAAAATCATACAGCAATGGAAGCATTCTCAAAATGTTCTCTCCACAGAATAAGCTTCTTTCAAAAATGTTTCTATTTCTTCATGAATTAAAAATCATATACTTAGAATGAAGTCTATCATAGATGTAGGAGATGATGATCTGTCTTTAAATTGTTTTCTTAAAAAGTCTAACTGATAGAAACAGAGAGTAGAAAAGCTGTTGCCAGGGACTGGGTGTGGGGTATATAGGAAGAAGCTGTTAAAAGGGTCTAAACCTTCAGCTATAAGATGAATAAGGTCTGAGGATCTAATGTACAACATGGTGAGTACAGTTGATAACACTGTATTGCAGAACTGAAATTTGCTAAGAGAGTAGAACTTAAATGTTCTCATATACACAAAAGGAGTAAATACGTGAGGCAATGGATATATTAGTTAATTCAATGGGGGGACTCCTTTCACAATGTATATATTTGTCAAATCATTATGTTGTATACTTCAAATATCTTATGATTTTATTTGTCAATTATACCTTAATAAAGCTGGAAAAAACAAAAGTAGATCTAAAATATATTGTCAAAGATATCTGTGAATATCTAGTTAAGCTCTTTAACAGGAGAAAAATAAAGTTAGTAAAAATGTAAAAATAAATAAAATTGTTTTCTTTGGTTAGAATTTCAAATGTTTTTCTAGTTAATTGGCATCTTTTTCCTCATTTCCAGGAATTTTAGTTTCTTTGATAACTATTCAACTTGAGTTTACCTTGAGTTATTTTAACGAGCTTTCTATTTTAAAAGAAGTTTTTTTACAGAAAAAGGTTTTTTACAGAAAAATTGCAAAGATAGTACAGACTGTTCTTGTTATTTCCTTCACCCAGTTTCTCCTAATGTCAACGATGTACAGAACTATTTATCAAAACTAAGAAATTAACTTCGATACAATATTATTAACTAAGCAACAGACTTTATTTGGATTTCACCAGTTTTTCCCCTAATGTGTTTTTTCTGTTCTAGAATCCAGTTACTACAGAATCCAAATACTACATTATATTTAGTCTACTTTTTGGTTTATCTAATTCTTCACAGATCTGACTAGATTGTTTTTATGTTAATTTAAAATGTGGCTGATGAAGGCTCAGGCTCAGAGTAGAAGATTCTTCTCTTGTCCTGTGGTCCACTTCTGCTTGCCTTAGTAATATCTTCAATCCATATTCTCTTTTCAGGAATTTTAAAAATCCACTTCTTTTCAAGTGGATTAATTGAGTCAAACCCACGGTAAATAATCCATAAATCTACTTAGCTGAGCTTCCCTAAACTGCAGGACTTCACAACACGAGGGCAGTAGAATAATTACCAACCTTGTCAAATTATGGGACTCTCACCCTTTCACCGGATGCATCAAACATTGTTCAGGATCTGAGACCTTCTGAAAGATAGACAGACTACTGGCACCAGCTTCAGTCAACGCCTACAGGTCAGAAAAAAATTTTCTTACTTGTTAGGTAAGTGGCTATAAGTTCTATTTAGATAAATGAATACAAAAATAGATTCCAATATTTTCTTCACTTATCTCCGTAGATTTGCTTGACCCACTGGAGTGATTCTGTCCCTGTAAGAGGCTTCCTGACTTCTGTGGGCTTTAAAGACGCTGAGAGGGAGTAATAGTTCACACTGGTGCGGGCCCACCGGAGCCCTACTCCATAGCCTTCCCTTCTAGTCCTCAGCGCTCGGGAATGCATCCTTATTAAACCAGGCTCGGAAGCTCAATGTGTCTGCTCTGAGTCACTGAGAATGCTCCTGAAATATGACATCTGCAGTGTTAGGGAGAGCAGGACTTTGTTGTGTGGCATTTAAACTTTCAGCAGGATCACAGAACGTCTGTTATTTCAAGTTGGACTTGATTATTTTTTTTTAAATCGCCAGACTTTCAGACCATACAATACCAGCTTTCTTCAAATGTAACTCTTAAGTTCCTTTTATGGTAAAGTTTAATGCTGTGAACATATGGAGGGTCTGAACGTCTGCCAAATGTTTTAAAAGACAAGGTTATAAATACCTCAGCAGCGAGCTTTGTTCCTTAATGTATGGCTCTGTTACTCAGAGTCAACGTGGAAGATAAATCAGAACATGGAGCTGGCTTGGGCATTAACTTGATATTTCTGGCAAGTATTCATAGTATCTCATTTGAGAGAAAGAGAAGTGGTTGTTCTGAGGTAACATTAACAGAATGCAAAAAAAAAAAATTGAATTTTATAAAAAGCAAAGATCAGAATTACAGCTTAACTGAAACATGTAAAATGTAAATACACAGTCTAATTTTCTTACCAGAAAATTGAAGCTTAAAGAGTCATCATAAAGCTCATGGGATGAAATTACACTCTTTGGCCCCTTTCCTCTAGATTTGGAATAGATACCTCTAATTTCTTTGGTAATGGATCTCCCTAGCCCACTCCAAGCTCAGCTGTTACTAATTCCAGCCCTATTCTCAAGTGTTCCTTTGCCCAAATTTGGTCTCATCCTCGCCAGACTCAGTTCAGGACCTACCATTATCATTTCTCTGATTCTGCTCTTTCTCTAGAAACAGGATTTGCTGACCTGCCCTCACTCTCCCCAGGGTCTGACACAACTGGTCCCATTTGCGGCCAGGCTGACAGCTGAAAGGACCTCACCCACTTCCGCCACATAAGATGCACCATGTCTGGATTAGGCCTAACGTGTCTTTGAGATGAGGCCTCTTGGGTGAAGAAACCTCCGAGTGGTATAAGGAAGGCCCTTTGCATGAACTTTCCAGGTCACTAGGATAATATTTAATAATTCATATCTTCCTCACAGTAAGTGCACTTAGTATCCTGAATGGCTTAATATAGCTTCCAAAGAGTCCAGGAACTGCCAGGACTGAGCTCATTTATGTGGCGGGGTATGATTAAGAGCAGAGAGCTAAAAAACGAATCAGGAGAACTTCACTAAGACTATTTTTTCCATGTCCTGGATGAGGATTTATTTATTTATTTATTTATTTTTGGCATGGCATCTAAGCCTGAACTTCTCCACCTCTAAAATGGGAATAACAACAAACCTGACTGGCTTAGAATACTGGTGTGGGACTCAAGTGACGTAAGGCATGAGAAAGCTCATGAGCCTAAAAGTGCTCTTGCTATTTGTATTAAAGAGCTGGGTTTTGCTCGTGTAACAAGGAACTTTCAAATCTCAGTGGATTACAAACATAATTTTACCTTTTACGTATGATACATGTTATCTGTGGCCTTCTTGTCACTCTGCTCCAATGTCTGCTTCATTCCAGGATCCAAGGTAAAGCTTTCTCTGAGGTATTGTTTTCTGCTGTGGAGGGAAAATCAAGAGTATAAACCCATGATGGTTCTTGGACCTTCTGCTCAAGTATGCAGGTGTCACTTCTGCTCAGATTTCATGAGCCAAAGCAAGTCATATTATCCAGCCTGACCTCAATTAGGTGGGACCTAATTTTCCCACCTAATTAGGTGGGAAAGTAGACTTGTCCCACCCAACAGGAAGGGGAACTAAGAAAGTATCCCACAAGGCTGGGCCTTGTTCAGAGGACCAGTGACTATTTTGAACGAATAATGCAAACATAAAACTCGGGGTGGAATTAAGACCCAGTCAAGTCCCTTGGAGATATTCCTTGGTTGCTAGATGGCTAATTTTAAAAAAAACGGTCAAAATTCTCTCTTCTCTGCCTTACCTGTAGCCCTTAAACAACTACCATGAAGTATCCTAGAAAGAAAGGACTCATCTGAAATTAAATGGACAGAGAGGGAATAGAAAATGAGAGCTTTAGGGAGAAAATTGGAGGAAAAAAGACAAGAAATGAAAAGCAGAAAAAGAAAGAGCAGAAAACATTATACACTACACTCCGTTACCGGAATTTGAGAAGGAGATGGTATTTCATAGCACAAGAGTAGAGGTGCCTTCTTAGTGGAAACCAGGGTTCACACACCTGATCTGTCGATGACTGTGATACCAGGTTAGACTCTGGGTCTCACTGAGCCTTGGTTACTTGTCCATAAAATGAGAAGAATTCAAGCAAGTGTATCTCCTAAGTTTCAATGAGACAATAGATATGAAAGTGGAAATCATAGAACGATCAGACAGAAATAAATATTAAAGCAACATTCTTTTAGGGGGTTGTTTATTTGGTTTTGCTCACTCTGATAATAATCATGATAGACTGACCCAATAACAATCTATCATCCTATCCTTCCACCTACCAAGCCATCAGACGCCAAGTTATCCATTCACTTACTCAACCTATATTTCCCTACATCAGTGACAAAAAAAATTTAGGACTCTATGAAGATAACAAATGTTTTTGCTGAAGATGACTGGCCTATATTCATATTCATAATTATGCACATCTAATTGTAAACAATTTTCAATGGATGCACATTTCCATCTGCAGAGTTGACTAGGGGTGGAAAACTCATAGACAGTTGGTTGCACAGACCTCTGTGTGATCCCTTTCCCAGAATACAATGCACTCTCAGTCTGCTTGAGGCCTCCCTCATGATGGATTTCTTTCCTCTGCCTAGAAATCTCCTCCCCTGTGGGTCAGCACAAGTGGCTTCCTCACATCCTTCAGGCCTCTGCTCAGATGGCAACTTATTAAAGATAACTTCCTTGACCATCTTACAGAAAATAACAATCTGCAACATGAGATTATGTGTGTGTGCATGTGTGTGTATCCTCCAAAAGGACAGAGTCATTTTTTGATTCACTGATCTAATTCTTAGTGGCTAGAATAGTGTCCGGCACAGAGTAGGCACAAACAAATTTGCTTTGAATGGAGCCAATTGTGTTTTATTTCAGGCTTGTATCGCTCAGCTTTTGCTTAAACAATGCTTTGTAACAAGTGAACCCCAAAATCTCAGTGACTTACAATGACAAATATTTATTACTAAAAGGTTTGCAGGTAAGCTGTGCTTGGGTGCAAGTCTGCTCTGTGTGTCTCTCCTTCTAATACCCCAGTAAAGAAACAGTCTGTTTAGTGTATGCTCTTCCTACAGCAGAGGGCAGGAGTGCAAGAAGCCAAGTTAAACAACACACACACACACACACACACACCTATTCAAAAACCTTTCTTTGGCTGTGGCATATGTTATGCTCAGTCACATTCCACTAGCCAGAGCAGATCACATGTCCAAGTCCAACTTTAATGAGGTGAGAAGTATACTTCTCTCATGGAGAAGGGAAGAAGGAGAGAACATATACTAAACAATGATGTAATCTCCCCACCACCCAGAAACATTCCTAAAACTCCCTTGGAAACACTTCCCTGGGGTGGATATTCTCTATGTCCGGGTGTCATCTTCCTACCCCTTCCACTTCCTAACTTGCTAACTCTGGCTCTGTTTTAGTTTGCTGGGTAACTCTTTCTCTCCCTCTCTTCTCAGAGAATTGAATATCAAGTTAGACTGTCTTTTTGGCAACTTTTAATGACTTGATCTTTCTCTCTTTACAGTCATTGTGGGTCTCAGCGTTGAGGAGAGATTGGATCATCCTCCATCCAGCCCCTTCCCCATGCAGCAAAGGTGTGGCTATGACACCATCAGAAGCAGCAGCTCTGGGCTCTGGTAGGTTCTACCCCTTCCCACAGAGCCTATGACTAAATAAACTATATTTGAGTAAGCTATTAATGTCATTTGGTTTCACTGTGTAGACATAGTTTCTCTTCCCATCCAGACCTTAGTGTTTTACAAAATGGGGCCAACAGATTGAATCATCTCAGATACAGAGAGAAAGGAATCAAAGACTATTGAAAAACACGGGCAAAAGAAGCCTAAAATGAGTGAAGTTTGAGGGCCAATCCTAAGAATTTGGAAATGGTTGGGGGCTTGCTATGTACTGCAAGATCAGAGACTTAGGTCTCTCTCCTCACAGTGCTGAGGGACCTCAGAGATTGGTACAGAAGTTGCCCATCCTAAAGGCAGGGGCAGAGAGCTTTCAGTTGGTGACTGTTGTAAACTGAGTATCAGAGGACTCCTCCCCTCTGCCGTGTCTTAGCTGTGTAAGACCCTTGAGATTTGTATAGGACATGGGGACGGACGTCCCAAGAATGTCTGAAATTGAATTTCCTACTAGTCCAGAAGTAAGGAGACAGTCTTTGATTTAGAAAAGTCAACAAAGTGATATTTCTCATACCCCATGTTACAGATGGGAAAAGGTATACCTACTGCACATTTGTGATGCTACACAACTCCATTCATTTGACCCTCATAACTCTCCACTTTATTCCTGCATCTACAAAGACCAAACCTCCAACGTCTTATCTTCTGCTGCCAAACCTAAGATCTATCTTTGGCCTAGTGTTGGACCATAGATTTTGCCTCTTATGGTGTCCCCTAGGGCAGAGTTTGTGTAGTGTCTTGTTCCAGTCAACTCAGATAATCAGTTCCCTTAACTAAGATTGAACCTTCAGGATCTCCTCATGCCATCCAGCCATTCATCTCTACCCGATTTTCCTTAACCTTCCACAAGGACATTGGGCAGCCATCAAAACGTTCTTTTACAGGCCATTTGGAACATGAAATTGCCAGATTTACCTATGCAAAAAATGGTAGTACAATCCCTCTCCAAACATGAGTTCTATTTGAGTAAAATTCTAGCATTAGAAAACTGGAGTTTGGGGATAGAAAAGAGTAGAAAAATAGGAAGTGGAACAGATTTTAGATTTGAAAGCCTTAATGTGGGGAAAAAAGGGAAGGCAATGTGGGTATCAGAATTCCCTCAGCTGGCACATAAAACCAGAAATGAATTAAATGTTTGGTGATCCATATCCCAAAATGCTATTTAGTGGGTATATTACCCGTGACAAGACAAGACACATTTAAGTATATTTGGTTGAGGCCAAGGAGAAAGAAGATCTTAAAAGTCTCCTATGAGCATAGGACAGAAGAAAGAAATTTATAATATATCATCAAATATTATTTATTAATTTAATATGTGTAAAATGCATATATAATGTATTTATTTAAACTATTTCACCTCAACCTTGTTTGGCTTTCTGGTAATATTTTAAGTTCTGGGATTTATTCTCTCAGAATTTTGAAGAGCCATACCCTTTTGACTTGGGTATTATGGCTATAAGTCAGAGAGTTCCAGGAGGAGAGCCCAGCATTTGGGTTTTCCTTCCCCATCTGAGTTCAAGTTCTGACAATCTATCCCTTAACATCTGAATGCCTCTGGACAGGTCACCTCACCATTCTATGCCCCTGTTTCTTGATCTACAACATTGCGATGACAGTAACAGTACCAACCCATGAAGTAATGAAATAATTAAATGAATTAAACTTAGTTGCCTAGTACCTGGCACTTAGTTTGGTATTATTTTTTATCAATAATAATATTCAATAATAATGCTTTTTCATTATTATTTAAATTTAAAATCATTGAAGACTGTATTAATTGAGATTCTTGGTTGTAAGCAATGGAAACAGAAGTCAAGCTTAAACAAGAACGGTAATTTATAGACTTCCATAATTGGGAAGGTTGTAGGTATATATGAATTCAGTCACAGGAGATGAGAAGATGCCATCATGCTCATCATCGTTCTCATCACCCTCATCATTATCTCATGTTCTTTCCCTTTCTCTTCCTTTCCCTCTCTCCCCTCTCCTTCTCTCTCTTACCCCTCCCAATTCCCTTCCTCCGTTACTTGACTCTCTGTATCTCTATACTTCTGTTTGCCTATCAGCCTGATTCTCTCCCACTTCAGATATGGTTTCCTCCTGGAGCTAGAAAAATGGTTGTTGCCAGCAAAAAAACCCTATCCTCAAATTTATGATGCAGAAGGAAAAGAAACCCTGTATCCCCAGATAGCTTCCTTGTTTCATGCTTGAGTCAGATGCTCCCCATTGGTTCTCATCTCTGTGGACAGGGAACTGATGCAAGACAATGTGCACACAAGAAGAAGCATGCAAGATAGTCCCTTGAGAACCACACGAGGTGCTCAGGCACAGCTCTCACTGCAACAGGACAGGTGAAGACAACAAATATCCCCTGAAGGTACCTACTATCTGTAGTGGTCTGGACTACAATGTGCTCCCTGTGACCAATAAGAATTTCTACGCCTAATAATCCTCAACCATTTAGGAGCAGCAACTATTGACCTCTCCTATGCGAATGACTTAATATAAGCCTCCCACTCCAAATCCTGGGACATCTCAGGCTCTGGGGAACTTCAGATTATATTCTGTCACCACAAATTTAGGAGGAGCCTGAGGACCCTTCGCACTGCTATTTGATTGTCAGCATGTCCCCTCCAGAGCATTACTCCTTAAGATGAATAGACTATCACTTTGGTCTTTTCATTTCCCTCTCCTCTGGCCACCATGGGAATTGCAGAAACTTAACTTATATTATAATTTCCTCTATTCATTAAAAAAGTAAATGCAAAGTAAGTTAGGTTATAGTGCAAGTGTTATGTTGAGAAATTTATTTTTTAAATGCATCAGTGGCTCCCACACAGTGGGACCTTAATAAAAGTTTAATAATGGACATATTAGTTGACTTCCTATAATTGTTTCTGCCATGAAGATGCACTTCTACCTTCTGGATGAAAATGACAAGTGATGCTCTGCTGTGAGCATGTGAGGAGGTTCAGATATTGGAACAGTATGCCATTAAGATGGTGCAAAAAACACATTCCTAGCCAGAACAAAATAGCTCAGAAATTTGCACTTCTGAATTCCTCATTCAATCATACATATTTTGTCTCTATAGGGACTACACGATTCATCCACTAACATCCACCTGCCATTTTGTTCCCATTGTTCCTAGTGTTATGGTTTTGGAACAGCCAATGAATGAATCAATTCAGCAAGTATTTTCAGAATGCCGTGAGCAAATAAAGGTGTCAGATGATGAAGGCTGTGCAGAAATGGAAGTGTTGAAAGTTCCTGATTTCTTGGGAAGGAAAGATTTTTTGTGAAGTTGACTATAAAGCAGATTATGAAATTTTCTGATGTGATCGTTAAATGTGTATGTGTGTTAGTTTTATAAAGGCTCACGTTCACACAACATACAGAAACCATGTTTTTTGAGGCACCCTAACAATATCCATTCAAATTAATGCATGCTTCATTCTAAACTTAATTGCTTTGTGAGGATAAGTTCTGATGCAATGTGTTAGGTAATCCATTAAATTCCCCACCTAAAAATATCTAACATGCCATTGTACTGTGTGCTAACCTGCACAGATAAGTAGTCAGCTTCTCTTTTTCCTTGTTCCTATTTTTTTTAACAGCAATACAACAGACATTCTGAAAAACAACAAGTACTAGGAATTATAAGTGGTCAAAGAAAACTGGAGGGGTCTTTCACACCTTATCAAGCATTCTTGATTACTACCTATTCATTTATTTTTCTTCCACTAAACATGGATGTGTGGTGTACTCTTCTGTTTCACTTATATTATTGCAATCCCCAGAGTCATGCACTTGTGGTGTCTATTATTCTCCCCCATTTTACTGGTAATTAAACTTTCAGAGATACTAGCATGTGGGAGATCTGAAACCAAACCTGATCTTCCAATCTCTGCATCTCATGTGTTTTAAGTGTTTGAAGAACCTTTAAATAGTTCTCTCTATCTGGTCACACAAATGTAGATGGAGATATCTGGGACAAGACCGGGGGACAGCAGCCGGTGTTAGGAGCTTTCCACATCATTTCATAACATTAGCAATGGGTAAACAACAGAAGATTCTAAGCACTGATGTGATCCAATGTGTGTCTTGGAAATATCACTCTGGTGATTAGCCAGCGGACAAGACAGATTAGACAAGATGTCTCAGAGGGCAGGAAGAATGAATGTAGAAAGATCAGTAGGGAGATATTTTGCAAAAGCCCAGATCAGCGTGTAGATGGAGAAGGCAGGGGATTTGAAATTTATCAAGGAGGCAAGCACTATTGGGTTTATAGGACAACTGAGTGTGGGGCTAGGGGATTGAAGTGTGCTAAAAACCACATAGATAGAACCTGGAATCTCTCCCACATCATCTTATTTTCCCATCTCCTATCAGGAATTGTTAAAGGTGATGTGATTCCTGAGAAAGCATATTCATGTGGAAGGAAAGAGAAGCCCTCGGAAACGACAGTCTACGTGGGAAACCAGGCCACCCTCATCCTAACTAATGGCAAAAGACAGGATCTGACCATAGGTGAAAAAAAATAAAGGAAGGAAAGAAGATTCTGCCTTCTTTTCAAAAACTGTTTGATTATTGGCCCAAATAGAACTACTAATTCAGATCTGGGGATGTGAAAGTTACCCATGTAATACACTTGTAGTCAAAAAGCCAGGACTTAATTTTGATCAATAATAATGATATTTATAGGGCCGGCCCTGTGGCTTGGTGGTTAAGTGCGCGTGCTGCAATGCTGGTGGCCCGGGTTCGGATCCCGGGTGCGCATCGAGGCACCGCTTCTCCGGCCATCCTGAGGCCGAGTCCCACATACAGCAACTAGAAGGATGTGCAGCTATGACATACAACTATCTACTGGGGCTTTGGGGGGAAAAAATTAAATAAATAAAATCTTTAAAAAAAAAAAAAATAATGATATTTATAGCCAAATATCTATGTGGCAGAACTGTTATAGCACTTTACATGGGTTCACGTATTTAATCCTTGCAACAATTCTACTGGTAGGTACTATCATTAGTATTGTTATTATGGATAAAACCAACTAATTTCACATAAAAAATCTCACATCCCCAAAAATTGCTTGTCAAGGAACAATTGATCATTGATCAACTCATCAATTTATCACTCAGACTTGGGGTATGACTAAAAATGAGTTTGCTGATCTTAGGAGAGATGAGGGTAGAGGGGATACAAAGTGAGGAAAGGTGAGTGTTAATTTTGTTTCTACTTCAAACTTCTAATTTGAAGATAGTAACTCAAGAATTTGGGACCTCAGTTTTCTGAAATGAGAAACTAAGAAATTATACGACATACTCTTTAAAATCGTTTTTTATACATAAGACTCTATGGTTTAATGAAACTATATTTGCTAGCACAGGCTGATCATTCATGAAACTCCCTATGTCTACGTTCGTTTCACGTTGCTCTGATTACGTATAGCACTCTGTTTCGCAGAACTAAAACTTAGCCTCAGGATGCTTCTTAACACAGGGCTTTAGTAGCCATTACCAACAAAGGAGAGTTGCCACGTAAAATGAAACTTACTTTCCACGCAAAAGGTACCATATCTAACCTATTGAAAATGAAACAAACACCTTTCCATAGAGGTGTCTCACTTAGGTAAATCTGAAACTATAAATTTTTCTGCAAACTTTTAAAGAGAACAGCTGCACCAAGCTGTGAAGAAGTGTTCAGAAAATTGGGTATTTTCTGCAGTTCTCTCCCTAGATATAACAACCCCACACCCATTTGTTCTGACACTGTTATAAGATAAAGACCTGAGAAAATTCTCTGTTAAGAAAATCTCATTCAGAGGCTGAAGCTCTATTTATAGGTTGGGGGAATTAATAATAATGTTACCTAGGCAGTAGGCGTTAGATTAAAAAAGGAAGCCAGGATTTGTGTGTTAACGGGTCAACAGACAGACCTCAGGAACCACTACTGGGCCCATCTGGGCCTGCTGCTTCTCACACAGGCCCCATAACACTCTAGAAAGCTAGGAAAAGAAGCATCTCACATTCTTTGTCTCTGAGCTCAGAAGAGGTGGCATGGGGCATGAAAAGACCCTGGAAATTGAAGCCAGATAAATAAGGATTCATAAACTCGTTATGCTATTTCTTACTAGCTCTTGGAGACTACCAAGAGGTGCTCCCCAAATCAGCAAATAAATTAAATGGGTGGCATTCCAAGGGGGAAGCTGAACATACCTCTGTGAAGGCTCGTGGACCTCTAGCTGCCTGGACACCATGATTTGATCCTAACCTGGTTGATAGGAATAACTTATCCGAAGGCAGATGTCCACCCAAAAGAGTGGGAGGAAGTGATCGGCCATGGAGACCTAGAAAATGAGAGTCACAGAGACACATGCTGGCAAGGCGTAAAGATGTCTAGAAGAGGAGGAGCCTTAATTGGCCAATGCTCTTTCAAGATTTTGGAGGTCAGAACAGCAATTCTAGAATTCAGTGACCTTCTTCAAATGCATTCAGATAACATCTTCCAAGGGAATGGAAACGTCCTCAAATCCCTAACTGACCTTTTTTTGTCTCTTAAGTCAGACCTGTACATTTCAAAGTAGGAACTTTGAAACCAAAATATCTAACCACGAATAAAAGGCTACAGCTCACCTCTTGAAGAAGTGCCCTGACTGGGTTGTTCTAGCAGTAAGAACAAATTCTTTTCATCAATACTCTTGTCTAAAAGCCAGCATTTTATGCTGAGGAGAACAGGAGCACTTTGAATCCCAGGGGAAACTTTTCTGACTTTAATTTTTAATTAAATCGTTTCTTGCCAGCAATAAAAGAGTTTAGGGAAAGGTCATCCACAAAAGAATCATGATTTTAAATAGACCCAAGAGAGAGAGGATAGGAAATGTTTAAATTCTTCTCTAATTTCCTACCATACTTTTAGAGAATGATGCAATGTTTAGTCAAAAGAAATCAACATTTATTGAGTGCCTATCACGTCCCAAATACTGTCAGGTATTTCATATATGAAATCATTTGTTATCATCTCAAAACCCCCATGAGGTTCGATCCTTATTTTATCCCAATTTTTCAAGTGAGGGAACTAAATTTGGGTGGCATTAAGTAAGGTGACTCTGGTTGTAGACCTAGAAAGGGGAAGACCCAGTGGTTAAACCTCAGATTTAGGAATTCAATGCCCACTTTCTCAGGCATAATCCTTCTTAGCAAAGAAACAAACAAAAACAACTTGAAAAAACACAACACAAACACTTAGTAATATGTACACCCAGAATCTAATGAAGGAAATTCAATATCCTAAACAATTTCCTATGAAATATAACAATTAGTCCTGCCTCTCTTCTGAAATAGGAAACTATAATCCAGTGGATTAATGCAATTCTTATTTTACTGATATTTGATATACACCTTTTTCTCAGTCAATTTATGTTTTTGAGCAGCTATGCATATGTCTGTGTATAATGTTTGCTTCTAAAACAAGAGGGCCTGATATTCTTCTCCTTAAATGGCCATTCAAGTTAACCATGGGGAAAAAATTATAAAGCGATGAGTTCATGCATTCCTGCACACATTCTTTTAATGTCAATGGTAGTGTTATCACTTAACAAGGTAATACTGGCCAACTCATTTTGATTTGAAGTATAATTAAATCTTACTATTCTTTCAAAATACAGAGCAACTTCACATTACTAGGGATGCTAATTTTAAGTTTCTAAGTATGTGGCAACCAATCACCCATTTATAAGGAAAATTATTTTTTCTCTGGGGCAGAACTGCATAGCACTCCAGAAACTGATAAATGGAATTCCAAAAGAAATTAAAATACTTGTGGAACTTAGGAACAAGGGCTACATGATTACGTGATTGCAGTGGTTTGGGAGCACTCAGTAACCTGGTAAACACTTAATATATTAATAAGATCATCATTGTCCCTACTCCAACAGGGAGCTCTGTGTGAATTGCTCTTATAAGCCAGTCACGATCACAGTTATCCTTAGGAAATAAAAAGCAGCAGCAATGCCTGAGATTCCTGTAGTGCTTTCATATTTTTAAGACTCCACTGCTTCATCAGTCCTCACAAAAACCCTAGGAGGGGTAATAATTGTCCCTCTCCAGAGAAGAAAGAGAGGGACAGAGACTTCCATGGACTGTCTAGTTCGACTCCGGTAGTCAGTGGAAGAGCTTTGACTTACAACACGCTCATCTTCTGACGCCAAGTCTAGTGCCACAACTCCCTACCACAACTGCCCACAAAGAGCTCCAAAGTTTGATCTCTTCACCTAGTGCTGGACCATCGTGCTGTATGTCGCTTATCCATTTACTAAGCAGATGTGTAAGTGCCCACTCTGTGTCCAGCACAGTACTGGGCACTGGGAATGCTATGCTGAGCAAACATTGTCACAATCTAAAGGGGCAGATGAATATTAAGCAACACAGCCCCCCAAAATATAAACAGCCTAATTATAGAAAGATGGTCAGGTGAGAAGCTGACCAAAGTTTCAGATAAGACATTTCTAAGGAACAAATAAGAGCAATTATGAATAAATAAGAACAACTTAGTGGAGATCTGATGAATGAATAGGGATTACCAGGCAACGTATATAAAGTATGTATAGATCCGCATGTTCTAGGCAAAAGAGACAGAAAGTGCAAAGGCCCTGTGATATGATATACACCTGAGAATGAGCTGAGGATGGAGAAGTAGGTGGGGGTCAGCCCATAAGAGGTCCTTCAGGCCATTAGGATTTATCTTGTCTCTAAAATCAGTGGGAGGCGACAGAGGGTTATAGCAGCTTGGGTAGAGAAAGGATGATGTGACTCCACAGTCGACTTGCAATCTCAAGAAGGCTCTACCAAGGTCAGATCCTCTGAAGGTAGCCAGTGATGCCTCCCATATTCTCAACTAAAATTTGCACCATAAAATTAAGCAAAAGCAAACCCATTTTTTATCAGGACCTAGTCTCGTGGTACAAAAAGACCGGGTAAGGCCACAATACTTATTATCAGATCCTACATAGGAGAATATAAAAGATTGCACATAACTTCAGGAGCAGAGATAATCTGAGAAAAGCTTGAGGCCTAGTCCTTCACCTTACAGCAAAGAAACCAAGGGGCAGGGATTGAGTTATCAGAATTCACAGAGCAAATAAGAATCGGGAGGGGCGATCCCTCTGGCTGCCTTAGCTCTTTCCATTTCTAGGGAGATGTGAACAAATTTCCAGGGGCAATAATCTCCCCTCTTCATTCTGCACTGTATGCAACCAAGACGATATGGTACCTTCAGATAACAAAGCGCAACAGCTCTCAGTCGCCTGGAATATATCCATTTCAGAAGCCGTGGGGAAATTAAATGCAGGAGGCATAGGCATGTTTATGTATTTTCCGTATCAGAAAATGACCTTGTTAACTGTCATCTTCCCATTGAGGCATCTCCCTCAGCACAACATATATTAAATTTATGGATACAAGGTATCAACATAGTCACTAACCATCAATTCTTCCAGCGTGTATTAACCACTTGTGTGCACAGCGTCATAATTCAATTAAATTCAATTTACTTTTACGAGTATTTGGAAGGCAGCAAGAGAAAAGAACACCAGATGCAGTTTTGAATCGTGGTTTCAATACTTACTGACCGTAACGTTAGGTGAAACATACAGCCTCCAAAAGTCGCAGTTTCCTCATCAGGAAAAGGAGCATAATAAATAATACTGACCTCGCTGTGTATGGGAAAGAGTGACGAAGTCATGCTACACCTAGAGTCTGGCACAATGACTTAAAAAACCCTCTGGGATTATTTTTCCTTTTGGGGACTCTGTTTCCGCACAGATTCTTTGGGTATTTCCGTATTTGGGGACCTGTATAAAAGAGAACCCGTCTATTCCTTGGATGCAGCAAAATGAACCCATTACTGTAAAATTGCTTCAGGGACTATGAAATGGAATTGAAAGGGTGGGCTCTGTTTTGCCAGGTGTTGGAACACCATCCCAAGCAGGGAGGAGACAACACTCCTTTCTCTGGCACTGGGAGACTCTGTTAGATCAATTCTATTTCCACCATAAAATGAAATTGACTAGGAGCCTTTTTTAATTTGTTCCAGACACACTGTGGTTTGGCCCATCAGTGAACAGCTAACTGGCTGCCCAGTAGCCCCAGACTATTTTGTGAACTCAGAACTCAACTCAACTGGGGAAGAGGCGATGTCTAGTTACATTAGTCTTGAGTGCCAATGACAGAACGGCACAATCCATGAACTACTGGCAGAACCATTTGCGTATCACACTTCTTTGACCCCGTGGCTGCTTTCCATGTGTGTCAATTTCTGGCTGGAGCCTGGGTTGTGTCTGACAGTACCCACCTTTGAAATGGGGAGATGTCTCATATTGGATCATTGTGCTTGACGTTTAATCAAATATACAATCTCTTTAAGCTGTTGAATATGAAGAATTCTACTGCGTCATGGTGTCCACACACATGCACACAGAAATATAAATGCCCTATATACTTACAATATACTGGGCTTTTTTAAATCTACAGATTGATATAATGGAAAAGGCATGGGCTTCAGAATCAGTTGGATTTGGATTTGATCAAGTCAATCTCTTAGCAGCTCCATGACTTCAAGCAAGTTATCTCACCTTTCTGAGCAGGGCCAGGGATAGGGTTGTGTAAGGAGGGCAGCTAGGTGCAAAATTTGAGGAGGCAAGCATGACCCTGTGACCCTCCTTAAAGTCTGCACCCTGGGCATCTCACTTGCCTCACCTTCATGCTGGCCCTGCCTCTGAGCCTTAGAATCTTATGAACACAGACACTTAAAGCATCTACAGAACTATACAGCGCAGACACCTAGTAAATGGTGGCTTTAACCAGAAATTTTCCCAAACATGGGAGCAAGTGTGCCTGGTGCAGCCAGAACCACATCCAGATGTTATGCCTGGCTCCCTTCCATACTAGGATGGGGTGGGTGTCCATGACCATCCGGGGGCCCATCAGAAAGCAACCCTGATGACAGGGCAGGGATGCTGAGACCCAGACTAAACAGCAACATGTGGGGCTTCTGGGGCAGTCCTGGTAACCCGGTCCACTCACGTTCCACAGGGAGCCACTGAACTAAAGCAAAGCAACTCCAAAATAACATTTGGAATGCTTTGCCTGCTCATTTGAGTCAATTTTAGAGAAAAAAATTAAATACAAAACAAAAAACAAAAAAAATAAAATCAACATTCCATAACAGAGAATCACTGTTCATTTCTGAGGTAGCTTTGTCTATATTACACACACTCTCACATAATTTGGATTGCATTCCATATAACGGTTTCTTTTTTGTTTCTTACCTAAGATTGTGTCACCACTATTACTCCATGTCATTAAATGTTCTTACACTGTAATTTTTAATGGCTGAAAAGAAGGCCATTTCTTAGATGTAACATAATGAATTTTACATTGTTGGGTTTTGAATTTGGGTCTGTAACACATAATATTTTAATGACTGTCTTGTCCCCATTGATCAGTCCACATGTTTGTTTATGTACTAATATTTATAAACGGTTTTACACATCAAATGTCATGAACATTTTTAAGGCTTCTGAGGCATATTGCCAAATGTCTTTCCAGAAAGTTGTACCAACTTACATTGCCCACAGCTGGTATGACAATGTGTGTGTCACAAAAGGACATTTGCACTGTACTATGGTTAGCAGTTGGAGGAACAGACTTGGCCTTAAGCGATTTAGCCCAGGACAAACCTTCTCATGCCTGGGATGGCTCTTCTCCCAGCTACCAGCCTGTTTCTCTGGTTGCTCTACTTGTGTTCCACCTCCGAGGCTATAACCCCCCCGGATCTGACCAAAGAGCAGGGCGTTCTTCATGGGTTTGCTTCTCCATTGTTCTCTCAAAAGCAAACTACAGTATTTAAGAGTGACTAGGCTGTGCTGGGCACAAAGCAAAGGGAGAAGGCATTACAGAAAGTTGACCTTATGTGCGAAGGTACGGGTGGATAAAGTGACAAGAACTTTCTGGGAATTGGTTAAATATGGAAGAAAAACATTCTGTATCTCAGGGAGTGTAGAGAAAAGTGGTTGAACAGGTTGATCTGAGTCCTCTATTTAAATTACCACATGTGTTTTACTTGGTTAATTCTTGTTGAAATCGTATAACACAGACAAGTGTTATTATTCTCATAGTAGATGAGAAAATAGGTTCAGAGAGGTTCAGCAATTCCCCCCAAAACAATCAACTAGTGAACCAGCAAGCTTGGATTCAAACCCAGCCTGACCCTGTGATCATCCTCTGTCTCAAAATGTACCTCGGCCCCAGGGAAACTAATTTGGATGGTTCGACTCAGCAAGTAAATTGTTTTTTTTTTTAAAGAATGTTTAACTTACACAAAGTTAACTGTCTTATTTTTTTTATATATATATAATTTTTATTTAT
The DNA here is from genome assembly GCF_057802395.1 of Ceratotherium simum simum. Classification (NCBI taxonomy): domain Eukaryota; kingdom Metazoa; phylum Chordata; class Mammalia; order Perissodactyla; family Rhinocerotidae; genus Ceratotherium; species Ceratotherium simum. The sequence continues at coordinate 22,083,524 of NC_141929.1, read as the reverse complement.
TTATTTATTTCCCCCAAAACCCCAGTAGATAGTTGTATGTCATAGCTGCACATCCTTCTAGTTGCTGTATGTGGGACACGGACTCAGCATGGCTGGAGAAGTGGTGTGTCGGTGCGCGCCCGGGATCCGAACCAGGGCCGCCAGCAGCGGAGCGCGCGCGCTTAACCGCTGAGCCACAGGGCCGGCCCAGCAAGTAAATATTTTTAATCCTTCTGACCCCAACATTGTTTTGAAATCACTTTTATTTTTATCTTTAGTGTTCCCTCTGAAGTGGTTTAGTTGGTCCAACTCCCTTTGAAAATAACAATTGGTAACTCAGTGTTGATGCTGCTCCAGGCAGCTTTCCAAGAGCTTTACTTCTAGGAAGTCATTTAAACCTCCAACATCTCCGCAACGTAGGTACCATTATTATTCTCATCTTACAAATGAGAAAGCAGAGGCCAAGAGAGGTTAAGAAATTGGCCTATTGGGGCCGGCCCCATGGCGTAGCTGTTAAGTGCGCATGTTCCGCTGCTGGCAGCCCAGGTTCGGATCCTGGGCGCGACCAACGCACCGCTTGTCAGGCCATGCTGTGGCGGTGTCCCACATAAAGTGGAGGAAGATGGGCATGGATGTTAGCTCAGGGCCAGTCTTCTTCAGCAAAAAAGAGGAGGATTGGCATGGATGTTAGCTCAGGGCTGATCTTCCTCACAAAAAAAAAAAAAAAAAAAAAAAAAAAAGAAAGAAATTGGCCTATGGCTACACAGTGACTGCAGGAGATAGTTGAGTTTCTCATCCGGATCTTCATAACTATACCCTGCTCCAGTGATGTTCCTGGTAATGCCTGACGTCCTATCGTGGATGCAGTGACAGGACCATTAGAGCCACCTGGACTGCACTGTTGGCATAGAGGCAGTCAGTGAAACCCCACAGGTAGGTAGTTCTTAGACCTGCAACTTGAAGGTTATCAAATAAGAATAAAAAATCAGCTGCCCCTGTATCTCTTTGCACCTAACGTATATTCAAAATTATCCATCTTGTTGGTGCCTTACCATCTTTCCTGCACTGATTTCACAAGTCTGACCTTTAGACACACACACTGCCTGCACGTCTATGCCTACACCTGGCCACTATTTACGTGGGCTCATGCTCGACATTAATTGCCTGAATGACTCCAACTGAAGAATGGTAGATGAATTTAAGCAGCCAACCATCCGACAAAGAAATTTCTATTAATATTCACAGAACTTAGAGTGCAGTAGAGCAAAGATTCAAATTGATGCTGGTTTTAATCTGTGGTGAATACATTGCTCCACTTCTTGGTGTGGGGAGTATGGAGACAATTCATTCTCTGGTGTGGACACAGCCAAATTCCGTCCGCAACATGACCTTCAGATTAAAGTAAAAGGCTTTAACTTCTTTAAAGAGCTGGATATGTCCACATGCTACAGCATCTGAATGGACAGTAAAAAGTATGGTGCTTTTTCCAGATATTTTCTCTCTGTTGAACATACAGATATCTCAATATCTTCAGATACTTGGCACCAAATAGCAAAAGAAAAATCCAAGTGATAGATTATATTTTTCCTTTTACATCTACACATTTTTGTGAGACATATCAAATGGTGTGCTGCGGGCATCTGTTTTTGGTCTGAATGAATAAACTAACCCATGAGTGTTTTGCAATTTTCTTCAGCAAAATAGAAAATAGCCATACACCACACAATCTCAGGGCTTGATTTTATACCCCATCTTGCCATGAAAAAGATAGGTACGTTATTTGGCAGAAAGAATAGAGGTTGTTTGTAGGGTGGGGGAGGGGAGGGACAGCCTTATTTCTTTTTAATATGGAGAAGAACTTTGGAAATATTTGAGAAAAGGAATAGAGCATTTGAAAAGAACAAAAACTTAGGAGTCACACAGATCTTCCATTTACTAGCTGTGTGACCTTGAGAAAATTACAAAACCTCTCTGGGCTTTGATTTGAGTGTCAGAGAGGGCAAAATGCTCTCAATTGCTGTAGGACTAATGAGATGGCATTTGTCAAGTCCCTACTAATACTAGGTGACTTATTTTGGCCCCTCATTTTGTAACCCTGTTCTAAGCTCTTTATGTGAGTTAACTGACTTTAGCTACAAAATAACTCTATGAGATAGGAGCTATCATTTTACAGGTGAGGAAACTGAGTCTCAGAGAGGTTAAGATACTTGGCTTGTATATAACAGAACTAGGATTTGATCCCAGGCACCATGACCTTGAAATCAATGTTCTCAACCATTATACAATACTGCCAGTAACATATCATAAAGGATTTATAAATGCCTGCCATCTCAGGATTATCTCTTGCAGAGTTGGCCAAGTTCTCTAACAAGCTGCTTACAGTCAGAATACACAGAGGTGTAATCCCTAATAGTGGCCAAAGAGCTTTCAGACTTGTGATCCAAATATTTGATGTATCTCAAGCATGATTCACCTGAAAATGAGAGAAAATATGGTACAGAAGCAGAAAACACGGGCTTTCGAGTCGGCCTATATTTGGATCTAAAGCCCATTTTGCCACCCGGTGGCTGAGTGGCCCAGGCAGAGGCTTAGCTCGTTTACCTGCTTGTCATGGAGAGCAATTAGTACCATAAAAATAACATAGTTGAAGTTCAATAAGTGTTACTAATTGTGATAGTGGCGGTCACAATATTATTACTACTACTATGCTATACTAATAGTAGTAGTAATAGTAGTAGTGGTAATAATAATTATAGTAATAGTAGCAGAAATAATAACAGTTGCAATAGTAATCACAGGAGGAGTAGAAAAGTAGGTGTATTCGTTTGCGAGGGCTGCAATAACAAAGTACCACAGGCTGGGTGACTTTAACAACAGAAATTTATTTCCTCACAATTCTGGAGGCTATAGATGTCCAAGATCAAGGTGGCTGCAGGGTTGGTTTCTTCTGAGACCCATCTCCTTGCCTTGTAGATGGTCTTCTTCTTCCTGTGTCTTGTCATGGGCCTCCCCCTGTGAGTGTCTGTGTTCTAATCTCTTCTTCTTATAAGGACATCAGTCATGTTGGATTAGGGCCCACCCTAATGACCTCATTTTAACTTAATTTCCTCTTTTGAGAACTTTTCTCCAAATACAGTCACATTCTGAGGTACTGGAGGTTAGAACTGTAATATATAAGTTCTAGGGGCACACAATTCAGCCCATAATAATAGGCCTTACACATACCAATTTCCTGTGTGTGGGAATTCTTCAGAATGCTTAACATTATGGAATTTAGGACACTTAACCTCAGAAGTAATGACCTTAGTAATGGTTCAAGCAAGACGTTGGACCTGTGGTACTCAACTAAGACAGTACCACAGAGTGTGTGTTTTAATGATGATGGGGATGGGCAGATACTGGTATTTGAAAGGATGGAAGTCAGGAATGCAATTCAAGAAGAATCCTGTGCAATGAAAAATTATCTTGCATTCCATAAAACTTTTTAAAGTGTATTAGGTATTTAGGTAGATGAAAAACTCTATCATATATACCTATTTATTTATTTATTTATTTATTTATTTGTGAGGAAGATCAGCCCTGAGCTAACATCCATGTCAATCCTCCTCTTTTTGCTGAGGAAGACCTGCTCTGAGCTAACATCCATTGCCAATCCTCCTCCTTTTTTTTTCCCAAAGCCCCAGTAGACAGTTGTATGTCATAGTTGCACATCCTTCTAGTTGCTGCATGTGGGACGCGGCCTCAGCATGGCCAGAGAAGTGGTGCGTCGGTGCGCCCCCGGGATCTGAACTCAGGCCTCCAGTAGCTGAGCGCGCGCACTTAACCTCTAAGCCAAGGGGCCGGCCCTATCATATATACTTAGATTCAAGTCCATTTTACATATAAACATGTGGAATCTATCTCATTGCTTAAAATGCACTGAACTTCTCAGAAATACAACTTCTGTGTAAATTGGGGAAGATAGATTTTTAAGATCTTACCAAGTCAATTATACTTCAATAAAAAAAAATCTTACCAAGACATCTTTACTTTTTGGAAAATCATACCAGTTACAGAAATATCCCTATTGGTATTTATGCTGCCAAGACAATACATCTGTATCAGCCTGCATTTTTAGCTGTCCCATTCATGATGATTTTACGGATGTAAGTATCTTACTACTTCATTATATCTTCTTATAATGTCATGTCAGACATTATGACTTAACTTACGGGAAATAGCTATTACTTTATTATAATCTACTTTCCTTAATTTCTCTTCTCTATTACAATTAGGGTATTGCACTGATTTTTTTTAAAAATATGTATTTAGATAATTTATAATATCTATGAATTTCACTTCAGGATAATAAAGGGAATGTTAGAAAATATTTGCTATAAAAAAAGGGATTGGATCAATAGGATTCAAATTAACTACACTCATCAGAGCTCCCAGGATTCGAAAGGCTACAAGTGGCTAATGGATTAAGTATTGACCCTAGAATTATAATTCAAACTATCAAAGCCAGATGGGAAAATTGAGTCTAAGAGAGGTATGGTGACTTGCCAAAGTCACAGAGTGAGAATTAGAACCTTTGTATTGTAGAAATGTATCCTGTATTAGAACTCTCTGAACAGGGTTTTCCCACACTGGCTTTCACAGTAATCCAGGAGCTCACCATGAGCACAGTTAAGGGGGCTTTGGGATGGGGAAGGAAAGCAGAGTTTAACATGTAAAGTCTGAGCACCCTAATATGTCTCTTCTGTTGGTTTCCTTCTGGGGGCTGGTGGTTTTGTTTGTTCACTGCCTTAAATTAATTTTTCAGGTTTACTCATTCAGTTTGGAGTTTGAGGAAGGAAGAAGATTAAACACAGTAATTAGCTTATTGCCCTGCAATTATTCAAAGCCTATGACAGCAGTCCCCACAGGAATCTCCCCTTTGTGTACACTCTTAGAAGGAAATGTTACCTTATACTTAGCTTTGCTTTCACTTATTTATGGTAAGTCACATGATTCTCCCACAAAACTGTGAGTTAGGACAGCAGCACTCCTCCCCTTAGTTTCAGATGAGTCAATAGCATCTCGTAGCTTCACCACAACCACTGTGGCTCAGAGGAATATCTTGATAAATTTAAGCCATTGATTGACAAAGCAAATTCCATCAAAACCTGTAATGATCCTCCAACACATAGATGATAGAATCCAGGTTCTTTAGAATTTGAGCCCTGCCTATGTGTTCAGCTTCATCTCCCATCCCATCTCCTCCAAACCACGTCCAATCCAGCCATGCAAACTGTAGAGATCCATCCCCCAGTATGGTCCGTCATCAAACCTGTTTCCAACACTGGGTTTTCTAGTCTACTCGGTGAATTTACACTCAACAATAAAGACCCAACTCAAGTGAGAAGCTTTCCTATTTCATCACCTTTCTTACCTCTCCCCTTCATGTTCTAGTGTCTCCCCACCATATCAATTTGTCACCTTAGAGTGTCATTATTGATGAGCCTATTTCTGTGGATCCCCACCCAACCAGATAGTGAGTTTTTCCAAGGAAAAATACTTTCCATGTTTATCTTGTATTCCCAGAGACTAGGATAGGGTTTGGGACACTGCAGCTTAGTAATGCTTAGTAAACAGAATAACTGACGAGTACACAGTAGAGAGCATTTGACCTCGTTATACTTTCAACAGTGGTTGAAGTGTTTTCTCTTTTTGGCTGCCTCCTTTCAGACTGAGCCTTCTCATTCTTCCGGGACAAGAGCCCAGGTCTTCTGAAATACGCTGCAAGTGAAGCAAAATCTCTCCATACATCTGTACCTAGTTCCAGGCATGGATTTACACAGATGAGTATCTCTCCTATGGATTCAGCACTTAGAATGAGGAGAGAGAAGTGATACTGAAGAACTGAGAGCAGTTTATCAGAGTTGCTTGTAGAATCTGGTAAAAAGTAGAGTTTCCTTAAAAGGTATAGGCTGGTAAGTCAACCCCTGTTGGAGTAAAGGTTTCTGAGAAGACTTCTGGTGAGGCCATTGGTGCTTTACCAATGGCAATGGTGCTAGATTGGCCCTCCCTTTTCCTGCTGAAGACCCCAACGCAGCTGGAAGGGCTAAGAATAGACAAACCTCCTCCTACACAGCTGGCAAGAGTAGAAATTGGTGCAGACTTTCTAGGGAGTAACTTGTACATCTGTGTGTAGAAATTTTTATTAAGAAAGATAAGAAGATATTCATCCTAGAATTATTGATATTAGGAAACTAATGAAGAAATTAAATATTTAACAGTAGGTATTTATTTAAGTCAATTATAGACTATCATATATGAACTAATGGAATTAAGTAAACTATGAAATATTGTAAGCCATTACACACTGTATTTGTTAATACAAAATAATAATAATACCAACAATAAAAAATACAGCTAGACAAGTTTTAAACATTAGCCAATTTCATCCTATTATCAAGCTTATGATATAGTCATTATCATCCCTATTTTACAGACAAGGAACCTAGACTAAGGAAAACATGTGAAGTCTTGGCTAACATTACGTAGCTAGGTAAAGCTGGGACTTAAAACCAGATGTGCCAAATTAAAAAGTCCATGTTATTCCTATTTATTGAACTGCTTATATACTTTTAGTGACATGGAAAAATGCTCAGGCTGGAGTGTTACATGACAAAGACGCTCAGAGATAAATGTATTGCCTTCAGACCACGAAGGGAAAAAATAAAAAAAGAAGGAAATGAAGTCGTGGTTTGATTATATGCATCTTTTCTTTTCCTTTTATTTTCCTGCTTTTCCTAAATGTTCTACAACAAGCATGCATTACTTACATAATGCAAACATTAAAATAATATAGGACAAGGAAATATTCCGGTGCTATTATAGATATCAAATATCTTGGCACCCACCTGTCATTTTCAAGCAGAATCCTGGTGTACTGACTGAGAAACACCAGGCAAGAAGCTCCCTTCTCAGAAAGAGATTCTATATTGCTTGTTCCCAGCAGGTCCTGTTGCATTTATAACAGCGTCACAGAACTAAATAAAACAGCGTGGGTCAGGAGGGGTGGGGTGGTCATTGTGACAAATGATCCAATCTGGTTGAAGGTAGTAGCAACAAAGAAAAGCCATTAGGTTTGGTGATTGGACGGGTATTGGCAGCACGTGCCAAAGGCGGTGGGCTAGCAGGTCCAGAGCCAGACCGCGGGGTGTGAAATGAGACAGAGAAACGAGGAAAATGTCAGCAGGTATGTGCCACTTTCAATCAATGGGAGAGTAATAGCATGTCAGTGGAAGCGTGCCCAAGTTTATATGAAGGTTGCCCATTGTGATTCAACAATCATTTTGAATTTCTCAACCACATTCATACGCATTTGACAGGAGGTAGAAATTGGTGTCAGTGGTTCTAAAGAAAGGGCTAAGACTGAGCCATTTTGGATTGCCATCTTAATACTTTGCTAATTTCTAGAATGGGGTGAATATTTTAGCCTTTCAATGGCCTCATCTTAGAAATGGGGCTGTCAGTGCAACAGGAGATTTGGTGTGGATTAACTACTGATTTGAGTCCATGTGAACTAAACATTCTTGTTGCATGTAGCTTTTCAAGAAAAAATACTACAGGAAAAGTGATTGCCATTAGCTCAGCCTGCCCTGGGAGACTTTAATGAAGAGAAGGAACTTGGAGAGAAAGTAGCACTTTTCAGATAAAACCTGGATATCTCATTTCCACTGGGTTGCCCATCCTAACTTGTCTAAGCTGGATGCATTTTTCTCCTGAGCCCAGCAAGGTTTGCCACTCTGCCTTCCTTTCTTTAAGTGGCCGCCTCCAATTTAATATACTTATTGGCATTCTCAAGTGAGCCTTCAACAGAACTGAGCCATTTAAAGGTTTGCCCTCATCTCGTTATAAATTAGTTTTGAATATCTCTCAGTATGCACAACATTCCTCAGCTACCCAAGTTAGAACTCTTTATTAGACTAGGAAGAATTTGCGTTTTAATTAGTTTTACCTCTGGTGTACAAAGCACACTGAGATTACTACACTTAGTAAAATTTAATTAACTTGACAGAAGATCCTAATTGTTTTCGTGCCACTGGTCCTTCACAGGGCTGAAAATAATGCAAATAATGCCCTCCAAATTAAGCGGCCACCACAAAGCTTCATCCTGACTGCCCTATATTGAAAAAAAAATCTAAATTATAATTCATGGGAAGTTTTTGTTTGTCAGACACCAGGATTTGGGTGCATAAGCAGAGATTACAGACCCCTTAGGCAGAGCTATCTAGGGGTGGGGATGAGTGGGAAGAGGGCAGGGAAAAGACCACTCCCCCATTCCAACTCAACTTCATTCTTGTGGAAAGCTTTGTGAAAATGAGATGAGGAACATATTGATTTGTTCAACTCCTCAAAGACTCAAGCAGACGTAATATATCATGTGAATTATTAACGAAGGTTTATAAGTCAAAAATGCTGAATGAATAAATATTCATTCATTTACCATTCATTTACTCCTTTAATGTGTATTTCCCAGGTACCTTTGGCGTCAGGTGTTCATTATGGAAGTATATGATCTTTAAGACCCCTAGGGCTTTGCAATGTCATTCCCAGTGCACAACTTTCCTTTTCCTCTGCCCATTCTGACTACCACTATATGGCCTTCAAGACCAGGAGCATTTTTTGGTTATTCCTTTATGTTCCTAAAACATTTTGTCTTCCTAATGTTCTAATACTACTAGTATTCTAATAATACTAACTGCATTGGAAGGAAGTATTGTGACAAGGTATGTTACTGCTGCTGGCTTTTGTGTGTTTCTGACACTATAGCAAAAACTAGTTTAAGCTGGTCACCGTTTGACCTTGTACAAGCAAACCTTTGTGTTTCAGTCTTCTCTTCTGAATGAAAACATGATAATAGCCTTTCCATGGTAGAAATTCTGAAAGATTAAATGAGGGAGTAACATAAAAAGAAATGGATAAAGTTTAGCAGAGAATTGATGCTCGGTACTATATTTTGAATGTCACCCCTAAGAACCAAGTCAGCTCCTGTGACCCCAGTCCTACCAAGTAATTTCCTTACCTCCTTCCATGGGCCACCATATAGTTTGAGAATGCATAGGCCTAGTGACTAAGCCCATCTGATTTACGGTATATTTTTGACTTGAGACTATCATCATCATCATCACTATGATTATTTATGTAATGAATACAATCTATGCCTGTAGCAAAAGCTATGTTCATCAAGGTTGGCTTAAAAAACAAAAAAAAGTTGATATTGAGGATGGGCTGCAACATTTCAAAAGGTCCTAGTTTCACTCTGTTGCAGAATCAGGCCACTCTACCACGTGCTACAGAACTGTGGAAACTCCCAGAGCTTTACGTTATTTCTCTGTTTCTATCCTGCTACCCCCACCAAATCAACAAGGACTCTAGAAAAGATCTTTACTTCACTGGTCAGCGTGGTGAACTGCCTCAGAGAGTCTTTCCCATTTCTAAAATGGTAGGCTCCTGCTCATCTCGTGTTGTGTAACAGCCTCCCACTCTCGACGTCCCTTTTGGAACCTGTCCCTCTTCCACTTAATGTGGTTCTGCTCTGCCTGCCAATCACAGTAACCCATCCCAGGTCCGGTCACTAGAGTACCCCAACCCTGTGGCCACAGTGACTGCACAATGATGAGTCTGCCACCAGCCTGGATCAGGTAATGATTAAGTAAGCTCTCCATTTCATTCAGGCTCGGAGAGTGAAGCTAAGGTAAGCCTGGAGCTGGATACGCCTGCACCTCTCTTTTCCAGCTACATAGAAGACGCCTGACTGTCGGAGGAAAGGCCAAGGGCGACCTGCAAAGAAAATCAAAGCTAAGACTTGGAGAAACGGAAAGGAAGGGGGAGAAGAGACGTGGAGGGAAAGAGAAGAGATGACAATATTCCTGAAGTCAATGGAGACATTTGGCTACAACCCCAGACCTCCCTATTATGTGAGAAAGTAAATACTGCCCTCCCAGATTAGTTTGAGTCAGATTTCTTCTACTTGCTACTGAAAGACTTTTTCTCATTGCTTTGTACTTTCAACCGCCTTTATCACGCCTTCTTTCAAATTCCTGACCTTTCTTCAACAATGACATGACCAACTAGAAAGATCGGGCTGCCACCAGTGCACAGTTCTGTGGGAACGTAGGTCAAATGCTGAGTGCCCGTGAGTGGTGCAGCCCTTCGCCCTGCCTCCAGGCCGTGTACATCCTGAGCACACCACACGGGACATTGTTTTAGGTGTTTGCTGCATGCTCGCTGATGAATTCTGATGGGGTCAGCCTTCGAGAATCCCCGCATCTTTCAGTGCCAAGGCCTTAACAGATTCAAAGGACAGCCCGAAATAAATGAAGCCTCTTTCAAACCACTCAGCTCCACAGGTTGGATCTACAGCTCAGAAACGGGCTTCTTCCTTCAGAAGCAGGTAGACCTTCTTGGCAGTTTTCCCTCTACAATGTAAGTATGAATTTTGGACCATATTAATTAAATGGAATGAACTAATTTTTTTTACTCAAGTACCGTATATTTCTAAGGTCAACTGTTAGCACAATATTTATGAACTTTGACAAGCACATATTTTAGCACAGGGGGAGAAATGTGTATGTGATTGGTATCCATATCCATATCTATATCCACATCTGTATCTATATCCATGTCTGTATCTCTAACTCTCCTTCTTGTTCTAAACTTCCCAGGGATTGGATCTATAACACTTACATTATTATAGACATTAACTGTCCCCAAGCCTTGTTTATTCTATCCATGGCTACTTTCATTTAACAAACCTTTAATGATCACCTACTATATGCTGACACAGGTGCCAGGAAAACAAAGAGAAGTGCGACAAGTCCCTGCTCTTCATTTATACTGTGCATAGTCTGCCCACTATTTCGTAGTCACATTTTGCACATATACTTTTTCTTCTCTCTTCAGTACCCTCTGTTTCCCCATGTGCATTTGTCCAGATTCTTCCCAAACTTCATAATCTATGAAGTCATCTCTGATATATCCAATGTGGAAATGGTGTTCTCTTTTTTCTTCTAGATTTTCACAGCATATTAGCTACCTCTCTACTTTGATATATAATATATTTGGTCATTTAGTAGTTATTTATGTGCATGCCATCTCTGCAAATCAGTGGTTCTATCATATACATATATACATATATATAGAAAAATATGTATGTGCATATATGCATATAATATACATAATGTGTGTTTATGTGTGTGTGTGTATATCTTAGGTAGTACTGACTACAGGCACTATGCTTAGTACCGAGTCCAACACACTGTAGGTGTTAAAGAAATAAAAGAACGTTTAATGACCCTACGAATGACTGACTCAAATTCCCCTGGAGCATAGAATCCTTCCCACTGAGAATTGCTCATTATAGAAAGTGATTCTCTGAGATGGTTGTATTTTCCAACAAAAATGCTGAGGTCTCTTTGCCCTGGACAGAATGAATTGCTTCCCTTTGACTCAAGCAGCTGTTTGAGGAGTGACATTACAAGTCCCCATAATGACCACTGAAAAGAATGGTATTGATCTCCGAAATTGGCAGGTACATGTCCTATAGATGGAATATTCATTTAAGAAAATTACAAGGGTCAATAGCTCAAAGGTCATCAAGAGAGATGACAGGTTGTAATTTCAATCTATGGCCTGCCACCAGCTAATGAAAAGGGAAAGTGCCCATTTGTCACACCTGGGTGATAAATCTTCCATGTGCCTCGTTATTGAACATAAAGCCACGCAAGCTGTCAACAGCTGTGGCCTGGGCATCCTAATCTGAGAAATGGGGTGAGGTTTACCTTATTTATCAAAAGCCCTGTCCCAAGGGAAAGAAGTGAAAGCAGCATTTGTTAAAATCACGATGCATGCGCCAAACATGGAAAAACACACGTTCACAAATTCTATCAAATCTCATAGTCACGAAAGCCTCATGCGGCAAACGATGTCATTTCTGCTTTCTAGATGGAAAAATTGAAGTCCTGAGAGGCAGCAGGGCTCAGCAAGCTCTGATAGATGTAAGGGGAAGTTGGGATCGGAACCAGCATCTAGTTGATCTGGGGCCCATGATCTTACCACGAAGCCATATGGAGTGAAAACATCTTAGGAGAACGATTGGTGCATAGACTACGCCCCAGAAAGATCCTCTTGACCCCCAAGTGGATCTACCACTTTCCCTCTGGCTGACATTTGTTCACTCAGCCTCAGTTCCCTCACCTATGATGTGGGAATAAGATGTGTTGGAAAGCTATTTAAACACTGGAGGTTTCTTGAAGCTTCTGCACATCACACTTTCACATATCAGAACATTTTACTTACACTTTCAGACAGGGGAATATTTTTACTGTAAAGATAAGGATAATGCCACATATTGGAGAGAGAGCTCTTTTTTTATTTTAAATTTTGTTATTCATCTATCTAATTCATTTATGATCCAGTCCATTAACTTTAACACTAGCACTGGGAATACAACCCTTCCTCCATCTCATGGAGACAGCTGAATTAATTTTGGATTCTTGGTTCCCCCAAAATCCATGCTTACAGTGTCCCTTACCTTCCACCCACTGTGAAATATACAGGCAAACAACAGAGAATTCCCCCCGCCCCCTGCCACCAACATCTTTTGAGTTGTCCTAGAGGAAGAATAGCAAAGATTAGATTCAAACAGAGCTACACTCAAATCCCAGATCCTGCTAGAGAAGGTGTGTGAGCTAAAATCATCACATTAATTCACCTTCATGAGGCTCAGTCTCCTCATCTCTAAAATGGGCACGTTATCTAACTTACATTCATTCTAAGTATTAAAAGCGATGTTGTATGTGTAATTCCTGCTTTCTAGCACACAGTAATCACACGGTAAGTAGTCCTTAGGCAGTTCACACTGGTTCTCAGGTGTCAGCATATCTGAGTGTACACAGTAAAAACACCTGGATGATCCATCTTTGGGAGCCATCCAGAATTTATGTTCCTTACAGACACTGACTTTATCTAAACTATCCACGAGGCAAACAGCAGACCAGAAGAATTATGCATGCAGCTGGCACACACCATTTGGTGTGGGGGAGGTTCTACTGTGTGCTCTCCTGGGCACTGGGAGATTTTTAGGAAAAAATGGAGGATGGCAGAGGTGCAGAGAAGGGTCACATAAACATGAAAATTGTATTGCAAATCATTCCAGTCTTTTTGTGAATACTGTTGTTTACCTAGACAGCTTTCTAGCACTCTTTTCTCTGGTGAAAAGGATACATCTTCACTCCATTTAGCTGTCACTAACCAAAGCAACTGAAGAACTTATTTTCCTCATAATAGTAGTGGAGATGGAATTGATGACAATAACAAGAATCCTGCCCATTTATTGTTCTTCTTGGGAATAGACTCAGATGCGAGTTTTATGGTCATTAGCTGACAACATTCCTCTATGGGAAGTACTATTTTCATTCCTATTTCATAGAAAAGAAAACTGAGTCTCAGAGGTTCCTCACATTGCTCAGGGTCACACAGCTGGCAAGTGACAGTACTGGGGCCAAACTCAGCTGTGTCTTAAATCTGTGATAGTGGACACTGCCAAACCACGGATTGAGGGTAATAAACCTTAAAAATAAATGAATTCTCCAAAGAAATGGCCAATTAGCACATGACAAGATGTTCAACATCACTAATCATTAGGGAAATGCAAATCATAACTACAATGAGATACCACTTCACACTCATTAGGATGGCTATTAGCCAAAAAAAAAAACCCAGAAAATAAGTGTTGGCAAAGATATGGAATAATTGGAACCTTTATGCACTGTTCTTGGGAATGTAAAATGGTACAGCAGCCGTGGAAAACAGTGTGGGTTTCTCAAAAAATTAAACATAGAATTACCATATGATCCAGCAATTCTACTTCTGGGTATAGACTCAAAAGAATTGAAAGCAGGGTCTGGAAGAGATACTTGTACACCCACGTTCACAGCAGCGTTATTCACAATAGCGAAAAGGTAGAAGCAACCCAAGTGTCCATCGATGAATGAATAGATAAGCAGTATGTGGTATATACATACAATGGACTAGTACTCAGCCTTAAAAAGGAAGTAAATTTTGACCCATGCTACAACATGGATGAACGTTGAGGACATTATTCTAAGTGAAATAAACCAGTCTACAAAAGACAAATACAGTATGATTCCACTTATATAAGGTACCTAGAGTAGTCAAGTTCACAGAAACAGAAAGTCGAATGGTGATTGCCAGGGTCTGGAAAGAGGGGGCATGAGGAGTTACTGTTTATAGATTTCCAGTTTGGGAAGATGAAAAGAGTTCTGGAGATGGACATGATTATGATTGCACAAAAATGTGAATGTACTTAATGCCACTGAACTTTACTCTTAGAAATGGTTAAGATGATAAATTTTGTTATGTATATTTTACCACAGTAAAAACAATTAGAAAAAATACCCAAATGGGATCCGAGACTGAAGAGAGGACACTAACATAGATAATATTCTTTCTCTGAGCTTCCATGTCCTAGATACTTCCACTGTGATTATTTCACAGAATCCTGAGAGAAGGCGTTTTTAGCTCTGATTTAAATTTAGGGGAAAACATGCTGCTCAGAGAGGCCAAGCGACTTGCCAAGGACACACAGGTCCTCATAGGCAGCGCTGGAGGATTTCATCAGATGCCACACCCATGTTTGGGGAAAGGTATTCTGTGTCTTAAGGAGAAACATCTGGCTGCCAATAATTAGTCTGCATCAGGGGCAGCACCAGCGTAAAGCATGTTGCACATAAAAGAGAAACTAAGTCCAGGAGAGGAGAAAGTTGCTAGAGTTAAAAGGAACATGGGGACATGAGAGAAAAATACTGTCCATCCAGGAGAGGCTGACTGACTAAGGCCATGTTAACTGGAGAGCAGGAGATTGTGTGTGAGCCCGAGCTGAGGGTACAGAGGAAGCTTTTAGTAAGTACTTGTTAAGTAAATGAAAATTAAGTTAATACATGGACAGACAAATTATTGCAGTCAAGGAACGATTCTTGAGATGTCACAGTGCCATGCCAGGTGTTCCATTAAAAGCGGCTTCAGGGGACAAGAAGAGGACCCCCTCTCCCAGGGGAGGCCAATAGGAAGCCGGCAGCGTCAGATACTGAATCCTAGACAAGGACACATAGCTGAGTACCTTGTAGGTCAGAACCCCTAGGATTTAGGCAAACGAAACCAATCTCCCTCCCCTAGGGGGTTTTGATGGCACCAAGAGATTGTCTGGGGCTGTAGAACAATAAAAAGGCAGAAGAGAAGAAGTACCTGGGAGATGCATTGGAAGAAGAGAAGAAGGAACTAACACGTTGAGTCCTGGCTTTGGGCTCGGCCCTGTCCCAAACATGTTGCACGCATTACATCGTTGATTTGTCCCGACGTCGTGAGATAGGGTCTGTGTTTTTACACAGGAGGCCACTGGCGCACAGAGAGAGTAAGATCACCCACAAGTGCATGGCTGGGAAGATGGGGACCCAGGCGTCTGACATCACCGATGTGCTCCCTAGGGCTACAGATTTCTGCTCAGGGCAGGGACACTCTTGCACTCCAGGCCTTGGCCCCAGCAAATTACACTATTTTTAATTCCCTGGGGATTTGGGAACTGACTGGAGACAATAACCAGCCACACTCTGTCCCGCTGATAAGATGGGAGGTGGGCGTGAGAGATAGTCAGAGGCTTTGGGTGTGCATTTCTGGGCAGAGAGCGGGAAGGAGGTGATGCAGTGAGAGGCTAATGGGGCCATCAGAGAGGAGAAATGGTCTCTTTATCAGGTCTTGTACTGCAGCTCCTGCCTCCTGGGGCCTCTGCTGAGACATCGCCCTGGGAGCAGAGCAATGCAGAGAAAGGCCTTCTCCTCTCATCTACTCTCTTATTTCTGGATCCTCCACCACTTTTGATCTCTTTGGCCACGATGGGAAGTCCAGCTCCAATAACAACCAGCGAGAGTTATTGCTCATGTTCCTTTCCTGTCTTTGCCCTCTGTGTTAGCCCTCCTGCATTTTTAAGATATTAAAATACTGTATGTCACAGCATTTTCTTTAAATAATAAATTTACGGCAGCAGAATTGGAACAGCCTTCGAAGCACATTTCTGAGATGAACCTTGGCTTGATGTATTACAACATTTAAAGCAGGAATTCCGCACACAAAGGACTCATCAGGACCTGAAATGATTAGATATATATGAAAAAGAGCAGTATGAGAAAGCCAGGCCCCTCTCTGACCTTTGCTTCCCACAGTCAATACTAATCTTGTTCCCTTTTAATGACACCCACATCTTTTGCCTAATGAAAATTTTCCCACTATGAGCTTCTGTTAGAAGAAGAATGCACCAGAATAATGCATATGTCCACATCTACCCTGGGCACACACAGGGCATGTCAGCAAAGCTGAAAGGAAGATAAACCTTTGTTACGACACAAGCTTCTTTTCCAAGAACCTATGCTAGCTATTCCCAATTTGTGTTCATCTCAAGGACAGTATAAACTGTGGCGAGTTGGCATAAAGAATATGATTCTTTGTTCCTGATTTAATAATGTAGGGGAGACATCAGAGGCATATTTCTAACATTCCTTTTAATTTATTTTAATACATTAGTCAGACACAGGGAGGGAGTGACATAATTACCAGACTTTTTAGAGATCATACAGAGTTCAAGGGTTGACACTTCAAAATCAAGGTGGCCCTTCTGAGCAAATTATGGTTTCTTAATTTTGTGCCATTGCATTTTAAGTCACCTTTGAAATTTTATAATAACCTGTAATTGATTGGTTTAGCGAATTGTATCTTAATTGAAAAATATAATGTCTAAAAGCTATTTTAATTAGCCGTTATACAGCCATTTAGCAGCCAAGCTGCTCCAGACACAACGAAATAAATAAATAAGTGAATAAATAAGGACCTAAATGATTTGCCAGCTCTGTCTGATGGCAACGTTCTATTTCAGAACACAGAGCTGTGAACCGGGGCTCCAGGAGTAGTTATGGAAAAACTAAAAACGACATCTCTAACATGACTTAAATTTCAGTCCAGGAAAAGGTGGCTGATTTTTCATCCTCATCATCACACCCCATTGAATTTCCTTCATTCATTTACCCAACTGCTGTTTCAAAAATAAGGTCTTCTAAACAAAGCTTATTTTAGACTTAGAAGCGTGGGTTCTTTCCAAAGAGTTAAAGGATTTTTCCATATCATTTTGGGGAGAAGGTGGTTTGAAAACTTTTAAAAATAATGCTTCAAAGTCTACTTTTTAAAGATTTGATTTCTGGGCCAGCCCTGGTGGCCTGGTGGTTAAGTTCAACGCATTCCGCCTCGGTGGCCCAGGTTCGGTTCCCAGGCTCAGGCCTAGATTGCTCATCTGTCAGTGGCCATGCTGTGGCGGTGGCTCACATACAAAAAGAGGAAGATTGGCAGCAGATGTTAGCTCAGGGCAAATCTTCCTCAGCAAATAAATAAACAAAAAATAAAAAATTTTTTAAAAATTTGATTTCTTTCAATTTGGGTGATGATTACAGCAGTGTACATATGTGTCAGAAGTCACTTAATTCTACGTTAAAATGTGTGTATTTACTATATGTAAGTTATATCTCAATTAAAAATTGACCAGTATTAGGGAGAAAAAAAGTACTGTTTCCCTAGATTCCTGGCCTGCTTGGCTATTTTGATGTGGTATCTACTGATTAACAGAGCCACTAATTGCAGATGAGGACACAGAAAGCAAAGGGTTTTTTTGCCACTTCGTGTTTAAAAAGATCATTATCATATAATACCTTTGATATTCATGGCATTCATTTTAAAATGAACCAAACAAAAGTGTCTTAAATTTTTGGAAAACCCTTCCAAGTGTTTCAAGTCAAAGGATGTGAAATTGTACAATTTTAAGTCTCAGGGGAACCAAAAAAAAGAAAGGAAGAGAAAAAAGAGACTGGTGGGGGATAAAGCTGAACCTGTTTACAATGTATTTAACCGGCCAATTACACTGTTAGCCCACAATGACAAATTTCTCTCTGAACACTGCTTAACCGTTCCTTGTTCGTGGCGCTAATTTTCTTCCAATTTGCCACTGTTTCATAAAGTTTTGTCAATCATAAGCATTTTTTTAGAGGATTGAAATGGCAAGTTAATGGTTTACTCTAAAAGATAAAAACACCGGGGAGAAACAGCTGCAGTATTTAAACACTGATGGAGAATGTCGACGGAATGAAGGAGCAAGCGAGCAATTAAAGAGAGGAAATGCTCACGGAATGAAATGCTAATATGGGGAGTTCTCTAATTTGTAGATCCGTTGAGGATTCTTTAAACTTCTTCCTTTTGATCCATAAAAATCCCGGTGGCCATTTGCATTCCCTCTAAATGTCCCCAAACTGGCATCTGCGAGCTTAGCAAAGTTGAACACAAATGACGTCAAGGCGAATTTGGAATAACGGTGTGTGTGCCATTCCTGTAAATTGTTGACCTCAGGAGCAAAAATGATGTGGGTGTTAAAGATGGTGAATTACAAAGATCAAAGAAAGTAAAAAGTATCTTAGGAGAATTCTAGTCCAGAATTTTCCTGTCTCACACTGTCTTTTTTTTTTTTTTAATCTTTGAAATCTGGAGAAGGCTAGAGTAGGCGATGAAAGCTGCGCACCAATATTTAAGTCTCTGCACTAGGAAGCTTGACATATCCGAAACAGATTTGGGGAGAAGGGTGTGTCTGCCACAAAGCATTTGCCAAAAAAGGCTTTGCCTGTTCTTAACTCTTTTTGTTTATTCTGAATCCCTTAAGTTATCAAGTCTGTTCCTGACAGCGTCAAATAAAAGACCTCCTCTGATGCAAGCTGCACATTTTTGTATTAAATGATTTCTCTTAGCTTAACCTATGCAGTATCTCCAAACCGTTCTCATTCTTCCCATCATTTGATTGTGTGTGTGTGTGTGATATTACTAACAATTTTCTTCTTACTTTTGCTACATTCTACCACCATCTCTTGCTTCACTTCTGGACTAGGATTCGAATTCGACTCAATTCCACTTCCTTTAGCTGCCCTAGATAGAAGGCTCTCCCTTGTTTAGCTTCTATCTTTGTACATCTCTTTGAAGGAACTTTTCCTGGTTTGTTAATCAGAGAATAAAATTGCACAAGGACTAGTTAAGATAAAGTCCATTCACACTTCTTGAGGATTGAAGGGGAGATGGGTCAAAATGAGTAGGTAAGGAAGATAGGCTTAGCAGACAGCTAGGAAAAGTTTCAGTTGGGCAAGACAGCTATAGTGCTGAAAGCTGGTGACTGGGGGCTCCAGGGACCCTCTCATCACAAGTGGGAAGCAAAGGGAGAATGTAGCATCCCTTCCCCAGAGTGCTGGGACATTCAGCTCTGTTGTCTGTGTGGCATAGTAACAGCAAGTCTTATTCTCTGCAATGGGGGTGGGCAGCTAAATGGGAACTCAGGACTACGGGCAGTTTCTGTTGTTTATTCATTTTGAGAAGAAACTTCGAAAGTAAAAGATTATCTGATGAGCAGAAATTTCCCATGGACTACAGACTAGTTAATGAAAAGCTCATATCTGGCACTTTACAGATGGGAAAACTGAGGACAGACGAGTCATAATGTGAGACTTCTATCACACATTACATCATATATGCACACATCTGTTATTAACACAAATGAACAAAACCTTTTCTGAGAATACACTCTATGCCAGTCCCTGTGCTAGGCACTGGGATAAAGTGATAGAAAGACACGACCGCTACCCTCATGGAGTAGAGGAGACAGTCATTAGAAACTAATATAATGGGAGCTTGGGTTTTGTTTTGGCCAATATGGGGAAAGGAATTTATTGATCTTCAAATTTAAATAATATAATTATTTTTCTGATTATGGAAGCCATGTGTGCTCATTCATAAACATGGCATCACACCATGCATTCTGCTCTCTAAACTGCTCATGCCACTCAACAACTTGAAGAGCACATTTTTCAACCTCAAAATAGGCTTCATCATCATTTTTTAAATGGTTGCATGCTACTTCATTGTATGAATGAAGGTCAGAGTTCTCCCGAGGGTTAAAGGTATCAATTTAGGTAAAATGCTTAGTCTGTACCTGAAATATAGTAAACTGCCCATACGCCTTAGGTGTTTTCACTGCTTCCACTGCTCCAGTCTGAGCTCTCATCATCTCTATTATAATTGCCTCCCCCAGACTCGCCTCTTTGTCCAATCAGTCTCTTCTCACTGTAGATAGGCTTAAAATGCTCATAAACACTTTGCATGCGTGAATCCAACCAGTCTTCCTACAACCTTTAGGTGGGTACCATGATTATTGCCGTCTCACAGGTAAGGAGGCTCAGAGAAGTAAGGTAAATTGTCTAAGATCCCCCCACCGGTAGATGGTTCTCTATGGTGGTGTACCAACTAAGAGAAGGGAAAAGTCAAAGTTGAGACTAAAAAGGTAGGCAAGAGCATTACAACAGAAAGCACCTTTTGCGTTGCAATATGAACCATGAGTTCAAAGAGCTCAGCTGCAGTACAACAGTGGATGATGAACTCCAAGTAGACAAAATCATCCAAGAGGGGCTACTATGTAAATCAGACAGAATATGGAACGGCTGAGCCTCATAACCATGTCACCAAGCCTTGAAATGACCTGACAGCAGTGATAATATCACCTATTATTTATTGAACATATCAGTCACTGTTAGAGTTGGAGATAGAGTCAAGATTGAATATCAGGATTGCAAAGCTCACTGCTTTTCTGAATCATCCCTACCTGAAGGGGACCACGTTTGTGATTCTGAAACAGGAATGTCCAATGTTGTCTCTTTGATTAGAAATTCCAGCAAGAGAAGAGTAGAAACAAAATTCCTGGTCATTCCTCTTACCCACATTTGAATTTACAGAATTTTTGAAAAAAGGGAGAAAAATTGTATTCCAATGTATTATTTGTTTCAGAACTCTTCAAGAAAGACAAATGCTGATGCAATGCAGTCATATGTATCGGAGTAGCTTGATACGTAGTAAGGGAAAGACTGTATATTATGACGAACATCAGCATGCAGAGGAAAATTCCTTTGCCACGTGATAACTTCTGCTTTGATAATACATTAAAACTCAATGACAAATCTCTAAGGAATGTGGTCTGATGGGTTGAGGTAGAGTAAAGCCCAGAGTAAATAGCTATCTGTATATGAGATCACACACAGAAGAGTTGCTTTCACTAAGACTGAAATGGCTAATCACGAGCCCATCTGACAGCAGGATGGAGTAGACCTTTCATAATGCATGTGCGTGAGTAGGTGTGTCTCAAGGGGACCCCCATGGTAATGTTGTTGCTGTCGTTTCCGAGAAGAGTGATACTACTTTATCCTGGAGAGAGCCTGAGTTACAGAAACCCAGTTTTCCCATTTCACCGACACTCATTATCATCAAGAAATGCCTTCAGGTTTGTGTTTAAAACAACTGGTTAGAGCAGGATGAAAAATTTTTTAATTATTCTAATTTCTTTTATGATGTACACAAGTTGGCAGAAAAGCATTTCATTAATCTGAAATTATTTCCTTAAAAGTACATTGTAAAAAAAAAAATCAAAAGGATCATCTTACCCTGATGTGGAATGGTGGGCCTTATAATCCTGTTACTCTTCACCCAGTATTGTCTACACCTGACACTGAAGATTATCATTGCTGAGAAGATCCAAAGAGAGAAGTTAAAATTCATTTATAAATTTGTTCATTAGGTAATTTGAATACATCCTTTTGTAACAATTATGCTAAGAGCTGGGGATACAAAGATGACTAAGACCTTGTTCATACTCTCAAGAAGTGGTAAGATCCATAAATCAACAGTTATGATGTCAAGTGATTAGTTCTACAGTGTGTGTGTGTGTGTGTATATGCGTGCGCCCATGCACATATCTGATAAGAATGATACAGAGTGTCCTAAAATGCAAAGGAGTCACCGAAGTTTTGGCTAGAATGAACCTAACTTTAGTACATCAAGATAAGAATGCTCAATTGAAATATTTTAGGACAGATAAAAGGAAGGCGTATGTCACAAAACAGTTAGCAATTTTGAGAACATTCTTTGCTCTAAAATATGATGCTTCCTGAAAATAGAAAAAGCTTCACAAAAATAGCACCTACATCTTGAGTTGTTGTAAAGATACAAGGAAGCATGTATAAGACCCAAGCAGAGCACCTAATGTATAGTGTATGATCAATACGATTTACTTCACCTTGTTGCCCAAGATCCCTCAATCTATTAGGCCATTTGACCACATGGTGAAACTAAGCCTATAGGAGAGGATCTTGATTCACAGAGAGCTAAGCTCTTCAGTGTTTTCCAACACTTCTGACATTCTAAATACTAAGTAAAAATCAAATTCTATCAACAAGAAATAGCTTTCAACCTTATAGTTTAGGCCTAATTATGTCACCAGCTCACCACGTCCACACTGAGCATTACGGAGCTCCAAAAACTGCTGTTCCTGAAAATGGAACCTTTTCCACTTATCTGTACGTCAGTTCCTATAAAATAGCTCGCCTCTCTATCAAATTTATAAAACTAATGGACTCTTTAGTTAAAAAAAGTCATCTGTGATTTTTCTTCTTATGATAGTTATTGTCTTAATTGATAATGAATCAGTACTTATCTACTTTGTCTCAAGGATCTATTGGAATTATTGTAGGATCTATTGGTATCTATCAGTATGGATCTTTTGGAAGCAATAGGTATACTCCATTTTATTAATGAGGTACCAGATTCAGAGCTATAGAGGTCACATCAGAATTCAAACTTATTTTCAATAGACTTCAAAGCCTGTGCTCAAGCATTGTGTTGCCTCTTGTGGCACTAAATCCCAAACGCTTTTCCAATAACTTGCCTATTCTCTGGTTGGTTCCTCTCATAGCATCCTATGCTATGTAAGGTACTCATGACATCTGCACTTGGGGCACATATTCAGGGGGATGATCTGTTTAACAGAGAGATAGGCAGACAGACAGAAACAGCGACAGTGAGACAAACAAGTAGCAGCTGGGGGCACCAAGGGATCTGAAGATGTTCATACTCTCTACCAGTAGACTGGAAATGTTCTTTTCATACTTAAGAAGTGTCCAATCATCATAAAACGTAGGCAATTTACTTCTCTACTTAGAACAACGCAACTACTTAAGTTTGCACGTAACTTTTCTAAGCCAATTTAGAAACCTGAGGAATTAGTACTTAATCCATAGACCCTAATTTTTGACTTCCTTTGAGGAATGGAAGTAAAAAAATGTTCTATATCATAGAATACTCTTGTACCCTACTGGGGGCCCTTAGTCAAGATTCTATGAAGGGGTCGGCCTCGTGGCTTAGCGGTTAAGTGCAAGCGCTCTGCTACTGGCGGCCCGGGTTCAGACCCGGGCGTGCACCGATGCACCGCTTCTCCAGCCATGCTGAGGCCGTGTCCCACATACAACAACTAGAAGGATGTGCAACTATGACATACAACCATCTACTGGGGCTTTGGGGAAAAAAAAAAAAAGGAGGAGGATTGGCAATAGATGTTAGCTCAGACCTGGTCTTCCTCAGCAAAAAGAGGAGGATTAGCATGGATGTTAGCTCAGGGCTGATCTTCCTCACAAAAAAAAAAAAGGCATCTAAAAAAAAAAAAACAAAAAAGATTCTATGAAGGAAACTTCCGCCCTCATTGTAAGAGTTTCGAGACTAAAATACAGAGTATTGATCCTAAAATATTATAAGGAGAAAGCTGAGGAGTGTCAAAAGGGCAGAAGAAACTCCTATAATCTTAGAGTTTGAAGAGCCCTTAAAAATCACATGGTTCCATGCCAAAAACATGAATCCCGCATTGATACTAAGACAGTTATCTAACATTTTCTCAAAAACATCCAGATATAGGAGACCCTATTACCTGCCAAGACAGTGCATTTGACTTACTTGGCAACAACATTGTTAGAAAGTTCTTGTTTCTATTGAGATGAATTTTGCCTCTCCTAGTTCCAACCCCACCTAGAATGAGTGCAATCCCCCTTAATCATGACACACCTTCAATAAGACAAAGTGGGCATCATCCCTCCACCACCATCCCCAACCCCAGAGTATTCTCTGAAGTGAGGTGATTCGTTCTCAACTACTTCTGGGAGAAGAGATTCAGGGTAGAGTTAGGGTGGAAGACAGGGTCAGGAAATAAACTGGAGAGGATAGTACTTCCACGAATCCTAAAGGAAGAGAAAGAGATCACAGGTCTTTTGAAATCATTTGGATGGAGAAGTAGCTCAACTGCCTAATAAGATTGGTCAACCCAGGACTGACTTTACAAAGGTGATTTTCCTTACAGGCATATGAGAGAAATGGGTGTTGTTCAGAGGAACCACAGTACTATATGGACAACGTTCCTCCAGCAAGCACATGCACTTAAATTCCTCTCTTCCTGTGCCTTTCTGGTCTTCACACATAAATGTTTAATTCTCCATTTTGCCATCAATCAGCTCGCTGCTCTGGGAAGGGTCTGCAACTAAAAGCTGCCCAGTGTGGTTTGCCTAGACCTCCAGATGCACTCAAGGCACCACGAGAGCTTCTAAAGAGCTGATGTCAGGATGGGGCCCTTGATTGATGATTCCCTGGGACATTCTGACACCCCTGCATGGATGGGAGAGATAAGAGCCTGGCCAAGGCTGCCAGAAAGCCCTGCTTCAGACGAGTGAGGCCAAGGTCAAAAACATCAGGAAGTCTACCACAAAACACACGGCTCAGAGTTTCCTCTGGGGCAGCGTGTTGGCCTGCAAAGGCCAGGAAGAGAGCAAAAGATCATTCTGTAGTACTCAAAGACAAACAAGAGACAAGACAGATGGTGTTAAAGGGGAGACCAGAGACAAGGGGAAGAATCCACAGATAATTGAGGCAGAAGGCCCCTGGGGATTTGTTCAGGAATGCATGATTTCATTGACCAGAGGAAGGACTGTTTTCTGTCACCAGCCTTTGGGTCTGCTCACTTGGGAGGGGGGTAATCTGTTCAATGCAGAAACACCTCCAATTACAAGACTTTTTGATAAATTGCAGCTCTACATTTTCAAGAGCTGGAAACAATATTCACCATGGTATGTGCCATCATCAAGGGAGGCCCCTCTGGTCTCTCATTTGAAGAGGACATCTAAGCCAGGAACAGCGTCGTCACGGAGAAACTCAAGGCACAGTTAACTCCTGGAAGAGGAGGAACAAGAATATTGTCTCCTTGATTTCACCTCTTGAATGCCCCCCTCCTCCCGAATCAGAGCCCTTCTCTCCACGCTGCCTTAGTCTAGGGCTTTGTCACTCAAAGCGTGGATTAGCACAGCGGGCCTCGGGTTGGCCTCCCTGACGTCTGTCCAGTATCCACAAGCTAGTCTCTAAAATCAGTGATCCTCAGAGGTTAGCAAAGTGTGTGTGTGTGGGTGTGGGTGCAGCTGGTGGGTGGGGGAGAGGAGGAGGAAGGTTAGCATCCGGGGAGCATTCTTTAAATGAGCCAGTTTAAAATATATATGTATATATGCATACACACATATATATAGGTGTGTGTATACATATACACATAGATATGTGTATCTATCTAGGCAAATGTGTGTGTTTAGATTTATAGATCTATGTGTGTGTTGATATAGATATATAGAGACATATATATTAAAGAGCTGTCTGACTATTTGCTATGGCTCTAGTGCACCCTGTGACTTGAGACACTTCTCACCATCATTCTTAGACATCTATAAGGAGAAAGGTCCTGATCGCAGGATTTCTTAAAAGTCCCTCCTTGCTATAAATTTCTCAGACCTTTTGTCTGTTTGAGATTATGTATTCCTTAGAGAAAATGTTGACCCCTAACTTTACCATCAGAGGACTGGAACTATAAGCAATGTCTCTTCATTCATTCATTCGTTCATCATTCAGTAATCAGTTATCTACAGATTAGGCACTATGTGAGATGCTGGAGTTACAATGACGAAAACAGTCAGTGTCAGCCTGAGAGGCTCTCCGTTGAAAGGAAGAGACAGACAAGTATCTGGGCAGATTTCAAATTTTGTAGCAAAGGGGTGCTGAGGATACTTCTTATTTCCCCCCTTGTATATGCCAAGTGGGATGTGGAAAAGCACCGATTGATTTGAGGGAGCGGTTTTGCTCAAAGAAAACAGGCTCTTGAAAAAAATTAATTGTAGCAGCAGATAGTTTAAACCAAACAACTAAATGTCTCTTGATCTCACTTTTGCATAATTTTTTTTATTTTGATTGAGTGGTCACCATCCCAGCTGAGCCTCCCTCAGTTCTAGACAAACTTGTGAAGGTGGCCAAGTTAGCTGCACTTGACTGTTCTGAGCTCCCTGTTCAGAGGCCCAGAGATGGTAAGAAAACCTCTTAAGGACACACAAGGGGTGGGATAAAAGCCCAGGGAACAAGTGTAGGATTTTTTGCTGTGCATCAAGGCCCACTGCATGGGAAGGGAAGGCCAATTCTGACAAGTCCTTTAGGAGAAGCAGCAGAGACCACAGCCCCCCAGCCATCCAGTGATCCTGATGCTCTGGCTTGAGAAGAACCCCTGACACCCATCGCCATGGGATGAAAGCACAGGTGGGGAGGCAGGTGCTATCTCACACAGAAGTGGCAGACTCCAGGGAATTCCTGATGGGACCCCTCATCTGCTAGGATTTGGAGAGACAGGACAGCCAAAAGCCAGAGGGAATCAGAATCATGGTAAGGAGAAATAGTTGGAGCTCCAGGCTTAGTTTCATGATCTGTAAATGGTGATTGTCATACCCACCTCTTGCCAATCAGGTGCAAAGATGAAATGATGGCACATATCAAGCCCACCATCACACACCGAGAAGAATAGAAGTTTGGTAACTGGTAGCCCGGCTTTCTCTCTGTGAGGATGATGTCTTACCCTGTCTGTCTGGAATGATCTGATGACTTTCTCCCTGATTCATCTTTGATGAGTCCTGAAGGCTCAGGCTCATTCCCGTATGACTCATCGTGTCCTACTGAAGCAGGAGACAGCCCAGTTTTTCCCAGCCCAGCCTCTCCTCCCCTAGAAGTGGGAACCAGCTCAGAAGGGAGGAGTCCTGATCCCCGGGAGCTCTAGGAGATGCTGAGCCAACGCCCACACAGCTCCCGGGCAGGAAGCACAACAGACAAGCTTTCTCTTCCCAGGGGAATGCAGCTCACTAGCCGCAGGGATTCCAAGGCAGAAAATGCAAAGCCAAGGATCAGACACTTGGCTGCCTCAGGCTCCTTCACTGTCTTGTGGTAGACTGAGATAACTTGTCACTCCTTCTAAAGGTACAACTGAGAGCCTTCAGCTCTTATTGTACTTAACAATACACAGTCTGAGATCCGGGCGGCAATGCAGCAATAGAAATGAGAAATTAAGATTTTGAGAAGCAACATGATATGGCTGGGAGAAGCACGGACACACTGAACATAAAAGAAAAAAATACATTGGCCAATAAGCCTGTAAGTTATTCTTAGCTTCCTTGGTAATCAAGCACATGAAAGTTAAAATAAGATACAATTTGACTATCAGGTTGGCAAATATGAATGAACACAAGAATGAATGTATAAGACACATAATGCCCAGTGCTGGTAAGAGTGTGGGAAGCAGGTACACTCCTGTACTGTATAGAAGCAAAAATCAGCACCACCTTACCTGTTAATGACAGGTTTGAAAAATTTAACAGTGTGCACTGTGCCTATCACCCTTAGGAATTTATACTAAATAAATCATTGGATAAATATACTGAAGAGGGAAAAATTCTCTGTTTCTTCTTTACTTTTTCATTCTATTTCCAGAATATTTCTCACACTCTGGTCACCAAATGTGTGGGGAATTTCCCATACCAAGTGATTCTCAGACACCAGCTGGGTGCCCGACACTTTTTCTCCATTCTGACACTATCTACCTGGAGATAACATCAGATCCTACAGGTTAAGGGCTCAGTCCCACAAGACTGCCCCCACTGCAGGTGCCAGTCACAAATCTAGGTTGTCACCTGTGCTTCTGACCCACCAGCGATAAATCAGAGGTTCCTACGACCCCCTCCTTGCCTTTGATAATTTGCTAGCACAGCTTGCAGAACTCAGGAAAACAGTTTACTTACTAGATTATGGGTTTATTATAAAAGGACATAACTCAGGAACAGTCCAGTGGAAGAGATGCATAGGGCAAGGTATGGGGAAAAGGTCTCAGAGCTTCCACACTCTCTCTGGGCACCACTCTCCCAGCACCTCCACGTGTTCACCAACCTTAAAGCTCTTCAAACCCCTTACTTTAGAGACTTTAATGAAGGCTTCATTACGTAGGTAGGATTAATTAAATCATTGGCCTTTGGTGATGATTTAACCTCCAGCCCCTCTTCCCTCCCCTGAGGTGAGGAGGGGAAAGTTCCAGCCCTCTAACCACAAGGTTGGTTCCCCTGGCAACCACCCCCCATCCTGTACTTACCCAGGGGCTTTCCCAAAATCACCTCATGAACATAAACTCAAGTGTTCGTGAAAGGGGATTGTTATGAATAATAGGAAACCTCCATTTCACCCTTATGGATCTGAAGTTATTTCAGGAACCCGGGACTAAAACCAAATACTATAACAAAAGATGCCCCTATCACTCTAATCACTTACTTACCTACTACTAACTGCCAGAGATTGTGCTGAGAAATTTATATGCTTCATCTCATTTGAGCCTCACAACTTCCCTGCGGGCAGACATGGTTAAATATTATTATTCTAATTTATATGTAATCATATACAGGCCAGGCCACTTCATTATCTCTTCTAACTCAATTTAAAATTTTTTTAAAAATTAAAAAAATCTAACAACTAATTAAAAACAATTCAACTGATATCTTAGCATTTTTTATTAATTTGGGAAAAAACAAAAATATAGGATTTGATGAGGAAAACACACCTTTAAAACTTTATACGTAGTACAATCTTACCTGTAAAAAATGCATACCAAATCACACATAAAACGAAGTTGGGAAAAAAAATCGACCAAGAAATTTCTGGTTGTTTCTTTGAGCTGTGAATTCAGGTGATTTTGAGTTTTATGTTTGTGTTCTTTTAAAACTTCAGTATGAGCCTGAATTAATTTTATAATAAGGACGTTTTATAACCATAAATCTTATAATCAGATAAAATATTAACCTGAAAAGAGTATAAACACACAAATATGTAAATAAATACATTAAATAAATATATAAGTAAATACAAAAGTAAATATTTTCTCTTAATTTTACTGAGGTCTGAGGTTGAGTTTTGTCTCGAGTCTTTCTTTTTTTTTTTTTTTTTGGTGAAGAGGATTGGCCCTGAGCTAACATCTATTGCCAATCTTCTTCTTTTTGCTTGAGGAAGATTTGCCCTGAGCTAACATCCGTGGCCATCTTCCTCTACTTTATACATGGGACGCCTGCCACAGCACGGCCTGATAAGTGGTGCCTAGGTCTGCATCCAGGATCCTAACCCAGGGACCCCGGACCGCCCGAAGCAGAGCACGAAAACTTAACCACTACACTATGAGTCCAGCCCCTCACTTGAGTGACTCTTAAAGGTTACAGAAGCCTGGGTTTCACTCTCAAGAAATTCTGATTTAATTGGTGGGATGTGGACCCCAGGAATCAGTATTTTTTTTAACTTTCCTAGTTGGTAGTGATATGTAGCCAGGGCCGAAAATCACTAGATTATATCATCTAAATTCCAAAGCCTCTTTCCAAAAGCTGTGGAAAGCATTTCAGAGAGTACGTATTAGAAATGCCGCCTCTCACAACCTCCCCCAATACACATATACCCAATGGCTTGAGCTAAGCCTACTTCTAAACTGGCAGTGTCGTAAATTTGCTTCCATTTTCCCCTTTATTTTCTTTTTCAAGTTTCAGACCTTTCTCTAAGGTGCATCTTGAGATTTTAGAATTTTTTTTATCCTTCACAACATACTCTTTGTTTTATTTTATTTTATTATTGAGATATAATTGAGCCATAACACTGTGTAAGTTTAAAATGTACAGCGCATTGATATGATATGCTTATATATTGCAATATGATTACCAAGGTAGTATTAGCTAATGCCATCACCATGCCACATAATTATCACTTCATTTGCCGTGAGAACATTTAAGATCTAGTCTTTTAGCAGCTTTGAAGTATATAATGTAGAATTGTTGACTATAATTACAATGCTGTGCATTAGATCTCCAGAATTTATTCATCTACTAAGTTTATGCCTTTTGACCAACATCTCCCCAATTTCCCCTGCCCTCTCCCCCAGCCCTTGGTAACCACCATTCTACTATCTTTTTCTGCAAGTTTAGCTTTTTTAGATTCCACATATAAGTGATATCATACAGTGTTTGTCTTTCTCTGTCTGACTTATCTCACTTAGCATAATGTCCTCAAGGTCTACCCAAGTTGTTGGAAACAACAGGATTTCCTTCTTTCTCATGGCTGAATAATATTCCATTGTGCATAATATACCACACCTTCTTCACCCATTCATCCACTGACAAACACTTAGGTTGTTTCCATATCTTGGCTATGTGAATAATGCTGTAATAAACATGAAGGTGCACATATCTTTTCAATATCCTGTTTTCATTTTTGGATACATATCCAGAAGTGGGATGCTGGATCATATGGTAATTCTACTTTTAATTTTTGTGGGAATCTCCATACTGTTTTCCATTGTGTCTGAACCAATTTACATCCCAGCCAACAATGTACAAGTGTTCACTTTTCTCCACATCCTCACCAACATTTATTATCTCTTGTCTTCTTGATGACAGTCATTCTAACAGGTGTGAGATGATAGCTCATTGTGGTTTTGATTTGCATTTCCCTGATGATTGAGCATCTTTTCATGTACCTGTTGGCCATTTATATGTCTTTTTTGGAGAAATATCTATTAGTTCCTCTGCCCATTTTTTAATTGGATTATTTATTTTTTGTTATTGAGTTGTTCTTTTTATATTTTGGATATTAACCCCTTATCAGATATATGGTTTGCCCTCAAATAACTTCCTTAATATTAATTCTCCTGTTAGTGCTTCAAAAGGCTTGTATATTTTTATGACTCTTGATGTTTTGAATATTAATTTCCAAAAGATTTCTATTGATTTTCATTGTTCCCCATAACATAACAATTTACCAGTTCATCACAAATTTAAAACACCCAATTACTCCATTTTTCTGTTTTTGGTTACAGAGCAGATGAAAACATTCCATCTGTTTTCTCCTTTCTGATTACAATTTGTTCTTCCTTACTTGAGAATTTTTCTTTACTAATGTATCTACTATAATCTGGGACAGTTTTTATTATAAATATGTATAAATTCTACAGGTATTTTAGATATCATCAACTGCGCTGATGATTTCAAACATTTTTTTCTGAACCTGACTTTTTAATTTTTTTGTTTTATTTTACTGTAGAGAAAATTTTTATTTTATGGGAGATAAAATTCTTGGATTTTTCCTTTAAGATTTTTTATCATTGCAAAATTTAAAAGTATTTTCTTCTGGAAAGAGCTCATGAAGTGTTGATTTTATTTTAATTTTCTATGCTTAGATTATTTTATATATAAGCCCTTTATTCCTCTGTATGTATACTATATACTAGTATATAGATGCAAAGGATTTATTGACATATTTATTCTCTCAAAAATTAGCTAGGGGGCCATCCCAGTGGAGTAGTGGTTAAGTTCACATGCTCTGCTTCAGCGGCCTGGTGTACACGGGTTCAGATCCTGGGTAAGGACCTACACACCGCTCATCAAGCCATGCTGTGGTGGCATCTCACATACAAAATAGAGGAAGACTGGCACAGATGTTAGCTCAGGGCCAATCTTCTTCACACACACAAAAAAATTAACTAGTTTTACAAACATTATTTATAAAATGGTCCCTTCTCTCCAATTACACAATGATATGTTGAACTCATATGGGTAAGTGCACATATGTTCTGTCCCATCGATCCATTTGTCGGATTTTGTGCAAGTACCACATTGTGTTAATTTTTGCTACCGTGTAATATAGTTTCATATCCAAAAGAACTAGCATCTCCTAATTCTTTAAACCATTACTTGACATGTATATGTCCAAATATGTTTTATAAAAATTTTACTTTGTTGCAGGTATAGAGGAGAAAAATTTTTCCCTTCTTTCCTCTTAGGTTCTTTGGCTGGCCTAATAATTAAGTTGACGTAAGACAGATTAACAGGGGAAAAACAAATATAATTTCGTACATATGGGAACCCCAAAGTGATGAGGCTCCCAGATAGTCAGGCAATTGAGGCTTATACACCATCCTGAGCTAAGGAGAAGAGGGTAAAGGTCTGGGTCTTCAAAGGAGAGGAAGACAATTCACAGGAAGATGAGAAGAGCAAATGATTGGTAAACAAATGTTTGCCATGCCATGCAGATGTCTTTGATGCAAAAAGTTATCTCTGGTGATGGTTCTCCTCCTGGTATACGCCCTCATCTAAATATTTTTAGGCAGTTCAGGGGGAGGTAATAAGCTCTTCTTGAATCTGTTGGACCTTAATTGTCTTCAACTTGAAATAATTCACATGCCAAAGTGGCATGTGCTGGAGTGGCCTGCCCTGAACCCCATCACAGGGCATTTCCTTTTGATGTTTTATTTAGGATTAGAAGAAACATATGCATTAACTTGTGGACAAAAGATATATTAACCCAACTGCTTTTTTTGGACACTTAGTGAAATTTCCTAATACTTACAGCCACCTCAGGGATCAAAGGAAAAGGTGATTACCTTGTGTCTCTACCCAGTGGTTCATTCTGATACCATTTCCTTAGAGTTGAGTTTCTTGCCTACCAGAGGTCTGGGTATGAGTGTTATGGAGAGAAATCACAAGATTTTTATTTCTATTTTCTGGCAGAGACATTAAACAAACAGAGTGATAACAAATCAATGACTGGCATTGGATTTGGATTTCACTTGCAAAGAAAGCAAGCCATGTCATGCTGAGTGAGGGTGCATAATCTCACCTCCTGCACAAGAAAGGGGCCCAGGTGATTATGAGGGCAGTCACGTTGGGGTGCCAACCTTTATCCTGGCTCAGTTCAAATATTATTGCTTTTAAATGTCAGCATACCACCATGGTAAGCGTGTGTACTTATTAAAACTTCTTTGTCCTATGACATTTCAAGTGGACACCTTGGAGCACGATATATATTTATTTTTAATTGCAAATCCCAGAACAGAGAAGCTTTGATTAGAGCTGAATTGTCTAGAAGAAGAGAACTAACTGTAATTAAGGTCCCTCCATAGCTGTGGCCCTGTGTTAGGCACTGCACGTACGGTACCATATTCGATTCTCATGAACTCTCTGTGAGGGAGGGATGTTTCTAAATCCCCACTGTACAGGTGATGAAATTAAGTTTCAGACTTGGGGGATTGAAGTGAGCCTTAAAGGACACCCAAGCCACTTTCTTGCCCATTCCTTGCTCACTGGCATCTTTAATATCTTGATAACATTGCAGAGAAGTCTTTCTTAACACACATCTGAACACCTCTGAGGATAAGGAGCTCACCTCTTCTTCCAAAAGTGGCTCAATCGCTTCTGGGATGACTGTGGTCTGACCATTTAAAAATAACAAACAAAAACAACACTCTATATCACACTAGATCCAGTTTCCATACCATTTCCGACCTTAGGCTTTCTTTGAGTCTTCTGAAGTCAGAAAAGTTCTTATCTTTCTGCTCAGATACAACTCAAAGGGATGAGTGGGGCCAATCATTCCCACTGAGTGACAAGGTCAACATTCCATGAGACATAGAAACTGCCACCTGTTCTGCTGTCCTCACAGTTAGGAACTCAACATGGCCTATCTCTTTTTGGAAGGACCACATCCTTTATACCGGGCTATCAAGGAAATTGGGCTTTCCCGCAACTGTCAAGGCTTTCACTGAAAAGTCCCCCGACCTCAATCTGAGCCCCGGGGAAGCTGCATCCTCAACATCCATTTCTAAGATCTGTATATTCCAGGGACATGTCACCTTTCCTTTTCCTAGAAAGTGGAGGGAAGCCAGAAATTTAAATCAGTGTTCTTTAGTCTCTTTTGCAAGCTCTCAGGTGATAGCTTTTCAATGTCTTGTTTGACCCACCTCTGAGTCCCTTGGAGAACGGATGGGTGACCTGTCCCTTAGCGGGTCTTCCTGAAATCTCGTTTCTCTCGTCTCTGCTTCAGAGAGGAGCTAGAGACAGGCCATTCGAGGTTATGCCCTCTAATGAGGGTCTGCAGTAACAGGATCGGGGGAGGGGGTTCGATGTCAGGAACGATCAACATCCAATCAGTAGGAAATGATTTTCTGACTCCAGCTGACCCTGCACTTTTCTTTGCAGCTGCAACTTCATTAAACGCGGGAGTGAGTTTCCAACAAGAAAAGGTCAACATTTCCATTCGGGGATTCAAACATCTCCAAGATGGGTTTGAGGCTTTAGTGTTCTATTGATTCAGCCATCCCCATGCTGAGCACAACACTTTGCCCAGAATAGGCGGGTTGTGTCAATCAAAGCTCACCAGCCGGGCTCTTTATTTTCTGTTTGATTCACAGGGCTGTCAAATATTGAAGTTGAAGGGGACCGAGGTAATTCTACTTTAGTATAAATTTGCAAATGAGACTTTACTTTCACCACTGATACATTACTGAAACTAAAATTCATGAAGAACACTTTGAAATGACAAAGTTTTCTCCTGCACGCATTTGGTCTATTTACCAAACACCCACTAAACATAAAAATACTAATGTAGGGATCTCCAGATGAGACACTGACTTCATCTAAAAGTAACTATTGTAATTAAGTGACATAGAAATATAAAGCACTGTTGATCAGGGAAGAGGAGTCTTTTATTTGGAACATAGCAGAGATTGGTAGCATTTGCACATGCAGAAATGAAGGATACTCTCCTGAAAGAAGGAATTTTTACCTAAATTATGTTAATAACAATAGCAACTTCTCAAATTCATTTTATACTTTTTGGGTACTTTTATGGCATTTAATTGTGTCCTGATGATGTTTTTATTTAAAAGGAGTATTTTTGGGGGCTGGCCTGGTGGCGTAGTGGTTAATTTCTCACACTCTGCTTCAGTGGCCTGGGGTTCACAGGTTCAGATCCGGGTGCACACCGAGCCACCACTGTCAAGCCATGCTGCGGTGACATCCCATATAAAGTAGAGGAAGATGGACACGGATGTTAGCCCAGGGCCAGTCTTCCTCAGCAAAAAGAGGAGGATTGGCAACAGATGTTAGCTCAGGGCTAATCTTCCTCACCACCCCCAGAAAAAAAAAGCTATTTTCATATTACACATGTAAGTTTCTTCTCTCAATAGCACAAGCTATACGATAAATGTTGTTTATCAATTTTTTATGAACCCCGTATGTTTGGAGCTTTGTTTTTCCTTCAAGTTTTCTCCTTCCCATCTCCATAAGATATGTTTTGCCTTCTGAATGGATCACATCCACTCCCCCAACACACACTTCCGACGTCTTGAAAAGTCTTTGTTCTTCAAGTTTGCCTTTGGTTTTCCATTTTAAGATAACTTGCTTTAATTTTGAACATATTTAATCAGCAGTGAATGTATCAAATCAACATTAAATAAAATGATTCAATCACCTCTAATCATATCACCCTAATCCAAAGGCTACTTATAAACTTTTTAATAAAATGTCTTCCTTTTATTTTGTAAATGTGTTCAGATCTCCAGCCCCTCTACATCTCCAGCATCTTGGTTAATTGCTTTCATAGGTTTTATGTTTTACTTTTTTTTTTTTTGGTAAAGAGAGAAAGATCAATTTCTCCCTCTTTAAGCTTTTTAATTATTCCTTTATTTGAACATTTCTTTATAGATAGTCAGATTCTGACTTGCCTGACCCAGAATTTAATACCTCCATTTAATATAAATTATATATGTCATCTCTTTACATGCAAAATGTATGAATATCCAGTGAATATATAAGGTGACTGTGAGAAATTACTAAGTCTACATATGTGAAATTCCTATAGCAGGAGGCAGAGAAAAACCTGAGCAGAGGAACTCATCTTGTCCCTATTGTCCTGATACGGACATGAGTTACAGTGGCCACAGCTCCTTCCACACTTTGTTTGGAAACTGGCCATACCTAATGCAATCTTTTTTTTTTTTTTTTTTTTTTTGGTGAGGAAGATTAGCCCTGAGCTATCATCTGTTGCCAATCCTCCTCTTTTTGCTGAGGAAGTTTGGTCCTGGGCACATCTGTACCCATCTGCTTCTACTTTATGTGTGGGATGCCACCACAGCATGGCTTGATAAGCAGTACGTAGGTCCATGCCCGGGATCCGAACCTGCGAACCCCAGGCCGCCGAAGCAGAGCATGCAAGTTTAACTCCTACACCACTGGGTGGGCCCCCATGAGCTATTCTTGACTGGTCCCCAAGGTGATGCTTCAGGTGTGCTCGGGCGCAGGTCCCATGGCTTTTTCTGTACCTTCTCATTTAGCTGACTCTGGCTCACTCTCTGGCAGTGGCCTCAAAGAAGTCACTATTTGATGGTGACTCTACGCACGCTCCTCCTCTGTATTCCTCTAGCTTCCTGTCCTCCAGTCCTGGGATAAGCCTCTTCCCTGAGATCCTCATAGGGCTGCAGAGACATGGCTAGCAATGTACAGGAAGGTTGTGCTGAAGATTTTATTATAGTGGAAAGAAGTACAGCCTACTTTTCTCCTCTTTGGGACACAGGCCACACTGATTGCCTCTACAGAAATCAGGAGATTTTCTCACCCTGGGTTCTTTCCTACTCAAGCTGACTTCTTCCCAGGATGATTGATAGCTGGAGTTTCCATTGCCTCTAAGAAACACTCTCCCTCTCTCCATCCCCAGCACCACCTACAGGAGTATGATCTGACTGTGACCCCCGTGAGACTCTATCACAGTACACAGACATTAGCACATTTCTTAAGGTATGAGTTACTTGATGGTATATCCCCACAATGAAATGACTCAGCCTACACCACTTCTCTTTAGTCTCTCCTCCCTAACAGCTTCAGAAAATCTTGATGCCAATAGTTTCTTCACCATGACCAAAGAGAAAGCCAACCTTGCACAATAAACCAACTCACTAACTTCATCCTGTCCCCACATAATCATCCCAGCCCATCTTTCTTCCTGCTTCCTTTCTTTTCATATCCTCATGGCCTTTGGACATACAAGTTAAGTTCAGGAAACATTGCATGAGTACCTGTGATGAACCTGGACTTGAATAGGCACTCTGGGTAGAACTAACTTTAATAAGCGGGGTCAGAGAAAGGGTTATGAAGGAATAGCCATGAGGAAAAGAGTATCCTATTTTGACTGGAGTAATGTGGGAAGGTGTAATGGAGATGGTATTGCAGAAGTTGGCTCTTGTATACAGGTGACTATCTGAGAACAAGCACCTACTTATTACTCAGGTATATGCCAGGAATATTCTCTATTTGTGCATCATTGATATGATTTTATTCCCTTTCATCTCTTGGGTGAAACCCAGCAGCTCATTCCATTAATTCTTACCTAGAGACTCTGGCAGACTCTCTCTGTGTCTTAATATTTATCTTTCTAAGAACTCCCATACACTGCATGGAAATGTAAATTGATGCGGAAGTCTCGCAAAGCAATTTGGCATTAATGGATCAAGAGTCTTAAAAATGTTCATGCAGGGTTATTATGAGCCAGCAATTCCACTTCCAGAAATCCATCCAAATGAAATAACCTAAGACATAGGGGAAAATAAATATGCAGAAATATATTTGCAGAAATATGTTTATCACACCATAGTTTCCCATTCTGTTGATATAATAATAAAAAAAAACTAGATAATGAAAGAAATTATTAAATGATAACACATTTGTATGATGTACTGTTACGCAGCCATTAAAACGGTGCTTATGGAAAATTGGTAACATAAAAAATACATATGACATATTGTTAGGAGTAAAATACAAGGTGCAGAAATGTGCATACAGTATGAACACAATCATGTAAAACTTGCATATGAAATAGGCTAGAAGCAAAAAGAAGACTGGGGAGAAAGAAGGGGACCGAAATGTTGACAGCCGGATTCCGCGTGGATTGTTTTCACTCTTTGCTTCTACTTTATTGAATATTCTAGGTACTCTTGAATGGGCAAGCATTACTTTTTTTTTTTAACGTGTATTTGCAGTAAATTTTTAAAAGCACTTTTTCATCAAAAAGTTTCTTTTCCTCCTTGCCAGGGTGATGTTTTGTGCATAGGCTCACAGCCCAGATGTCTCCATTTGCATTCCTTCATTATCAGACTCCGGTCCTCATAAATTTCACATATTTGAGGCTCCTCAGCCCACACATGCAACATCAGACACAGAGGCCGACTTCCTCCCTCCCCGGTCGGGGTCATTTCCACCCAGCCCACCCACAGAGCACAAAGAGTCTGCCTACTTTAATATACAATAAACATACATATTTCTGTAACTAGTCTGGTGCTTCTGACCTCTGCATTGTGCTAAAGAGAAAATTCCAATTTGTTCAATACAAACTTTGTTCTTGATCCAGCTCTTACTCCTATCTGCCTTTCTCCTTTGGCATGCCCCATGGTTTGGTTTCAGCTCTTTTTGGAAGGTCTCTGCACCTTACACAGCAAGCCTTCTGCTATGCCAAAAACGTTCCGCTGCAAGATTTCCATAAACTCCTGCAATCTGTGTTTAGCAATGCCAGTGCCTTCTTCCACATTGCATGGCCTCTTTCATACATTTTGTGATGACATACTTAATGTTGCCCCAGATCTTCATGTTGCCTACAGCTCTCACGCATCCCTGATCATCCAGCATGAGATTTAGTCCAGGTAATTGAGTGAGGTTGCCCGGTAGCCTCCTCCACAGTTCGGTCTGCTGCTATAACATACATAATCTGATCCTGGTCTCTTTCTTGTCACTTTCGCTCTACCTTTCCTCCCTTTGAAAGATCTGCAGCATGGGCACCTTCGTTTTGTATAACTAATCAATAAACAGACATGTACTGAGTGCCAGCTCCATGGGAAAATTAAGAGAGAGAAAAATAGGTGTCCTTTCACCCCAGAGTATAATTTTCTAGCAAGGGAGATAAGATAGGTTTGGTTAGGCCTTAAACCTAAGGCACAGCATGCTGAGGAAGGAAGGAAGGAAGCAAGGAAGGGAACTAACATTTATTAAGCCCCTTCCATATGCTAAGCACATAAAAATCTGCTACAAAGAAAGTAAGCCAAGGATTTGAAAGAACTCGATAAATGCTATCAACTGTATTTATTTTCGTAGAAAGAACAGACAGATAAATGAAAACTGAGTATGCAGGGAGGGGTCAATTTGGAGCAGAGTTTCAAAACTCCAAGTTTAAGAGATAGAATTTTATATTTATAAAATCAAAGTGATAAGGTAAGAAATAGAGATCATGTTTAGACAAAAGCCTTCACTCATTTCCTGATTTGCTGTATTATGCACTTGCTGTGGGAAGAAAATCATTCCACCATTCTAAACTGGTGGAGCGAGGATATCAGTGGATGCATTTCCCAGCAAAAGAACAATTTAACTGGTGGAAATTATAGAAAGTAAAACAAAGCAGAAACCAATCACTTAAAGTGTCTGGAAATTGTCCCAAGGACATATTCAAATGTAGAAATGCGTATTCAAGAAAATGTACTAAATTTCAATATGAAAAGCAAGAGTCCATGGCATTTGAGCCAGGACCTGTTCCCTTTTCCCCCTAGCCTCATGGTTCAGAAACTCTACCCTGGGCACTCTACACTAGACAGGTGCTCCCCAGAAGATAGAGTCTCCCTCTTCGCCAGCTCACAGACTGGGGTTACAGTCCACCTGGGAGGGGCAGGCTGCCTGCAGTTTTTATCTCCCAGTCCCACATTACAGAGGCTCTATGCCCTATTCCAGTCAATAGAGGCTGAGAGGTGTCAGGCTCTCTTCCTTGACCCCTCCCTCACTGCTAGGGGGAAGCCCTACTTCAGGTGGGATGGGTCAAGAATGCTTCCCCTCCACGCCCCGTCAATTCCTCCCCACCATCTACAACTCAGTGCAGTCCTAGAGAGGGGGTTCCATGCTGGGAGAGGCAAGGTGAGAAGATCATGGGCTTCCACTTTCCCACAGTGCCCACTAGTGGAACATTAGTGTCACTCTGGGAGAAGTGGGTCCCATCCCTGGTTCCCAGTGCCCAGGGGGAAAGACAGGCCGTAAGGACGAGAGCTCCACACTCTGCCTCCTTGCTTGTGAGCACCATTGTCTGAATATTTCTGTTCCCCCCAAATTCATATGCTGAAATCCCAACTTCCAAAGGTGATGGTATTAGTAGATGGGTGTTCATGAGGGCAGAACTTGCATGAATGGAATTAGTGCCTCATAAAAGAGGCTCCAGAGAGATGCCTAGTCCCTTCCACCATGTGAGGACACAGTGAGAAGGTGCCAGCTATGAACCAAGAAGACGGTCCTCACTCAATCATGCTGGCACCCGGACCTTGCACTTCCAGCCTCCAGCACTGTGAGAAATAAATGTTTGTTGTTGATAAGCCACCCAGTCTGTGGCATTTTGTTATACAGCCAGAAAAGACTAAGACAATGGGTGGAAAACAAAGGAGATCTTGATGGAGAGCAATTCAGATGAGGCCGGTAGCTCCATGACAGAGCCGACAAAAACTCAATAGAAAGAACCAAGGAGACAGACAGATGAGAAGATCATAGTCAGTTCTGGAAGTCAGGAAGCCTGTGCACATGTGTTGGGTGGAACTCACTCAAGAGCAAGCAGGAAGTGGGGCAAACTTGAAAGCATTTTCCAAACCACACAGAGCCATCAACACAGAGCAGAAACCTTTCTGGCACATGAAGCTTAAACACAACCTCTGACCTAAGACTGATGCAGAGGCAACTCCTAGAAAGCAGGCTTACAAATAAAATCCCGCTCATCCCTGTCAGTCTGGAAGACTGTGTGCACACCCACAGCTGTGCCTTCTCAGGAGAGATCAGAGAGGGAACCTCCCATCTACTAGTCTTTGGCTGAATTTCGGGCAAAAAGCATAAACTCCTTAAACCATGATAGCAGCCTCCAAGCCATCCACACATCCACTGGTAAAGGGTATATATATATAATATATATATCATATATATTATATATCTCGCCCAGGGGGCTGAAGCACAACCTTTGACCAATAAGTGGCTTATGCTAAACCCAGGGCTACCCCTAGAAGCCAGTCTAAAGACCAAAACAAGGGCAAAAAGTCTGAGCACAACATCAGAGGCTGCAAACAATTCTGTTAATATATTAAAAAACATTGAGTTGTATACTTTAAATACATAAACTGTATGATATATGAATTATATCAATACAATTGTTTTAAAAAAGCAGGCTATAATTTGTGCTGGTTGTATTATAAGGTGGCCACATGATTCACTAGGAGTAGGGATGATGATCGTTTGTTTTGGGGAGCGATAGAAGGAAAAATAAAATCAAGCACAACCCTTTAATGACCTTTCGCTAGCACTACAATCTTATTCTGGAATCAGGGGGTTGACACAAAGAGAAACTACTGTATTCCACATAATAAATGTTCATCCTAAGAGAAATATTTTTGCTAATATAAATTTAGCTCAATGTCCTCTTGTATTAATTAGGGTGGTCAGAAACTTAGGGTGCCAAAGAAGTACAGAGGAAGAGAGTCCAGAAAGGAGAAGATGCCTTGAAGTGAGGACTGAAGGAGGAGCAGAAATTTGAGGATCAGGCAGACAGTTAGGGAGAATGTTCCAAGCAACGGGATCTGCGTGTTTAAAGACATTGAGATGAAGTGAACGGAGCCTGGCCTGATCTGAGGGCTTTTAATACCTCAGTGTTTCCTGGTGCCTGGTGGGAGATGAGGATAGAAGAGTTGGGATCA
Organism: Ceratotherium simum simum; assembly: GCF_057802395.1. Classification (NCBI taxonomy): domain Eukaryota; kingdom Metazoa; phylum Chordata; class Mammalia; order Perissodactyla; family Rhinocerotidae; genus Ceratotherium; species Ceratotherium simum. The sequence goes on along the minus strand of NC_141929.1, from coordinate 22,041,610 downwards.
AAATGACGGAAAGTCTCAAATATTTTGCTAGACATTGGGTTCTATCTTTTCCTATGAGCAGTGGAGAATTACTGAGTTTTAAGCAAGGGGCAACCATAATTGGATTTGCATTCTAGAAAGTTTTTTCTTGCAATATTGTGGAGAAAGTATTAACGAGTATAGTCTAGAGATAGAGAGTTGAGGAGGTTGTTTCAGAAGTTTCTTCGTGTAAGAAAATGATTGGCAGTTGTATGGAGAAGAAGCAAGAGACATTTCTAAAGCAAAACCAATATTTTGATTACCGATTATATATAGGAGTGAAAAATAGAAGAAAGGCAAGGCGTCTACCAGGTCTAAGGCAAAAAGTTGATCATAATCGTGACCCGAGCTCGGATGGCTGGTAAAATGTAGAGCAGAACAAGAGAAAAAACGGAAAACAACGAAAGTTGAGGAACCCCAAATTAATTGCAAACTAACAATTTTTTTTTCTGACATATCTTGAACGTAGATCACAGAAATGAAGCTTTAAATATTGCTTTCTCTTCCATTCATTTTCTTTACACAGCATAACTACTCCATGACCTCTCTCTTCAAGACTTCCTGAAACATTTTTCCTCTGGTCCCATCCAAAGAGCCTCATTTCTTTTCAGTCTCCCCCTCTCCTCCTTATTTTGTACCTCAAAAGCCCCCCAAGAACCAGCTTGGCCATGCAGGCTCTGCCTTGGAGGGAGGACAAGGTAAAGAAACTAAGTAACTAAAGACAGAATCTGTTGAGCTGAGATAATCAGTTTGATAATTTGTTTCCTCGCGCAGTCTTCTGGACTTCAGAGCTCAGCCGCATCCCCTCCCCTACAACTATTCAGTGTTGATAAGGCTCTAAAAGTCCTGCTCTGGTCACAAAAGCAAAGGCTCCAGGCCTACCAGAAAGATTTATTTTCTTGAATTTAAGAAAAGTAGCAACTAAGATGTGAGAGCACAGGCAGCTACTGGAAAACACCCCTTTCTGCCCCCAGGATTGTCCTTGAGCAAAGACTGCTCGGGGCAAGCCTGCTAGCCTGGAGTGGAAATGCACAAGCAGATGATGGAACCATGCTTTTAGGAGCTGAGTTAACAGCCGCAGTAACCCTTCTGCAGCCCTGCAAATGTCAGATGCACCTAAGAGAGATGAATGGATATACCAAGGAAATGTCCCTTCTCACCCTCTGACTGAAGGCAACCTCCCTAATCACCAGAGGTTTGGCACCAACATCTTCAGCTGCCCATTTCCCTGATTCAAGCATTTAAGTGAATTCCTCTCCAGGAAGTGTTGGCCTCTCTGTTGCTTAGACTGTGAAGCAGATGGAGTGCAGTTTATATTTCAATCAGGAATCCAAATTAAAGTCATTGGCTTGTTCGTAATGGGATTAATGGGAGATGAGGAACCCACCCTGGCAGCTTGAGAAGCTGCCTGGCCTTGGCAGTAGGCCCACACTATGTTAGGTACACATAGGTATGACAAGTGGCTTTGTCCCCACCTTCTGGGATTTTGGATCTGGACCAGGAAGCCTGCTGGGAGGGTGGCACAGGATGCAGATGCTCTTGTTTACTAAGGCCAAGAAGTTTTATAATCTAATACTTTTTTTCCCATTTATTTTATTGAGGTGTAAGTCATGTACAGTAAAATTCACACTTTTAAGTGCACAGTTCTGTTGGTCTTGACAAATAGAGACAGTCACATAACCACTACCATAATTAAGATATAGGAGAAAATTCCCCCATTTCCTTTGTAGTCAACTTCTCCCCTTCCCACCCCCACCCCTTGGCAAACACTGGTCTGTTTAATGCCCCCATAGTTTTGTCTTAGTAAGAAGGTCATATAAATGGAAGCATGCAATATGTAGCCTTTGGAGGCTGGCTTCTTACACTGAGCATAAATGCTTTTGAAATTCACCCATGTTGTTAAGTGTATCAATAGTTTGTTCTTTTCATTGGCAGTATTACAGTTTATTTATCCACTCCCTAGTTGGTGAATATTTTAGGTTGTTTCCGGTTTTCAGTGGTGATGAATAAAGCTACTATAAATATTTGTATATAGAGTTTTGTATGAACATACATTTTTATTTCACTTGGTTAAATACCTCAGAGTGGGGTTGAGAAGTTTTCTAAATCGGTGTAATATTTTGCACACAATCAGCAATGCATGAGAATTCCATTTGGTCCACATTCTCTCCAACACTTGGTATTTTTGTTGTTGTTTTTGTTTGTTTAAGTTGCTATTCTAATGGGTGTCTAGTGGGTTTCCTTGTGGCTTTAATTTGCATTTCCCTAATGACTAATACTGTGAAACATCTTTTCATGTGTTTATATTTGCCATCTATACAACTTCTTTAGTGAAGTATTTGTTCAGATTTTTGGTCCATTTTTATATCTGTTTATTTTCTAATTATTGAATTTTAAGAGGTGTTTAGGTTTTCTGGATACAAATCCTTTAACAAATATGTGATTGCAAATATTTTTTTCCCGGTCTGTGACTTGTCCTTTCGTTAAGAGCAGAAGTTCTTAATTTTGATGAAGTCCAATTTACTGAGATTTTTCCTTTATGGTTGGGGGTAAAAAAATCTTTGTCTAACCCAATGTCAGAAGTATTTTCTCCTCTATTTTCTTGTTACATTTCACAGTTTTAGGTTGTACATTCAAGTCTTTATTTTTGAATTAATTTTTGTGTAAGGTAGGAAGGATGGATTGAGGTTCCTTTTTTTGCATGACAATAGAGGTTTTGATCTTGTTACTGTTGCTCTCATTTTTATTCATTCATTTGAAAATATTTATCATTTAATTTCATTGTTATTTAATTAACATTTAACTTTATTATTTTTTTTCTCATCTTTTTCTTCGTCTTTGTTTCTTCTTCTTATATTGAAATTGCCAATACTTGACTATTTTGACCTATAAAAACAGAAATTTTTAAGCTGGTGAGTCCCTTCTTATCAAATTGATGTTTAAACAGTTCTTCATATACACTATAAATTAATTTTTATTTCCTTTTCCTTCAATTTCTTATTTGCCTCAGAGTTCTTATTCTAAAACAGAAATATGATTTTAGTACTTAACAAATATTAAAAGAAGGCACACAAATATTGAAGGCATACATTTTGAAAGAATGTATGATAATTAAATCCATGAGAAACTATCTTTTAGTTGGACAACACTACTGAGTCATTTCTGCCCGTAAATTATTAGAAGAAGTCATTGAACAGCTATAGGTCTAGGCCTTATAGAAAAATAATTTGAAATTAGCTTTCAAATATCCCCTTTTTAGTAATTTGTAAAAATGAATAATATCTTCTGAAAACGCAAGGTTGAATAATGAAATATGTTCTGCAAGAGGAAAAAAAGGCAAAGATTTAAATATTTTGATATTAAAGTCATATGTGGGAGCCGGCCCGGTGGAGCAGCGGTTAAGTTCTCGAGCTCTGCTGCGGCGGCCCTGGGTTCGCAGGTTCAGATCCCAGGCGTGCACTGATGCACTGCTTGGCAAGCCATGCTGTGGTGGTGTCCCATATAAAGTGGAGGAAGATTGGCATGGATGTTAGCCCAGGGCCAATCTTCCTCAGCAAAAAGAGGAGGATTGGCATTGTATGTTAGCTCAGGGCTAGTCCTCCTCACAAAAAAAATAAATTAATTAATTAAAGAAAAAAAAGTTCTATATGGTTCTTTTCTTAGTGGAGGAAGAAAAAGGCTAGATTTCCTTATAATGGGGCCAAATTGAAATATTCATTGTTATGTGATTATACTGAGAAATATAGGCGTTTTGGCCTGTAACATCTCTCACCCACCTTTAACATTCCTGGCTCTGTAAGAGTATTTAGAACTCAAACAAACAAACAAAAAGACCCTTAGATTCTAGTCTAATCCCTGAAAATATGTAAAAGCAATACCTCTAATCAGTGATTTTATAGCATCTCCTTAAATACCACCAGTAATGGGGAGCTTATTATTTTCCCAAGACATAAATTCTGTCATCCTTCCTTACACTCAATAATTTTTTTTTTAAAGCTTCAGTGTGTGGTTGTGTATCTTAGTTGTTAGTTTTTAGTTCTCTATCTGAGCCACCACCACCATATAACTGACAGATGGGTGGTGTCATTCCACAACTGGGAAATGAACCCATGCAGTGGTGGTAACAGTCCTGAATCTTAACCACTAGACCACCAGGGCTGGCCCAAGAATAATTTTATTTATTATTACTCACACCTACTAACCCACCTAGTGGAAGCCTACCCCCATCCCACAGGATAATTTTTGGGATTGTCAGTTCTAAACATATCCAGAGAGATCTGCCTTTAGCCCTTATCTTTGTGAAATGGTTTTAAAATTCTTTACCACTTAGATAGATGCCAATTTATTAGTGCTTTTTGACAACTAGAGTTTTCATATCTAGAAACAATTCTACAGTTGTGATGTGACCAGGTCAGACAGAAATCTATTATCTCCCCTTTATTCTTTTGAACAAATAAAGGACAGTACTTGGAAAATAAAAAGATTATATGGAAAAGATATTAATGCCATACTAAAAGCTCTGTGCTGGTCAGCTAGGATAATGTCTGCAAGAAACTCTAGTCAGAAATTCTGTCTGCTCAACATGACCATCACATCCTCTTTCTTCTTGTATCTCTTTTCTCTAAGAAATCCATTCCAGATGGTACAATTGGGGCTGCCCCTCTTCCTGCCCACTGTGTAACCTAGGCTTGTCCCACCATCATACTCTGAGCCCTGCCCACTGGGATTGGTTTAGAGATTGCCATGTACTCTGAGCCAGCCCAATCTTCTCTTGGATTTTGCTGGAACCATCAAGGAAGAGGTGTTCTTTTTGTTCTCACATTATGGAATTGAAGCATTACATAAACCTGGAGCTGTTACAGGCTGTGATGGCTAATTTTATGTGTCAACTGGGCTAGACCACGGTGCCCAGATATTTGATCAAACATTATTCTAGATGTTTCTGTGAAGGTATTTTTTAGAATAGATTCATATTTAAATCAGTAAACTTTGAGTAAAGCAGATTACTTTCCATAATGTGGGTGGGCCTCATCCAATCAGTTGAAGGCTTTTATAGAAAAAGACTGATATCCCTGGAAGAAAAGGGAATCTTGCCAGCAGACTGCCTTTGGACTCAAACTGCAACTCTTCCCTGGGTTTCTAGCCTGCTGGCTTACCCTGCAGATTTTTCCTGTTGGTTCTGTTTCTCTGAATTACTCTGACTAATACAGAGGTATCATTTCCTCTACTTGGAAAAATGATAAAACACATACAAACATGGGAACATGCCCATGCACACGTGAAAATAGTTTATAAATTTAAACTATAATCAAGATACACATATAATGCTCTACACTGACTCTACCCACTCCCATTTAATAACATGCCATAAGCAGTTACTGTGCCACCACATTACTAAATCATTTCTGAATCCTCACTTTTATCAGCTATATATTAATCCATTGAGAGAATGCACCGCAATTACTTAACTCATATGATATTGCTGGACATTTAATTTGCTTCTGATACCACTGACCACTCTTGTGAATATAGATATGCACGTCTTTTGCCATATTTGGATGACATCCCTGGGTACATTCTCAGAGGTAGAATGACTGCTCCTGTGACAACTTGGCTCATGATACGCATTGCCAAATTAATTTTCCAAAGAAGTGTATCAATTTACACTTCTGACGTCAAAACACTAAAAGCGTTCGTTGCTCTGAATTCTTGCCAATGCTACTATTATAATTTTAACAAACAGTTAAAAACAAACAAACAGTTTTTATCTTGGTTTCATTGAAAGACAGCAGTTTAAATGCTACCTTAGTTTAGTATCTATTTATTTCATTACTAGTTGGTGGTGATATATACATGATATAGACAAGACTTTTCTGCTAGTCAGTTGCATTTACTCTTTTGTCGTTTGTTCATAATCTTTACTCATTTATGTATTATGTATTATTGATTTATATGAGCCATTTGGATATTAAAGATAAATTCTTTTACCTGCTGTATTTCATGCAAATATTTTCCCTTCTCTCTCTCTCTCTTTTGAGTTTGTTCTTCAGTTCTTGCTGTTCCCACTGCTTGAAATACTCTTACACCAGATGTCTGGTGATTAGCTGCTCATCCCCTCCAGGGCTGTACTCAGATATCACCTTCTCACTGAGGCCTTCCTTGGCCAGACTATATAAAACTAGATGGCACCTTCTCCTCCATCTGACAATTCCTTTCCACTTTCTCTGGTTTGTTTTTTTCTCCTTACCACTTATTACTATACAATATATATAACTTTAACTATAACTATAATCATATATATATTTCTTGATTAGTCATGTTTACTGTCTGCCCCCTCCCACCAGCAGAACAATATAGCAGAATACTTCTGCTAAATATTAATCAGACCTGATTCTTCTTATATTTTCTGTCCCATTCTATTCTATTTTAAAAAGGCTGCAAGAATGTTTTGTGCTTCTAGCCTCAAGGATATTTGCCCTGGAGAAAGCAGACATAGCCTGAAGTCAAATAGCTCTTCAGACTGTTTTCTAAAAGATTAAACTCAATGAAGAAACAATAACACAAAGGGGGAGACATTTAATGTTCCAACTCCACTCTCAAATAAGACAAGAAGGTGTGACACCCATCTGACTGAGGTGACCCACAGGTTACCTGTTGGTATGAGGAATTGGGAGTATGTCACAGGAGATGGGTTATAGGGTGACTAAGGAAGTGAGACCTTAGACTTTAGATGCTTTCTATACTCTCAGGAGCCAAGACTCAGAAATTCTTCAGACCACTGTGGCTTGCACAAACAAGATGTCTGCTGCAAATACATTGAAGTGATTAAAGACTGTTCCCCCATTTTCCAGAAGGTTTCTGGATTATAGTACAACCCTGAGTAGGAAATTTAGGGGCAATCATGGCTGAGGTGAAAGGCAATCCCTCCAGTTTTGGCAGAATGGGCACGCTCGATGGAAATTAAATAGACTTAAAAGAAAAAAGGAGAGAGATACAAAACCCGTCCACTTTCCCAGTCTGAGAGCTGGTGGTCACAGTTCAGCCCACCCTTGGGCTGAATGCATCAAATCAAAGCGACAGAGTTTGGTTGGTGTGTACTCCAGGTAGGATGCTCTGCCTGCTGGCAGCTGACCTGAGAGGACTTGTCATCCAAATGTGGCAGGCTGGACTGGAGACGAGAAGGAAATATTTTAATGGGATATAAAGTAAGGCAGGCAACCAATGCAGATTTCTAAGAAACTGCATTTGGGGTCTCCTTCTGGCAGGACTGATATCACGCCCTGGTCCATAGTAATGGCCAGAGCAGTCTCAGACATACAGCCGCTTGTTTTTCATATCTCAACTTACCTAATGGGGAGTCTTGTGGATTAGGAAATGATTCAACTCCGTGGCTCTGTCACTCTGTCAGTCAAATCCTGGGGGACATGGATCCCCCATCCATGCGACCTTTGCTTCATGCATAAGGGGATGTCTTCAGTGGGATAACATTCACTCTGGTTCCATGTACATAGAAGGTAGGTTTTACCTCAAACCTTTCGGAATAGCTCAGAACTTTGTCACACAGAATATGGTCTGTAGACCAGAAGCGTCAGCATCACCTAGGAACTTGTTAAAATGTATAATCTCAGGCTCCATTCCAGACCTCCTGAGTCAGTTTTCAACAAGATCCCCAGGGGACTCGCATGCACATTACAATTTGAGATGTGCTGGCCTAGACTAGTTTCTAAGGTTTTCTCAGCCCTCATTATGCGTACATCAGAATCCCAGGGGTAAGGAATCGCCCCTGAGGCCTTGGCCTTGGTTGCAAAATTTAAGGGAGCACCAAAACCTCAATTATCAAGATAAATAAAATTTAATGCAAAATTTTTTAGAAAACCAAAATTAATGCAAAAAATACATGATGGAGAAAATATCAACTTTTTAAATAAAGGCAGTATCAGTATTACTATTTTTTTTCTTTTTCTTCTGGCTCCAATATTGCTAGACAAGGCACTGCTTAAAAAATACAGATGTGTAAATTCCATCCCATTCTGAATCAATTGGTCTGGGATGAAGGCAAGACATTATCAGGAACAGCAACCACAGTGAAGCCAGGTGAACATTTCTTTATTTTTTATTATGGAAAATGTCAAACAAAAGTAGAAAGAAGAGTATAATGAGCCCACATGTATCCATCAGACAGCTTCAACAATTACCGACACACGGACAATCCTATTCCATCCATATACCCTACCATTTCCCACCCCCCCACCCCTGATTTATATGAGGTAAATTTCTAACATTATATTATAAATATTTCAGTATGTATTGCTAAAAGAAAAAACCTCTTTCAAAAATCTGATCACAAAAGTAATAAAATAATGTCAAATTATTATCAAATATTAAATAATATCAAATATCCAGTGTTCAACGTTGTTTGAGTAACTCATTTTTTTTTTTTAAGCACTTTGTTCATTTGAGTAAAGATCCAAGTCAGGTTGAATAAGGATCCAAGATATTGTTTGGTTGATATTGTCGGGGGAAGAGGGAGAATTTCCCTCTGCCCTTTTCCTTTAGGTTCTTATGGCCGGCCAAATAATTAACAAGACAGGTTAGCAGGAGAAAATAATACCAAGTTTAATAACATGTATACATGGGAGAAACTCAGAAATGAGCAACTCGTCCCTCTGTCTAAGCTGCTTGCTTAAGTATTGCAGCTAAAGGTGAGGAGCGTGTTGGGGGCGGGTAGTGGCCTGGGACTTCAGAGGGCAGGAAGACAATTCTTTTCAGGGTCATCTATAGATCATGTGGTCAGGGAGAGACAGAGTTTTTGATAAAAGAGGCTTGGTGCCTTTCCTATTGTAACTTCTATCCTACATTATCTTTACAGCCATCATGATAGAAGATCTGTTCTAGGAAGGAGCCACCATGTCAAATTCTTTAGGCAGTTAGTGGGGGAGGTCAAATGTCACTCAGAGAAAACAATCAAGGTAAAGAGATATATTTTAGGATGGCCAAATCTTGATCTCCCACAATATATCACCTAAGTCTTTTTTAATCTCTAGGTTCCTCCGCCATCATTTTTTGTTACTATTTGGAGTTGGAGAAATCAAGTCGTTTGTCCTATCAAGTTTCCTATCAAGTTGTATGCCTGTGTCAGTACTTAATTACCGTCTGAACATCCCCAGTGGAACTGAATCCACAGAAAGGCAGGAAAAAACATCTGTTAAATTAAGAACTGACTCAACGGCTGGTAACTAGAACTGAGTTAGGTCACAAGCAAGAGAGCTGTATTTTCTTTCCATATCCTCTTCTTGGTCCTCTGATTCTTGAAGCAAGTTAACTTACCTCCTAGGACCTCAGCTCTCTTATCCTTAAGTGGGCTTGCTGGATACCATCAATGTTGCCCAAACTCCCAGGGTACCACTGAATTCAACATCACCCTTCTCCCCACACCCTCTGCCCACTCAACATATTTAAGTAACAGATATAATACTTATGTAATATATATGTATCTTTAAGTAGCTCGTTTTTTATTCAAACAGATGTATTTTTAAAGGTTTCTGCACCCAGATCCAATGTGAGAGGCTGGGGGATTTCCCCACCAACAAGCAATTTTCAGACACCAGCTGGGTGTCCTACTCAATTCTGACACTATTCTGACCTGGAGATAACGTCAGATGCCACAGGTTAAAGGCTCAGTCCTACAAGACTGCATCCCCCCAGAACCCCCAGGTTGTCACCTGTGCTTCTGACTGACTGCCTATAGATCAGAGGTTCCAACGACCCCCTCCTTAGGTTGGATTAATATGCTAGAACAGCTCATAGGTCTCAGAGAAACATTTTACTTACTAGATTGCTGGTTTTGTTATAAGAGGATATAACTTAGGAAGAGAAAGATGGAAGGGATGCATAGGGCAAGGTGTCAGGAAGGGGAATGGAGCTTCCAAGATCTTCAAGAGCTCCACTCTCCCCAAATCTCCACATGTTCACCAACTGGAAGCTCTCAGAACACTGTCCTTTCAGGTTTTTATGAAGGTTTCATTACACAGGCATGATTGATTAAATCATTGGCCATTGGTAATTGATTCAACTTCCAGCCCCTCTCCCCTCCCTGGAGGTCAGCAACCAGCCCCCATCCTCAGGTGCTGTCCAAAAGTCACCGAGTTAATATAACAAAAGACACCTTTATGCTCTTAATGCTTAAGAAATTCCAAGGGCGGCCGGCCCCGAGGCTTAGTGGTTAAGTGCGCGGGCTCCACTGCTGGTGGCCCGGGTTCGGATCCCGGGTGCGCACCGACGCACTGCTTCTCTGGCCATGCTGAGGCTGCATCCCACATACAGCAACTAGAAGGATGTGCAACTATGACGTACAGCTATCTACTGGGGCTTTGGGGGAAAAAATAAATAAATAAATAAATAAATAAATAAATAAATAAATAAATAAAAAAGAAATTCCAAGGGCTTTAGGAGCTCTGCCAGAAAGAGGATGAAGACCAAATAAACACATGTATTTATTACTATAAATCACAGTATCACAATTTTAAAAGGAAACATTGCATTATTGCTAAGAGTGGAAAACTCTCCATCTGGTCAAAAGAGACAGTCTTTGTAACTCTACAAAGAATGCACAAGGACAATATGGTGGGCGGGGAATAGGACGCTGCTTTAGCTGGGTGATCAGGGAATGAGCCACCTTAGAGGGAAGTGGATTGCAGAGAGAGGGAGAATTATGTGAAGATTATCTGCTTGGTAATTTAAAAGGGAATACCTTTCTCCTTTAAAATGTGTTGTTATTCAATGTCACTTAAAATCATTTCTTCCAATCACCAGAGATGCAGAAATGCACATTCCACAGCTGGAAAACAATGGACTACCTGGATCAGAGTCCTCATAGCCTAGGCCTAGGAGTCACTATTTCCATGCTGGTGAGGAGACTGCAGGCAAGGTGAGAGGCTGTGCTGGGAGAAGCCCTGAGGCCACAGGCCTTACACAACAACCCACAGTATCCATCTGTGGGAGATCAAGATTTGGCCACCCTGAAATATATCTCTTTACCTTGATTGTTTTCTCTGAGGGACATTTGACCTCCCCCACTAACCGCCTCAAGAATTTGACATAGTAACTCCTTCCTGGAACAGATCTTCTATCTGATGGCTGTAATATAATGTAAAATAGATGTTACAATAGAAAAGGCACCAACAAGCCCATCTTATCGGAAGTTCTGTCTCTGGCCACATTCTCTGGATGGCCCTGCGAGGAGTTGCCAGACAAACATTTACATTTATAAGGGAAATCTCCATTTGTAAAGGTATCTCCCTCTCTGTATTGGGAAGAGGGGGGATGACCTCATTTCTAGAAACTTATCAATGTAGAAGTTGAGGCCTTAAATCTGCATAATAACCTTACTCTTGTTTACAGTGCTTTAGTGGTAATCTCCTGTAACTGACTCCCCCCACCCCCAACATCTTCCTTTGTCATTTGCTGAACATGGTATTTAAGATGAGAATTTCTGCTATTGGGTTGAGAAATGCAGTGTCCCTGCTTTCTCCCATGTATACATGTTATTAAACTTGGTATTATTTTCTCCTGCTAACCTGTCTTGTTAATTATTTGGCCAGCCATAAGAACCTTAAGGGAAAGGGCAGAGGAGGATTCTCCCTCTTCCCCCACACATCTCTCAAACGCAGTTTCAGCCCACCCAGGGGCTACTGGATCAGAGTCTTCAAAAGAGAAGCCAAGAGCCCCTTACATTTGCTTCTGGATCTGAAGTTATCTTCTGAATCATTTGCAGATGCTATAAAGATCCAGTTTACAGCAGGAAAAAGCCCAAATAACAGCAAAAATAACAATAATAAAATCATTCATTTGTGCAGCAAGTTATATATTTAGTTATTTTCCTGTTGATGGTGCTCAGGGCAGGTTACCCCAAGAAGCACCACTCTGGTGTGCAGATTATTTCGAGCTGAAGAAAATAAAGACTCAGAAAACTCAGGAAGAACATTTGAGTTTCCCCTCCCAAACTGCCTAAAGAATTTAAAACAAAAGATCTGTTTCAGGAAGGAGTTATTATCATGATGGATGTAATAATAATGTAAAATAGATGTTACAATAGGAAAGGCACCAAGCCCCTCTTATCAAAAATTCTGTCTCTCCCTGGCCACATTCTCTATAGGTGGGCCTGAAAAGAGTTGTCAGACAAACATTTGCATTTCTATATCCATGTAAATTGTCTTCTTCCGCTCTGAAATCTCAGACCACTACCCACCCCCAACACCTTCCTCGCCTTTAGCTACAATACTTAAGCAAGCAGCTTAGACAGAAGGATGGGCTGCTCATTTCTGAGTTTCTCCCATGTATACATGTTATTAAACTTGGTATTACTTTCTCCTGCTAACCTGTCTTGTTAATTATTTGGCCATCCATAAGAACCTTAAGAGAAAGGGCAGAGGGGGATTCTCCCTCTTCCCCTACACTGTTCTAGGTCAATCTTTTCTAGAATCCTTGGAGGCATGCCACACTGAGATTATATATCTCCACTGTATAGATACAGAAAATGAGACCCACAGAAATTAAGCAAACTTTCCAGGACTAGCAAGTCACACAGATCATCTGACGGCACTTCAGTGATCTGCCCAAGACATTGGGGCCCAATATGATCTGAATGTGCATTGGGTGAATATCCAGGGAGGAATATCCAGTCAAGTGAAATCTAAATCCAAAGCATTATAATGGTACTGTCAAAACATGGGGGTGGGGGATCGAGGGAAGATAGTCATTTCTCTACATTTCTAGTAGTTCAGGATACTATAATACCTAGAACATGAAATGAAGAGTTTATTCTCCTTTATCCCTCCATCTCTATATTCCTACCTCTAATATTTACTCAGCACCTCTTCTGCACTGGGAATCCAAAGTGAAAAAAAGAAAAGGGGAGTGCCCCACGGGAGGACTGATCTCGCGTGCTAGGTTAGCATCATCAAACTCAGTACCTCTTTACGCATTCACAAGAGAAAGTAATTTTAAAATTATATTTCCAAGCGGTAGTATTTTGTTCGCATCTCAGTCAGTGTTTTTAAAAAAAAGAGGGAGAGAATTACCATAGCATAAAATAATTTCCAATTTCCTGAGTGCTAAATGAAGTAAAAATTGTGGTTAAATTAAACTCATCAGAGTTGTTATATAAAAACAGTATCCTAATGAAATTATATGTCTTCAAATCTAAATATTTTCAGAGAATTATGTCTATTAAAAAAGGAGCACCATTGTTTGAACAAATGAGCAAAAAGATCTCAAACATGAAATTCCTTATATTGGAAATGTCAAAGTTTGTGCAGTTCATGACAAGCTCATCCAAATCTCAAATACCATTTGATACATAGTTTCTGTCCAATTAAATATAATTCATAATCATGTGAATTTGTTTATTGTCTTCTAATAAAACTTTTAAAAGCTATATTACCTGTTGCTATGCCAATATTATGCTACATATTCTAGTCAAACATAAGTGAAATCATTAATCAGATAATCAGTCTTATTTAAAAAAAGGTTATTCTTTTTTAGTGGTAGGAAACTGTTGATAAGTTCCCTGCCTAAAATAAACCTCCATGTGCCAAAACCTATGTTCTACTGTTGGCTCAGGAGAGAGAGATGAGTGAACTGATTTTGAAGAGGAAAAAGGAGGCCTGAGATAGCAAGTTTCTCCCTTACACTGTTCTGGAACCTGAGAGTGGGAAAAGAATATAGACATTAACAATATAATTGCTACCTTATCTTAAGTGTCCGCCCTGTTCTAGGAACTGTTAGTAGCTCTAGAAACATGAGCCCATTTATTTATTTATTTATTTAATTTTAATAGTGCAACTGCTTTGGAAAACAGACTGTTTCTTTCTTTTCTTTCTTTTTTTTTTTTGAGGAAGATTGGCCCTGAGCTAACATCTGTTGCCAATCTTCTTCTTTTTCTTTTTTCTCCCCAAAGCCCCAGTACATAGTTGTATATCCTAGTTGTAGGTCCTTCTAGTTCTTCTATGTGGGACGCTGCCTCAGTGTGGCTTGATGAGTGGTAAGTAGGTCCATGCCCTGGATCTGAACCGGTGAACCCTGGGCCGCCAAAGTGGAATGTGTGAACTTAACAAATACACCACCAGGCCGGCCCCGAGCCCATTTATTTTTCACCACCTCTGACAATATGGGAATTCTTATTTGCTCTGTGTGTTTGTGGAAAATGAAGTTCAAAGAGGTCAAGACAGCTGTACAAAGTCACACAGCTAATAAGTGTTGGAGTGAGCCTTTACACACAGGGGTATATCGAATGCCACAACCAAGAAGGGATATATTGCTTTCACTCTTGAGCTGAAGACTTGAGCTCTGCACAGGATGAGTCTTAGACTAGTGTTGCCTCTGTGAGCCTCTGAGAGATGACCAAGTAATGATGATCAGTTGATTAAAGTGACAAAGAACTATAAAATCACGCATAAATGTATAAAAACACCTGGAACGAAGACAGTCCTTTTAAGAAGATGGTAGCCTCTGATCATAAGAAATAATTAGATGAGTCAGTCTGCAAGAGGAAAGTTTAATTCTTACTCTCAGGCCACTGAAACCTGACAGAGGCCCCCAACACTGACCGTTTTTATACACAATTTTAATCCCGTGTAGACGATGAAATATCAAACTTCTCTGTGCGACATAATACAAACAGCCATAAAATGCCTAATTAGTTTCCTCTATGTTTGATTTTCAACATTCATACTGCAGAAACATGCAAGCCCGGCAGAAACAATTCACAATCCTGTCCCATGTGTGGCTCGGGACTTGGAAGGCAGGCTGGGCATTCAGAGGTATGACTAGATCCTGTTGTCCGGCTCCGTGGTGAATGGAGTCATGAACTGAAACCTACAGAGCCTGGAGAGCGTTCATCCCAAGTTCTTAACCACCAGTGTCTCAGCTGAATCACTGATTATGAAAGATATCATTGTGTTGGCTTTTTAAGCTTAAAGGATAAATCTCTTGACCAAGGTGGGAGAAATGGGATCCATTCCAATCCAGCTTTGACAATCACTTCCTGTAAATGCTTTGAGAGATGCTTCGCCTCTCTGGTCTACCATTTCCTTCAGTGTAATATGGGAATTGTAGCACATACTTTGCCTTCTCATAGGCATGAGATCAGTGTTTCGTATCTAGCACATGCTCTCCCACCCCGTATGAGTTCAAAAAATCCTCACTAATTGGAGAAAAGAATTAGTGAATTAATTAACATTCCCTTCTTATTTTTCAAAGCATTTGACATACAAGGATAAGGTTTATGCTTATTAATTACCCTTATTAATAAAACTAAAGTCAGCATTACTCTTCAACACCAGAGGGACTTCCTTCACCATTGAAATCCTCCTTTAAAGTTAGGAGAGAGTAGTGAAACCCAATTAGAAACATAGCCACTCCTGAGACTTCAACCACCATCTGATGATGCCTGCTCTACACGCCCAGCCCCCCTTCTGTACTGAGCTAGTAGCAGCACATCCCTATTTCTGATTACCTACTTAACAGCTCCACCTAGCTGTCACACAAACATCTCCAATTCACCAGTCCAACCCAAATTTAATTCAACTTCTTTCCCCCAAACCCGCTTCTCCTTTTGGATTCACAATCCCTGATAGCAAGATCACAATGCACTGAATTTCTAGGTAAGGAAGGTCAAAATCACACTAGCATTCTCGAATCAGTCCTCAAATCCTGATCAGTCTGTCTTATTGGTGCGCCATGATTCATTCAAGAAGTATTGACTGTGTCCCTATTATGTTTCAGGCACAATGTAAAAAACTGGGTATACAACAAGAAAACAAGATTCCTGCGCTCGTTGAGGTTACTTTCTGGTGGGGCCGTTAGACCCACAGACACAGGAAATGCCGGTAAGCAAGATAAGTTTAAAGAGCTGTAATTGATCCAAAGGAAATCAACAAAGGGTTACCCATTTTAGATGGAAAAGGGGGCACGTTTGATCTGTATGAGGAACTGATAGATGGCCGGTGTGGTTGAGGCTTAGCGCACTGAAAGGAGAATGGAGTAAGATGAAGTTGGAGAGGTTTGCAGGGCCCTGGTCATGTAAAGCAATAAAATAAGGGAATTGGAATATATTTGAAGACTTTGGGAAGCCTGTGAAGAGGTTTCACTTATGGAGTCATGTGATCAGAGTTGTGCGTTAAAATCCCTCTGGCTTCTTTGTGGAGAAGACGTTGGGAGGTGGAGAATGCCTAAGAGGCCGTTTCAGTCTTCCAGGTTAGAGATGACGATGGTCTAGACCAGGTTGATGGCAGTGAAGAGGCAGAGAAGCCTTGCCTCTTTTCCATCCCCAATTTAATGAATTATTTTAGGCCCTCATTGTATCTCATTTTGATTTTCATAAAAACCCTCTTGGTATGCCTCTAGGTTTAGATGCTCCTAACCTGGCCTCCACACTGCCTGCCAGATAGGTTTGGCCACTCTCCTGCTCAGAGATTCCAATTCGCTCCCTAACCCCCCAGCCATTGTCCTACAAAGGCTCTCATAAAGAGGTGAAGGATGTGGCACCGTTATCCAGGAGCACTTTCAAATGCAGCTGACCAGGTCCCACCTGCCATACAGAGCCAGACTCTCTGGGTACCATGAATGTGTATTTTTAATAAGTTTCTCCAAGTGATGTAGATGCTCTCTTATCTTCCCCATCATCCCCAGGAACACTGGGCTCTAACATATAATTTGGCTAAACACAAGATCTGTCCAGAACTGCTACAATTGGCTTACCCTCCATTCGTGGTCAACATCTCACCATCTCCTGTTATATCTTTCATTTATTTTGTTCCCTCAACCTTGAAGGAGGGGAAATATCTTGTTGCATTGTCTGGGGAGGTGAGTAGACATAAAGGTAAATAGATGATTATAAAACAACACGATAGATATTTTGGAACAGGGTTGGGAAGACTGAATGATGTTGAGGAAAGTAGCGAGATTCATTCTGCATCCTTAAGTAACTAGCACAGAGTCTACAAAATAAGATTTTAATGAATGAATGAATGAATGAATGAATGAGGAATGTAAACAACACCCACTACTGAAGGACAAGAAGAACAGAGCAGCGTTCCTTCTTTTGGTTGAATTGATGTCATAAAGCAGTGATTACTTTATATTGAAATAAGGAAGGATTTAACTAAGATTGCTTTTAAGGCAATATGTTCCCAATGAAAAAGGACTCCACTAGTAGGGAAAGACATTTTATTTCCAAGCTTCTAAGAGGGTTCTACAAACAATAGAGGCTTAACGTAAAAAAGAGAAGATAAAAAGAAAAAACAAGTATTTTTAACTATTGAAAAGTAGACAGCCTTTTTCTTAAAAAAAAAAAAAAACTTAAACATAAAAATGTGAAAATGTAGTTGTCAAATCTAATCCAAATACATTCCTAGAAAAAAGGATCATCCGTGGTGACGGGGTTACTTACAGCTGTATACTTGTTTAAGTGCTATTCATATTCCTTTTGAGTTATGCCTTCATTTCAAATTCAATTGGAGATCTGTGCAAATCTAGCAAAATATTCTTTGGATTATAAAAACTATACAAAAAATGAACAAAACCTGCAATTATGGAAGTATTGAGAGTGTGCAATCCTTCACTGAAATGAAAGATTCCACTGTGACATTGCCCACAGAATTTATCCCACTGAAGTGTTCAATTTGATTTAAATGTAGAGTATAATGGAAGTGAACACTTCATAAAAACATTTCTCTTCGTATGCATTTGACTGTGTCATAAAAATAGTACATAGCAGGATATCAAGAAATGCTTGAAACAAACTTTCACAATAAAGTAAAAAAAAACCAAAGATTATCTAAAAATTGTCTGCGATTCAAGAGAAAGCGTCTGCCCTGTGTCTAGGGGGAAAGTGGGGAAGTACTGAGTGGTCCTTCCCCGAGTATTGCTATGTTTGACCTTTGGCCCAACTGAGCAGGTGAAGTGTTCTTCACAGAAGTCCCAATCCCCAGGCGGCTGGCTGGGGCTGCAGGAGACTGTAAGTATACTCGCGGATCAAATGGCATTGACCCTCAGAATCCACCATGGTCCCTGCCCTCATTCTGAGCTTATTTTAAAATCAAGCATATTTTAAAACAAAGATTTGGAAATGAATTGCTCTTTCTTTTATCAAAATTTAAAATGCCACATTATGTTAAGAGCAGTTAAAACTACAGGAGGAAAAACAAGCAGTTTCAACTGTCAGAGTCATTATGATAAGCCTGGTAAGATCAAAGTGAGGAAAAATAGAATAACATAGGAGGTCTGATAAGTACACGTGGCAAATTTATATTTTTGACTTGTTACTCTCCCAACCCCCAAATGCTCGGTATGGGGCATAAAATCTGCATCTTGAACTTTAGAGTTCTGATAATTTCATTCCCTCATGGATCCGTCTCTCAGAACCATCGAATTACTGATATATAAGACAAATGCATATTATATAACAAGTATTAGAAAATCATTGACTGACCTAGATCTTTACCATCCTTTCTTTTCAGAAGATGGGTGCGAAGAGAAGCCAGGAAGCTAACAGCGAGAATGTACAAAAGCTTTACACGATGTTACAGAATCTTGTCTGAAAAAACATTTGCAAAGCATATCTGATTTTAAATAAACAATAAAAGCAGCAGACTACAACAGATCATAAATAGGGTTATTAAAAGATCACAATTATCTTAAATTAGAAATATAAATGGGTCATTAGGAATGCTTTTAATTTTTTTCAATGTTAAGACTCAAACCCAGAATTAAAAAAGAATCTTTTTTATTTCAAAGGTTGCTTCTTATATTGAAGCTCATATTAAAGCAAAGGTACAATGTTCATAAAATATAAGTGTGATGCCGTAACATTTCTTACATGTCAGAATACTGATATTTGTATGTATACTAAAATAAGAACTTTAAAATTGTACAAATAGATACATTAAAAATGACATAGAAATAGGGCGCCTCTCACTGAAACAAGACAGTTATATCTGGCACGTATTAGTTTAAGATGGAAGTAGAAGCAAAAAGATTTACAAGAATCAGCAGTAACAAGATTGATGCTCAAGAGACATAATTGTACATTGTATTGTACATACATTGTATGGGTTTAAGCTGGCTGAATATTATATATTTCAAGTTTAAAAATGCACTACATATAGAGTGTCCATAGTTTAAGGCGAAATTACAGCTCAGAACTGTTGTCCTTTCTAATTTTGTGGAAGCTTCTTTGACATATTAAAAAAAAAAAAAAGACTTAGATGTTCATAACACATAAACAATTTCCCTTCATTGTAAGTTCACCATTAGACTTCTCCTTCACTTAAATATTTTGTATGCCAAGTGGTTTTTTTCTCTAGCGAAGTTGATCAACAACCTCAACATTTGCCTTTTGGTGAGAAAAGGTACTTCACAGTATTTACCACTTTGATGTCCTTGCAGTTTTATTAAATGTATCCTCTCTGTAAAACTTTGCTTGTTTTAAATGAGCCATTCCTTGATTTAAAAAAATACCTGTTTCCATATCTTCTAGATTCATCAGAACGCCAGACAGTTCTTAAGGCCAAATTTGTAGCGTTATTGTTAAGAGTCGTCATCAAAAGTGTCTTTGGAACCATACAAGTCTGCTAGTTTCTTAAACCGAGGTCCCCAGTTCTGCAGGTAGTCATAGTCCAAGTCTGAATCTGTGGTGGCAGACTCTAAGGAGCTCAGAGACCCGGCCACCGAGCCCCTGCCTTCGTACCCATAGATTTGGATGGAGTCATAAGGAGGGGCGGTGGGATCATTATCCGCCTCCTGTATTCTCGTGTTGATGAAGTCATCCACATCCACACTGTTGGGCGCTGGCCGGAGCCCAGGCCTAGGCATGTACTGATACTCGGGTTTTATGTCTTTGCGAGGGATAAATCCATTGATACCGTCAGGATTCTGGAGGGTGGCGATATCAAAGGCTTCTGTGTCTTCTTCCCCACCCCCTTCATCATCATAGGTAATGATGTTCTCACGGACATCTTCTTCCTCAAAGACGATGAGCGGTTCTTTCTTTTGTCTTCTCAGGGTCACAAACAACACTACGATGACTACAGGGAAAGAAAAAGAAAGTAAGCATAGGCGAAGCCCAGTATCCTGGATTCTCTTCCCAGGGGAAGTCGGCTTACCATAAAGCACGGCGTACTCATGCTTCAGAACTGGAACCAGGCTACGAAATGAGAGCTCCACCTGGAATCCCCCAAGATGTGTAAAATGGCCCTCCACCTGTCTCCTGCTCTGCAAAATGCTGCCAGGAAAATATCATATCCAAACAAACTGGCCCGCTGGAACTATTTTGAGCTCTTTACAAATGAATCCGGCACTATTTGGAAGTCATGTTCCTGAGAATGAGAAAGATTCTAAATATGTTTGTCTGCAGCCTCCTAAAAGTGGCTCAGGCTTGTTTCTTTGTGCAAAGGAAGACAGCTGCCTCTTCAAAGTTTAGGAATGAGGACAGTCAGAAACGTCAGGTCCCAACTTTCTGCAGGAGGTGATGCTTGGCTCTTGCCCAGAGGTCCGGGGGTGGGGTCAGCATTGACCCTACTCTACTTTAACAAGAAATCTTACCGTAAGCTAGTCTCTTTTCAGACCACCGTATAGAAGAGGGGAAACTTCTAAAGGCCCCAAAGAAACAAATCTTCCCTTACTTATTTGAACACGGGAAAACAGCATCTGCTAAAACTCCAGATGAAGCAACTCCATCTCTTCCCTGCGAGAGGGGATTCCACTAAGCTCAGACAATCTAGGATGAGTGAGCAGATTTGCTTATAAGGAAAGTTCAGACGATGGTTAATTCTTTATCGATCCCCCCACCTCCTCACAAGAGGTTTCTACATCATTCCATTAGAACACTCTCCCACACACTCAGCAAGACTGAAGAAAATGTTTGTAGCTGTATTTGGGAAATGGACTTAAAGGCCCTTTGGGCCCACCATCACTCTGAGACGTAGGGAGGAAGGCTCGCACTTGCCCAGACTGCACGTGGCTCCCAGTGCTCACCAAGCAGAGTCCTTCCTCTGTGCCTTGTTCTTGACAACACTTTTAGCTGGACCACTCCTTTCACTTTCTTTGCTTGGCTGACTCTGTCTTATCTTTCACCATGGAAATCTTTCCTGGCACCCCACCCTGACACCAGACAGGGCTATGGGCTCCCACTCTATGCACCCATAGAGTGGGTTCTTACCATCATCATGACACTTATCACATGGTTTACACCTCTGGCTCATCCACTAGACTATGAATTTCTCAGAGGTCTTTCATATTCTGTTCCCTCTGCTTGGAATATCCATTCATCCCAGCCCCTTTCACCAGTTGGAAAACTCTTCTAGCATCTGACAAGGATGTCACATCCTCCAGGAAGATGTCTCTGACCTTCCCAGTCAATGTCAGGCACACTCTACGCTTGTGCACACAACCTTTGGTTCATGTCCCCATCATGGCACAAACCATGTGCCTCTGTAGTCTATCTGTTCATGCATATTTTCCTTGATAGGCTATGAACTTATCAAGCACAGAGATCTTCTATGATTCTTCTCATTATCTCCCATCGCTGAACACAGGGCCTGGTACCCAGATCATAGTCCGTAACTATTTGTTGAACTAAACTCCCTGGCTCTTCCTTATGTAGCTGGGCCCTATTAATTCATTCAATGGAGAACTACACATCATGGAACAAGCATAAATTTGATGTCAGACATACATGGATTTGAATCCTGATTTTTGTCACTCACTACTTCTGAGGCGTTGGGACAAATGATTTAATCCTCCTGAGGCCCAGCAATGGTAGATGTTATTTGCATCACCACATTGCTGTTATTACAGAGTAGACCACAGATGGGATGGAAGTGCAGAACTAACTCAGCTGGCAAGTGAAGGAAAAGCTCCCCAGGGGTCCCCAGAAGCTGAGGACTGCACCCAGATATTACGTATGATACAGAGGAGGAGAGTCAACACCAAGCTTTGGCTAGGCCGACTTTCATCTAGTTCCTTGAGTCCTTCATACACGGTCCCTTGCATCAGGATTACTCTTTCTGCCTCCAACTCTTCTCCTTCCTCTTATGAGGCAAACCATTGCTCATATACTAGATCTCTGGCTAGATTCTTCTTCTGTAAAAGGCGCTGTCCCCTCGCAGAGCGCCCTGACAGCTTCTGCTATGCAGTCTTGTGATGCAATCTGCTCATCATAACCTTCCCCTGACTCTGCTATTGCTGCTTGTTAAGCTGCCTGTTCCCTGCCCCCTACCATAAAATGCATGAGAGCAGGCACTGCCTCTCTCTTGTCTCAAACTGTGTCCATAGGGTATAGCATAGCTCCTGGTAACCAGCCTGACCTCAAGAAATAGATGTGTTTCAAGGATGGGTATCTGGTTGTAAGGCCCTTCCTCCAGGTGACGGGGATCCCTTACCCAGGAGAATGACGATGCAGGCAAGGATGGCGATCAGTGCCCCCGTGCTCAGGCCGGCGTTCAGGATGTAGGCCTCGGCATTGCAGGAGAGCAGCGCCCCATTCACGTCACACCCGCAGACCTTGATGGTGAGGGTGTTGGTGCTACTCATGGGTGGGATTCCACCATCGCTGATCACGATGGGCAGGAGGTACAAATCCTGCTTCTGCCGACTGAACCCTCCGCGCCGGGCATACACGCCTGCGGTGTTGTCTGTGGGGAGAGGGGAGACAAGGTGTGCTCTCAGGCAGGACCATTTAAACCACGGCCTTCACATTTTTGCATTCAGCTTGGCAGATGTGAGGGTGCTCTTCCCATCACCCGGGTTAACAACCAGAATCTTCCCCATTTGTTCTTTAATCTAGGCATCTGCAGAAGCCACTGTCATGTGGCATGACAGGATCACAGAATGATCTCTATGCATTTTGGGACAAAACTCAGAAATTGGTTCTTTTTCATTTGGAAGACACTGAATGCCCTCATTAGCAAGCTAATCACCTCAATTTCTGGTTGAGCATTGCCTCCTTCATCAGATCCCACAAAAGAGTGTGGGCTTCAACCACATACTCTGTGTTAGCATAGGATATAATTAAATATATAAGTGAATAGGAGAAAAAAACACAAAAAAGCTTCTTTTCATATTTGTACTTTCTCTATTTCATGACAAGCCTTCAGCCAATTTTTGTTTGTTTGCTTTTTTAAGAGATTTGCAATCCACCCTCAAACCTTGCCCAAACTGGGAACCCACTCAGGAGTCCTAAAGGAAAATATCGTCTTTAAAGAGGAAATATTTTGTAAACCCAGCAGCAGGTTTATAGTTTCTTTGAAATTCAAGCACCATTAGCCACTCAGTCAAACATGTCACTCCTCCTGCTTAAAATGATTCCAAATTTTCTCTGTTGCCCACACAACACAGCCCACCTTGACACAGCAGACCACCAGATTTCTCCCTAATCTAGACTATATCTTGTGTTCCAGGCTCACTCCCACCCCTTCCCACACATCCCAGTTCAGCCTGACGTGCAGAACTCGCTTCTGTTCCCAAGCATACCACGCTCTTCCAAATGCTCTGCCTTTTTACCCGCTGCTCTAATGCCCAAAAGCTGCTCTTTTTATCATGACAGATGAACTTCTTCTCCAGCCTCAAAATCGAATCCAAAAGTCATCTCTTCAGGGAGCCCTTTCTAGGCCTCTTCCATCATCTCGTCTGTGACCCGTAACACTGTATATTCCTGCAGAAATTGGTCTCCCACTATTCTGTCATTATTTGCTGGCATAACCACTTTGACCTCCCCTAGACCGTAAACTTCTGGAGAACAGGGGATTTTATCTGATTCATTTCCATCTCTCCAGTGCTGGACACCCAGCAGACATTCAATAAATATTTGTTGAACAAATGCATAACTGAGTTCTGGAGAAGGTTTAACCAAAATTCTCGATGTTGGCTTTCGTGTATTTCTCACTTGGTTGTAACCTATACCCCCAAATTCTTCTTCATCATGTTTTCTGCATATTTCTACCGGCCAAAAATATTTTTTCCAGGCTGTATGCTTTGGGGGAAAAGATTGGTATTGTAAAAGAGTAGAAGTTTTGAATATGCTCCATCAAATTACACACTTACACACATACACACATAGATCCTTGGTATAGCTTGCCTCTGTCTGTGAGTTAAGAATCAGTAATTTATAGCAATATGAATGTTATCACCAACAGGATGGCCCAAGAGCTAGCTGGCTTTAAATGGTTTGACAGTAACATGAATTAACTCTTGTCGTAGGAAAAAATATCTTAGAATCTCAAAATTAAATTGATATGTTTTAGGTTAAAGGAAATGTAATATATTCTCTTTGAGATAAAATATATATATATAAAAGGCAGATTCAATCTCATTTAGGGATGAGCAGATACTCTGAGTACTGCAGAAGGTAACGTGCGTACATGCAACGGCTTTTGGGAGGCCTTATAATGACAGATTCTCTGCCCTTGGCTGCCAACATCTCAATCAAAACAAGGCAGAACAGCAAGCCTTCATTTCTATACTTTCTGAATTTTGTGTGATTGGCATATATTGCTCTTATCACTGGAGAAAAATTATATATACTATGGAAAATCATGAAAAAATAAAAACAAACTGATCAAATAAAATGCTAACTGAAAATTCAGTTTCTTGACTGACTCTTGACTGCTTGACTTGCTCTTTCCTATTCGAGGCTATCTATACCATTGTTCTATGCTTAACAACTACAAATAAATTTACATATCTATCATAAATTATTTCAAAATAAGTTATTTTTTCTTCTCATATTTTTTTGAGTTCAAATAAGACTTTCACAAGTTAAAAGTTACAGTATCTACCCCATTTTAATGATCTGAAATGTCACTAATGCCATTATGAATAAAAATGAAAATGAAAAATTTAAGAAGAAAAGCAAATTAATTAACTCACTTAATCAAATATACCTCTTTGACGTGGATGACATCCCCAATAGATCACGTAGTTAATTTGTCTATTGGGTCCCATCCTGTCACCCATGGTGTTGGGTTGAAGAGAATGTGAACAGTTTTGGTTTTTTTCCCAAACCAGTGGAAGCCATAATTTAAAATCTATTTTTCAATGTGCCATCCATGCAAGACTGTCCCTCCAGATCACAGCAGGCTGGCTTATACATGCAGGTAATTGAAAATCAAACACGAATGGAAAACACGGATCTGAGCAGGACGCCAGCATGTGAATTCAAGATGTTTCATATTCTGAACAGCTGAGTCCTCTCAGACACGCTGAAACTATTATATAAAGGCTCATCAAAGTCCCCAGCTGACTGAACCATTTACAATCTCTGGGTGATAGATTGGTAGAATCTCGAGAGATTTTTTTTATTCTCTTCTAGTCAAACATGTTTCACATATGGATTTTAAGATTAGTTCAAGAGGTGGGAAAGAGATGGACTGAGGGGCTTTTCTTGGGCATTCACTAATTATATGCTTTAGAATGAGTCATTTGTCCCGTCCAGAGCCTCACTTGTTCATCTTTAAAGTGAGGACACTGGTTGATATCAAGCATGCCTCATGGGGTTGTTATTGGAACCAAATAACGTAATAAAAGCCACTGGTTGTCCTCTGTGCTGTGCTTCCAGAGGGCTCAGGAAACTTAACAGTTTCCTATCAGAAAACCTAGGCAGTATTGAGATTTTCCAGGACTGGTGAACTGGTGAAGGGTGAATGTGGTAGATAGGAAATGTGTCTAACCAGCCTGGCATGGCACTTAGGTGATCTATGTTGCTTGAATGAATAAAATATTTCCTCTGTAGATCTAAGCGGCCCCAGCACCAATGGAACGGTGAGCTTCCTTTCAGGAGGGCCATTTCAGAGGAGTCAGTGCTATGTCCTGTGATAGTCTTTCTTGTGGTCCACTCTGATCACTGATCTTTCACTAACAAAAAAAGCCACTATGGGCAGGAACTTGATGAAAAATGAATCTAGAAAAACAAATGGAAAAAGAAACAAACTAACAATAACAACAAAACCTTTATAGTAGAAATCAATTTTGCATCTTAAGTTTGACTACAGATTCTCTTTCATGTAAATTATTTTAACTAGCAGCCGCTCTCTCATTTGTCTTCAAGAGGGTCCCCTCACTTTGGACATACACATTACTGAGGTTTATGGGTGATTCAAGAGAAAAAAAGGTTCCATGAGGACACATTTTCAGGGAAGGTTCAAATTGATTCCTTGGTTAATAAGATGAGACAGAGAAAGACAAATGTCTCAATTTTTAAATATCCATCAAGAGCTTTCTCAGATCTTTCTCCTTTATAGATCTTCCAAAGAGCAAATCTCTCATTATGTGCGGTCAAATAGACCTGGGTTTGAACCTTGAATCTTCCACATGTTAATTGCCTGGCTTTAGATATATTAAGTAAATGTCTTGCGTTTCTTTATTCTCATCCAGGAAACTAATAACTTTTAGGGTTAAATTTTATTCCATTCATAAAGCTACTTAGCACAGTGCCAGACTGTTCGAGATGCACAGTAAATATTCATTCTTTTCTGGAAGCTCTCTTCTTTGAGCAGTAGACTAATGAGGAAGAGAAACTTATTGGCAAAGAGAGGAAAGTGAATTCTTGGAAATGTCATCTCGGCTTTGAATGTAATTGCCTACATAGAAGTGCTCATCATCCAGGGGTAAGAAAACAGTTCACGCTCTTCAGTCTTGGCAACATATTTCCCGTGGTAAGAAAATGTTTTTCAAGCTCCTCACAGTTTTTCATCCTGACACCCAATGTTCTCAACCCTGGCCACAGATATGTAACCAGGTCCATTTATTTCCTCCACTTAGGCAAAAACTTGCGAACGGGGCCATTAATTACTAGTATATGTCATGCACAAATTGTAGTGTTTCTATTAATGGAAAATAAATTCAGGTTTCAAATTTTTATGTCTATCACCTGAACTCCTAATCATATGCTGTTTTTATCTGTACACTTTGTCATTACACTAACAAAATGTACAGGTTCCTGCTAATGATGGTCTCCACGGTACCAGTTTGGGGATGCAAGTGTAAGGGTTATGATGATGATGTGGCCCAGTGGAGGGATACATACAACTGACATTAGAAAGGAAAATTATGATGGGGAAACAGCCCTTGACAGACAGACTGCACTGAGTGCCAACCTTGTCTTAGCCAAAAAGAAATTGGGAGCAGAGCAAAATGGGCAGTTTATGGGCATAGCCCCCGCATGTTAATAACTTGAAAAGAGGATGCACTGCAGCTAAGGAGTAGTGCATTCTGCTCTCACCTTGGCTTCTCTAAAGCTCTTAAGACGCTCTTTCTTACCATTCCTTTTTCTCTGTCCTTCTCTGCTGTGAAGCTAAAGATTCCCCATTGCTTGACCTGATCAGAGACACCTCAGCCTATGAAGAAAGGTCGTGGGTGCATCCGTCTGGGGCCCTTCCTTTGAGACTGTTAAAGATCTAGAGAATCTAGGCCAAACCTTGCTCTTATTTTGTTCACTTCTGACCCAAATCCACCTATTCTACCCTGTCTGCTCCAGCCTTAGACAAAGTAATCTATCTACTGCATAAAAAGCTTCCACGCACTTGAAGACAGTCAGTTTTGCAGTCATCAGCAGAATAATCGTTATTTGATTACTTTCCTCTGGGCCCTCTCCATTTTCCTGAGAAATGTGGCAATAGCTGTAGCAAGATGATGAAAAAACTATATATATATAAGCAAATACGTGAAATATATATACTGTAGCTAGTGTGTGTCCCAAAAGTCTTAGCAGAGTTTTAAGCTTGAATAATTTCAGAAGTATACATGCTACGCAATTATAACAGACATCATTGGAAAGTTTAATTACTTAGAATTTTTAATACAGAGTTTTGCAATTTTCGAAAAGTTAATTTTAATTTTTGATGCCAGTATTTGCCTTCAATCTGAGGGACTGAAATAATAGAAATTTCAAATAATATTTTTCAAGTTTGTAGCATTTCTATTTCTGGTATTACTAATGCTTAGAGATGAATGTAATAGCTTGAGTATATGTCTTTATTTTCTTGCTTTTCTGAACACCATATGAACCGTCTATCTACCTGTAGTTACTGCACGTATTGCTCATTTCACGGTCCATGGCAGTCCTACAAATGTCTAACCTCTCCACCAGACAGCAATCTCCCTGAGGGCAGGGACCTGTCTCACTCATCTTTGTGCACTTAGCAGTGTTTTGTGTGTTAACAGAATGAATAGCTGAATGAGATTCCTTTCACTACATCTCAGCAGCAATCTGCCTTTTCCACATAGTCAGATTTTACTGATTCATTAGCTTGCAGTCAATTTCCAGTCTGTATCTTCTCCCACTCCTCACTTTGAACCCAACCTGATCAACACTGCCTATAACTATATTGTGGATTTTGTTCCTGCTAAATATCTTCATCTTTTTATCTCATTATTCTCTGTTTTATTATTTAGGCTGAGTCAGATTCAACTAAGCAACATTTATTGAGCTGCTAATATGTGGAAACCTTATTCTTTGTTACTTCTGCATGCCTTATCCCAAAGAATATTTGAAACTAGGTTCAAAAAGTATAATTACCCTCATTTTATAGGAAAGGAAATTGAGAAACAAAGAGAGAAGCAATTACTCACAATAACATGGAAAATACAAACAAAACTAAGAATCAAACCCCTCTAGGTTTCACTATAGTTTCATAGCACACAGCAGACCGTAGAATTCTGATATTACTGCATGCCAACTACATTGGTTCTTTTTTTTACCAAATCTCCCCAACATGGTTATATAATTACATGGACCCTGTCACAGCCTATAGGAAGATCCAGGTAGACTCGGGTTCCAGATAAAAGAACTGCTCTTAGAAACGTAAGAGTTTTATGGTAGAGAGACCCACATTTAATACCTCCTTTCCCACAGCATTTCCAGAAACAGACACACAGCTTCATAAACAAACCACTATGCAAGAGGCAGAAAGAAACCTACTATTTTCCCAATATTTTGGAATGAAGGAAATGCTACAATAAGGTAAATTCAATAAGAGACTAGTCTTAAAATACTAACGAAGAAAATTGTTTGACCCAAGACTCTGATGGCTGTAACGTCTACCAACTGAATCAAGGAGCTGCACGCCACCAAAGAAGGGGTAATCATGATCTTTTAATTAACCAACACCTTTGATACTTGGGGATCAGCAAAATACGAACTACAATAAGTAAGCTTATAGGAATAATTGCTTACGTGTGTGTGTATATGAGACATCTAAATGTGCACTGTTTGTTGGTATTAATAGATTTTTCATTGTCATAATTTATCACATCCCTTAGAATCGACTCTCCATCCAGTTTTGTTTGAGGACAATTTTCTCTTTGGTGATAAGGAGGGAGAAAGAAACATGCTGCTAAGTATTTCTTGGTTTAAGACAAGGAAAACTACCAATGAATTCAATGGGATATAAAAACTTATGGCCTTTTCCAGGAGTTAGTTAAGTCAGTGACCAAAGGGAACCTGGAAAAAATAATGTGTCTGATTCTCCAAGAAGACCTATTTCTCTTTTTTGTGGGGTTGGGGAGGGGATGGGTTCCCAGATAAACTATGTTCTGTTTTGGATAAGCCGCAGCAACGATTTTCAGGCAGAAAAGGAACATAATTATTTACACAGGGAAAATGGCAGGGCATTAAAAGACATCTGCCATTTTGATCTGCCAACAAAGCATCTTCCATATTGAAGCAATTAAGGGGAAAAAAAGTTCCAGAGAAATCTGTTTGGCTATCTTTAAATTATAAAAGTGAAAAACCAGAAACATATTTGGATGCTATTTGGTGCTGCTCATGAAAAACAAAATGTCCTTAGTTTAGACCAAAGAAAAAAAAGGAAAGACAGAAAGAAAGATGTTTGCCAATGGGTCTAATCAGGGTGAATTTGTCTTGGCTATTCTTTCTTAACCAGCCAAACATGCTTTCCATGCAAACATTTTTTTAAGTTCTGTTTTGTTTTTTCTTTTTTTTAGCAGTTTAAACTGAACTCTGAATGTATCATGTATTAGAGTTCATTTAGTCTGCAACTTGGCCCAACTTTGATAATATTATACTAGCAAAATGAATACATTTGAAGGTCATCTCTTCCTGGATCCAAGCCCTGGATGTCCAATGTAACTTTGTGGAATAATAAATGGATGGATGGATG
The DNA here is from genome assembly GCF_057802395.1 of Ceratotherium simum simum. Classification (NCBI taxonomy): domain Eukaryota; kingdom Metazoa; phylum Chordata; class Mammalia; order Perissodactyla; family Rhinocerotidae; genus Ceratotherium; species Ceratotherium simum. The sequence continues at coordinate 22,011,419 of NC_141929.1, read as the reverse complement.
GAAAGAATGGGTGACTGACTCCTTCTGAATATTCCAACATCAAAGATGGGTTGTCTTTTTCAGCCTGAAGCTTATATCATAATTATTTTTCCCATAATAATAACGAAGAACAAATACCTGAAATTTCTGAAGCACATTACATGTTTTCTCATCCACTCTTTCACTTTAATCTATTCTTTTGGTCAACCCTCTTTTCTCAAGTGTTGGGTTACTGCCCCACAGAGCTCATATTCTAGTGGAAGACAGACAGGGAAACGAGTGCTTAGAATGCAGAGTGATAAGAGAAACACTAAAGGTTAGGGCAGTGTTCCTGGAGCACAGAGGAGGAAGCATCCAAAATGGGCTGGGGATGTCTGGCAAAGCTTCACCTAAAAGACCTCATTTATGGTGAAACTTGAAAGAAAAGGAATAGGCAGAAGGAGTACATTCCTGGCAATCAAGGCATATTTGGGAAACTAGAGGTGGTTTCAAGTTTCTGGAACTTAACGTTTACTGTAGCAAGAGAAAGGAGATGATAGAGGCAAAGTTTACAGGGTATAGATCATATAATTTCTTGCTCACTAAGATATGAAGTTTCATTTAAACCCACAGGAGATGGAGAGCCAGAGAAGAATTTTAAGAAGAAAGAGAGACATCATCAGGTATGTTTATTAGTAAGGACTGAGTTAAGTTGGGGCAAGACTGGGGTCAGACGGGCCTGTTTGGAGGCTACCGTGATGGTCACAGATCCTCTGTGGGTAGCTCATTAACAGTCACTATCATAATCAGCTATGCTTCCACAATATAGCTACCTTTGCTGGATGTGCTTTTGGGAAGGCCCTGACATCAGGAACTATGTCATATTCATTGCTAAAGCCCCACTCCTGGACCCTTACCTTGATCCTGGCCCACAGTACATGAGAACAGCTCATTTTTCCATGATTATGGAAGATGGAAAGAAGACAACGTGCTAGGGGAACGCGGAAATACCTAGTTTTTGATGAATGTCATTGATACTAAATATGGAAGAAACATCAAGGGCAGAGAAGGTCAAATGAAACAGGGAAGGTGCTTCATGATGTCTAAAGGGTTGCCCTTTCAATCTGTTGACTTGAAAATCCTAAGAGTATTTTTGTTGCTGTTAAAATAGGTACTTAATGCAAGCTCCTAAAATTGTCCTCTGTCGCTCAAATGACTAAACAATGTTTTAGTAGCCAAGTAACTCCATGACCTGATAGACCTTCAACTTTAGTAGAGATGGCCCATTGGAAAGCATGGGGTCCTGGGGTTCTGAGAACCTGGGATGTGTTCCAGTAATGCCCAGTTTTCGGTATTTCAGTGTCTTTATTTCTCAGAATAGCAGCTCAATCCACGAATTAGGAGTCATGTAATAACTGACAATTTTTCCTATAGAACAGTAATTGGATTAATTATATGTCAAATATTCAAGTATTAAGATTGTTCTCCTTCTAGAGATACAAAGAGTAAAACCAAGCATTTAATCTCTACTCCTTGCGTTTTCCTTTATATTTTATCAAATGATCATTGTTTGGAACAAGAGGTTTGGAAATTAAAAATATGAAGTTCAATATTAGGATATTTCAATTTAATTACTTTATCAAATCATTAGGTCAAAGGACAAAATCATACCATCTTCTTGTTAGAATCCAAAAGTTGACTCTGATAAATATTTAACATTAATTTTTTAATAGACTAATAATGAAAATGAAATTCCCTAAAACACACACACACACCCCCTACAACACAAAATTTTAATCCAACAACGAATATTATGCTTAAGGGTGAAACACTAGAACTAATATCTCTATTAAAGTAACAAGTGAAGCAAGAATGGCCATTGTTATTGCTATTATTTAACACATATCCTAAAAGTGCAAATCTAAGCAATAAGACCAAAAAAACCCCCAAATACCAAAAAAGATGAAGCAAATTGTCATTATTTAACTTTTATATAGTTGTCTCCCTAAAAAACCCAGTAAAATCAGCTGAGAAGTTACATCACTTTAGAACTATGTCCAACAATAAATAAACTAATTTATTTTATTTATTTATATTTTTGTGAGGAAGATCAGCCCTGAGCTAACATCCGATGCCAATCCTCCTCTTTTTTGCTAAGGAAGATTGACCCTGGACTAACATCCATGCCCATCTTCCTCCACTTTATATGGGACGCCACCACAGCATGGCTTGACAGTGGTGCATCGGTGCATGCCTGGGATCCGAAACTGCGAACCCTGGGCTGCCAAAGTGGAGCGTGTGCACTTAACCACTGCGCCACCGGGCCTAAATAAACTAATTTAAATAGCTATAGTTTACACTAAAAATAGTCACTTAGAAAATATAAGTTAAAAATCCACTTCACAACAGCATCTACAATATGAAGTAGCCAGCCATAAATTTAATAAGAAATGCATAGGAAAAAAATGAAGAAAACTACAAAAGATCCCCGATGGTAATAAAACGAGAATTGATTCAATGGAAAGTCAGACCACATTTCTGGATGGGAAGAATATTTTTAAATTTTTAGTTCTTAAATTAATCCATAAATTTAAGGTGAACTCAATAAAATTCACAAAGGTACTTCTATCTAGAGGAACAAAGAAGCCAAAATTTAAGAAAGAGAATAAAGTGACAATAACGTGCAGAAAGCATCTGTCAGATTTTAACATATGTATGTATGCAGCCGTTAAAGAAAAATACAACACTAGTACTAGAGTAAATACATAGAATCGGAAAAACTGAAAATCCAAAAAAATCGTAGAGTATGTAATGCACATGATAATAAAGATGGTGTTACAAAGCAGTTGGAAATGACTGATTATTTCTTAAATGATATTTAGGAAATGGCCAACAATTTGGGGTTGTATATTTATTTCACGTGGATAAATGGTTGAAATGGAAAACATGATATATAAGAATGAAGAAAAGATAGGTGAATACTGATATCAACTTTGGATAAGGAAAGCCTTGCTAAGCATAATAATAAATAGAGAAAAACTGATACAAAAAGTGTAACATATATTCTTAAGAATAAAGCATTATCAGAATTGAAAGGACATTGATACAGTGAGGAAATCTATGCAATAGGTATGATAGGTCAAAGGTTAACAGCATTAGAAGATGAAGGGACTTTACAAATCAATTGCAAAATGATGAATATACAATTCAAAAATGGGCAAAGGATAAGAATAGTCAATTTACAAAGCAAAAAAGAAGAAATGATCAATACTTATTTAAAAATCCTGGCTTTACTAGTTATGAAAGAAACTGATATTTTAAAATGTGATTATATTTCACTTATCAGTGTCAATGATTTAAAAAGAATAATAACATCTAGAGTTGACTTGAATGGGAGGAAATGGGACCTCACCTGTTTTACTGATGGTACTATAAATATTTTTGGTAGTCTAAATATTTCTGATGTGCAGTTCGTCAATCAAGTATCAAAAATGTTTGATCCAGTAATTCTACTCTAGGAATATATCCTAGAAGAACAATTAGATATTGGCAAAGGTGTGTGAAAACAACGCACTTACACAACAGTAGTCAACTGATATCAGACACCCTTGTAGTGGAGTTGGGAAGATATTTAGAAGAAAACATTGACATGAGCACATTGATGCTGAAAAATGTATATCACATATTATTAATTGGGAATAAAGTGGACATGTATTTTATGATTGCCTTTTCTTGATCTTTTTTTTTTTTTTGTGAGGAAGACCGGCTCTGAGCTAACATCTACTGCCAATCCTCCTCCTTTTTTTTTTTTCTTTTCCCCGAAGCCCCAGTAGATAGTTGTATGTCATAGTTGCACATCCTCCTAGTTGCTGTATGTGGGATGCGGCCTCAGCATGGCCAGAGAAGCGGTGCGTCGGTGCGTGCCCAGGATCCGAACCTGGGCCGCCAGTAGCAGAGCGCACGCACTTAACCGCTAAGCCACGGGGCCGGCCCTATGATTGCCTTTTCTAAAGATCAAAATAGAGTCAAGAAAAAGTCTGGAAGTATAGGTATAAAAAATAGTAGTAATTATTTCTGGATAGTACATTATCAAGTTATTATCTTTAATTTTATTTCTGCTTGTTTGTATTTTCTAATTTTCCTACAAGGAATAGATATTAATTATGCAGTAGAAGAAAATTATAAAATCCTTTGCAAATATATTTTACTAAAATTATTATGGCTGTGATTAAAATTGAAACTGAAGCACAGTTTGTCCTTCTCTGTTCACATTTTTCCTGGAATCCTAGATTGATGAATTGAACTGAATTTCAGATTTTTCCTCTTCTGAAGATTGCTATTATTTGCTATGAGACAAACAAATATTTTTTAAACAGAATTAACTAAAAAAGATATGAGCTTTACATTCATAATATAGTGTTGTATACACCAGACAGAACCCTCCAAGTACTCAAACTTCTTAGTTTAATTTCACTTATTGGCAGCACGACCTTGGACAAGCCTCTAAAGCTTCTGATAGTCTCAAATTCCTTCCTAATCTAGAAGATGGGGATAAAAATATCCAACATGCCCACCTCATGGAGCTATTTGAAGAATTAAGTGAAACAATGGCCATGAGAAGGTTTTATAAACCAATGAAGAGCTAGATAGATGAGAGGGGCTATTCTCAGTATTTTTTTTTCTTTGCACTTTTCTTATCCATTACACACTTTTTTGTGTTTTTAGAGATGCCATACATCTGATATTTTCAAAGTAAATGCATCTCAAAACCTGGGCGGATCAGCTTTTCATCTGCCCCAACAGCACCATTCTCGATACTAATAGCCCAAGATGGACTTAAATGTTGAAGAGTCATCCAGTATTCTGCTTTCCTGCTGCCTGCTGAGTTGTCTTTGAAGCTTGGGCTGTAGACGGAGTAATAAAAAATGAAATAACAGGCTTATGTGTACTAAAATGGCTTCCGTTATATTTCTAACTCTGCCAAATGCTTATGCTGAGTTTAGGCAAACCCAATCCTGATTATTTACAGGGCGTAATGGAAGTAAACACTCAAAGAGAAAGAAACCTGATGCTTTTACTCAGCATGATATAAACTATTATCTCATGTTTTCTATGGAAAACAGTCTCAGCCGAGAAATTTGGTAACTCAGTAGGCTATTAATAGGATGTAGAATGCGATTACTCCTTTTGGATTACTTCAATATGTAATTACTTTTAGGAGCTACTAGAAAGAAACTATTAAATGATAATTATAAGACTGTATTTGCTTTAAGGTTTTGTAATAGCTCTAAACATGGGAGTTTTCATTAGCTGTTTGCCATAGTTAATAAAGTCATTTTTCTTAAAATGTAGCAATTCCCTGCAAAAGTGGTAGCTCCATGTTATCGGAAAGGGCAGGGGAGACAGATCGTGTAGTAGGTTGGCTCGTCTACGGTAATATAATCTCTTTGAAAATATAGATGGCATCTCCAAAGTATTGCAACAAATTGAAATACTTATAACTCCCTAGAGAACAATATGTCTTGGTATAACGTTTTCAGAGAGTTAACAGCAACTCAATATTATTGTACACATAAAAAGAAAGAAGGCAAGGCAAGTGATGGAGGTGAAGTTGGCACAATGAGAAAAGCCTAGAAACACCTGCTGTGTCAGCAGGCATCCAGCGATAACCAGGGACGTTGCTGGGAATGCATCCAGGAGTTAGACCTCAAATGTAAGTTAGGGATTACATGAACACACAGATAAAAGTCTGATCACAAATACTTGAGGAAACAGATAACAAAAGAAGTGGTGACATAAGAGGTATGTGAGAACACTAGAGTTTTCTGGACAACAGAGTCAATCACTTTACTATTGATAAAACTAAACGTACGTGGACACTTTTTGTTATTAGTATCTTCTTCTTCATAAAACTGACATAAGCCTAGGCTAATGGAGAAATCTATCAACCCAGGGCAGATCAGAAATAATTTGAGAATTAAGAAAATTCCAAGAGTGGAGGGAGGGATTCTCATGTAAATAAGATAAAATGAAATAAAAGGCTTGTATGTACTAAGAGGGCTTCCGTTATATTTCTAACTATGCCAAATGCTTATGCCGAGTTTAGGCATTCCACCAAATAAAGAGGCACACATATCTTAGAAAGTATCATGAAAACACTGTTTATATACCTGGTTCAATTCAGCTCAGCAAACATTTATTAAATGCCCACTACATGCCAGAGTCTCTCTGCTTTGGAGAAATCTACAAAAGGAAATTCCTATATTATATACCTGCCCCACTGGAGGTACCTGTGCTCCTAGTTCTCAGTGCTCTGCAGAATTATCTTTTTAAGGGGTTTAAGGTACTCACAGGTGCACATCAACCAAAGTCAACAGGTAAAAGAAAAATCCTAGATTAAATATAAAATTAAAGAGTTCCACATAATGTTTTCATTTTGAAATGATGGGAATCATATATAAAGTGAATCATAGGTGGTTTTGTCGAGTTCCTTTAGAACACGTGTCTCCACTTAACTTCCTTCACACCTAGGCTCTCAAGAGCACTGCAGAAAACAAGGCATCAGGAGAGAAAGTCTCCGTCATAGCACCTAGGACATTGTACCCCACGGACTCATTTGATATGTGCTTGATTTACAAGGCCATAATCAAACGCTCAAATCTGTTCAAGAAATAGTAACAAAGTATATCAGACCATATCCCTCCAAATTCAAGCAGCATGGGGAACACTTCTCTGCTTTAATGATTAACCCAGTAGGGTACAGTGGTTAAGGCTGTAACCTCTAGACTCTGAATGCCTGGGTTTAAAATCTAGATCTAGCTCCTATGTGGCTGATTGACTTTGAAAAATTTACTGGACAATTCTGTGCCTCATTTTCCTCACCTTCAAAATGGGAATAATAACCCTTACCTATGGTATATTGAGAGAATTAAATGGATCAAGTAGGAGAAGGACCTTGGCATGGTGTTTGGAACATATATCTACTGGTATTTATGATAGTGGTAACAGTGATGGGGAAAGTAATGATAATTATTAGATTAATTTAAGACCCTATAAGCCTGATCTCAGTTACTGGGAAATTGAATTATTAGTCCATAGCTAGCATGTGGCTAATGAAAACATATATCCTCAGGAGGACCACTTTTCATTCCTATGTCAGATGACGGCATTTGTCTTCCTATTTTTATAGACCTGCACTGTCACAGGTTTATAGGAACAGATGCAGACCAAAATAGTCTGGACAGGAGTTAAGAAACTTACTTTCTGATCCTCGTTCTACTGCCAACTTTGTCATGGGACTTCATCGGTTTGGGCCTATACAAAATAACTACTTCAAATAGTTTGCAAGTCTAGAACCTCCTTGATTGATGCAATGAGAAGCTGAAATCAGAGGACATTTTGCCGTGGTTACAGTGGCCAAAGAATGCTTTGTTCCTGCCCTTCAGGCCATAATTCTGCACCCACTTTTCGGTATTAAGCTCTGTGCCCAACCACATTGCATTAAAACCGTGCTTGGAAGGGAAGGCCTGCTGAAAGATTACATTGCCTTACAAAGTTGAACTAATCTCTTTTAACGCTTTACTTGATATCAATATTCATAAAGCCATGCTTCCCCTCAAGGGTTTATCAACCTCTTAAAAAAAGATAAATGAAGTTGTTTGCATATTGACCCTGAAAGCTTCCCCACTTGGTTTTCCCACTGCTTCATGAATATCAAAGCCAAGAAAAAAGGTAAAATAAAATTAGACTCACTTATTCATATGCACCAAATGAGCCCATGTCTCAAAATAAAGGTGGCATTATTATTTCTTGTTTGTTCTTCAACAGAAAGGCATTATTAAGATTATGGAAAATACTTGTGCTCTGCAATATAAATGCCATTAGGTTTCCATTTCTACTTCTCTGAATGCATAGGAACCTTGGTACGAACCTCTGTTGTCTCTGACTGTGAAATTTGGATTGTGAATGATTTCAGGGGGTAGACTGAAGATAAATCTTGGTCCATTGGCTGTGTCATCCTTGTCATCTGCACTAATTGTAACAATTGGCTGAAAGAGAAAGGTGGCCCATAAATAATCATGCTGACATTGGCACATCATTTATTCAGAAATCCCTGGCTGGCTAAAAAGCCCCGTTTTAATTAGAGAACAGAGCTCCAGAGCTAAACTAGGGCTGTGAAGCCTTCTTGGGCAACAGGAGGTATCTCCAGGTGATGCTCTCCAAACCAAACTCTGTTTCCAAATTCCTTGCTCATAGCCAGGGAGGGGGAAGCAGCATTACCTGGTTAGAAAGTGGCTTGGTCTGGTCACTCTCACAGATGAAGCCTTCATAAGGGGCAGCAAACTTGGGAGCATTATCATTGACATCGAGGACCCTAATGGCCACTGGGACTTTGGCTTCCTGATGCCCTTTGTCTGGAAGGAGAGAATTGAAACAGTCAATGCAAGGGAGGAATCCACACTGATCCAAGGTTACTCTTAGGAAAGAGTAAGCTCCAGCCACTCATTTGGGCAGTGCAGGGAAAGGCAGTGTTGGCACAAAAGCCATCTAAATCCTGACATATGCTAGGTCCAGTGTGAGGGGGATGTCCTGGAATACATGTCAATATTAGACTAGTGAAATAAACCACTCCATTTCCGATGACTCTGATGCTGAGGTTTAATTCTAAATGCTCATAATGGAGCCTAGCCCTCCAGAGCACAGTCCATTGCAGTAGTTCTCAAAGTGGGGTCCCCAGAGCATCAGAATCTTCTAGGAACTTGGTGGAAATGAAACTTCTCAGGCCTGACTTAGACCTACTGAATCAGAGGCTCTGAGGGTAGGATCCAGAAATCTTTGCTATATCAATCCTTCCATGATATTCTGATGCAATCAAGTTTGAGAACCATTTGTCTATAGGTAAACAAGAACCCACAAATCTTGCCTCTAAGGATTCTGCTGCTCTGGGTTTAAACAAAACTGAGTGACAGGATAAAGTGGGGAATCCTTCAGTAATGGTTATGAGTTTCAAGCTGCTGAGGGCTATCAGTTCACTTGCCAAGTTTGTATCCAGTTCTGCCAGAGAAAATGAAAATATCTCTATTTGCTTATATGTATTCCTAGACAGATCACCAAAATAAAATTTTAAAGATTGAAAACTATGTTGAAGACTAAAAAATTCATTCTATCTCAGCTGTCTGTTATTTTCCAGAATATACAGTCTTAAGGATAATATTTGGTAAAGTAGAATCAAAACCCTTAGGAGAATACTTACGGATTTCTGCTGCAAAAACAGATATGTTGATCCAGGCAGTTTCCTCTCTATCCATAGGTTTCATAGTTTTAATAAAACCATCCTCTGGATTAATAGTGAAAAACCTGTCGAGGTCAGTATGACGATCGATTGTATACCTAAGCAGAATGCAAATGAGGCAATTAGACCAAGACATATTGAGCAGCTTAATATTTGAATATTTTCTCCATGCTATATTTAAAGCAACTTTTTCAATGAATTGCTTGAGATAGGTTTTCTTTTTAATCAAATTTACTCTTCAAACTTCGTACATGAATCTTGTATAGAAATCATTTTGCCACATTGGAATTCTTTATTCAGTACAATGAATGAAAGAGCTGTTTAGCATATTTGATCGAGAAGCATAATAACATGTTGCATATTCTCCATATTTACTACGATCACCCACCATCTGAATATTTATGAAACTGCATTTGGGAAATGGGTTTGCCTTGCTCCCAAACTACTCAGCAAGTCACGAATGCATCAAATCTTTGCCAGATTTTTGCATATGAGATATTAAATAGTTTCAAGTTTATCTAAATTTATCATCAAGGAGCATTTATGGTTCTAAAAAATCAGTTTTCTCCTATTTAAAGAAAATGCTAACTACATTTTGAGTGGATTTATCTAGTTTATTTATTTAGTTTTAGGAGTTCTCAGGTGGTTTGGTTCTGAATTCCAGGGTGAAATATGCAAAGCAAGCTTGGCCCTTCATTGTAGAGCATTCTTCCCACACTTTAATGACTCCAGGCTGTGTCCAACAGCATAGCCAGAAGGTTTTAGCTAATCCTGTCCACTAGAACATTTGCTTGTTCCTAACAAAAGAAAAAATAATTTCCAGAAGATTATTGGAGTGTATTTATGGCAAGGTGAGGTGGGAGACGGGGCAAGAAGAATGGCCTTTACTGAGATATAAGGTGAAATAACTTGCCCTGGAACACCCAGAGAGTTGTAAGTCCTGGAGTCCTGGCTTTAATGAGTCTGTCGAACTCCAAAGCCCCTTCCCTTTTCACTCCACCAGACCTACTCCAAAATGGAGAAGAGCAAAGATGGTTATGTTAACTTGGGTAGCATGCTGGGCTTCATAGCTGGCTGGTTTCCTGCTCTTCAAGGGCTTATCTGTGTTTTCCAAAAGTTTACAGAATATACATGTCCAAAGGCATTCATTGAGGGTCATGAAATCAAAGAATACTAGATGTAGCAAAGACCAGGGGTATAATAGGGTTCAAGCTTTTTGATTTACAAATGATGGGATTTGAAATGGTCTGTATCTAGTTTCTGGGGGAGCCAATATTAGAATCCCAATCTTCTAATTCTAGATCATGTTCTTTCCAGGAAAGAGGAACTGCACATTGAGCAGCACTTCACAGTATACAAAACATGAGCTCATCCGTGATAACATTTGACTTCACAGCTCCCTGTGGGAATGGAATGAGGGGTCCCTTTCCCCAGTGAGGAAACTGAAGATAAGCCATCACCCAACTCATTAATGTAGGTAGAGGCTCAGTAACTGAGCCTCAGCAGGTAGCCCTATGTGAAAAGGAAGCCAAAATAATAGAAGACCTTTTCCCCTGCCACCAGGGAGTTTGCTATCTAGTTGACATGACAAGACACATTCAGGGGAAGAGAGATAATTAATAAATCAAAGCATTGTTCTATAAAAGTGAAGGGCAAGGATTTTGGTTTTGTAAAGTACAAGATACAAGTTCATGCTCCACTACACATAAGCTGAGTGATACTGGAAAAGCCGTTTAAGTTCTTTAAATCTCAGCTTATTTATCTTTAAAACTGGAATATTAATTGTACCTAACTTTTAGGTTATCTGGGAGAATGACACGAAATAATGGATGTTTAAGATACATAACCTAGTGCCTCACTCATGGTTACACTGTACAACAAATAACAGCTGCTATTATTTCTGTTGTTGCTGCTGCTGTTACACACTGTGGAGAGATCATGGAAGCTCTCAAATGTCAATCTACATAGTGTGACCTTCATCCTACAGCCAGTGAAAAGTCATGGAAGGCCTTTGATGAGAGGAAGAAATAAATGGAATTGGGCTATCAGGGTGATTATTATTATTATTTTTTTTGTGAGGAAGATCAGCCCCGTGCTAACATCTGCCAATCCTCCTCTTTTAGCTGAGGAAGACTGGCCCTGGGCTAACATCCGTGCCCATCTTCCTCCACTTTATATGGGACGCCACCACAGCATGGCTTGCCAAGCGGCGCGTCAGTGAGCGCCCGGGATCCGAACCGGCGAACTCCGGACCACTGCAGCAGAGCGCACGCACTTAACTGCTTGCGCCACCAGGCCTGCCCCTATCAGGGTGATTATTAAGGTAGGGAGGGCAAGGTGGTCTGAGGAGAGAAGAGGGGAAGGGACAGTGGAACTTAAGGATCTGATGTAGTTTGGAAAGAATAAAGTGATAAAGGAGTTAGGTATAGGAGGGACAGAAGGAACAGAAGACTGTGATGAAGAAAGCACCAGAGGACTCAGTGGGTATTTGGAGATCTGTGGGAGGCTGGGAGAGTCCTAGAGAGTTTGTAGCCCAGTGTCAGAAAGAGGGAGACACTGGGAGATACAAAAATAAAGTCCACTTAGGAGGAAAGAGAGGCTGAAATTCCACTGGGGACATGCTGCCATGTGAACAGAGAAAAGATTCCACTCTATTGTAGGATTCACAGAGTCAGGGGTAGAGTCAGTCTTTTTTTAAAGCATGTCACAATAAGCATAAACTCAAAAATATGTTTTGAATGAAGGAGTGACCTGGTGAAGGAAAAAGCAAATGGGTGAAAATGCACAGCAGACAGTAGAATAAGTACAGAATTAGAAGCAGGGAGAAAGATCAGCCTTGAGGCACAGAATCTGGAGCATCAACTCTATTCAATCATGGCATGGGTCGGCGGGGAACTCTCTAGGTGAGTGAAGAGAGAGAGAGAAAGGCCAAAGTTAAAAGGCTGAGCCTCAAGGAGCCCCCAGTGCCTGGACAGAGACCAATGACTAGCAAAGACACCAGGTATGGTGTTGTTTGAGGCATGAAGAGGGGACTGCCAAGGAAGCTAAGAGGAAAGAATATTTCAGGAAGGTAATGGCGAACAAAAGTGTGTCTAATGTGATGGAGTCTGAGAAGAAAGATCTGCAAAGTTTCCAAGCACCTAAGAGTTTGGGTGACACTATAAAGCCTTATCCATATGTCCAAGGACAGAGATTTCCTTAAAGGTGAAGATAAGCAATGAGAAGAGTAGGTAGTGTGGATAGAGGCCCAGTGAATAAAAAGGGACCTGAGTGGGTGAGGTGGGTTGGTTCAAGGGTGGTACTGAGCATCTCTGGATAATTAAAGATATGGAAATCGCCTACATGCACAGAACAGCTACCACTGAAAACACGACCCAAATAACACATCGCAGGTGAGGATCCTCGGAGACAATGAGGTACAGAGGAAATGAGCAGCTGTTCTGTGTTACGTCACTACTTTGCTAAAAAGTTGCTAATGCACCTTGATATTCTAGGCCAAAGCTAACTCATTTAAAATTCACACTATGAACATTTTTGAGTAGTTTAAAGGTGTTACACTGATCCTCAGTCATTATGTAAAGTATCTTCCTGCACAGAGAGCACAGTACTCAAATATTCTTGGGAAATCTTTTCAATAGTGGTTGCTTGGCTAGAGTGAAAAGCTCAAAATGGACTCAAGGCAGGTCTGGACTAAAATCCAGTCTTCAGTACTGACTGGCCATGGGACTTGGAGGAATTCATGTCATCGCTTTGAGCCTCAGTATTTGCATCTATTGGATCCTAAAGCAGTCATAGCCTCAAAACGTGTCTGAGGATTAACTTAAATAACTTAGTACAACACGTTGTCTGGGGCCAAGAAGATGCTCAATAAAGGGTAATTCTTTTCCTTTCTCCCTGAAGGAAAAAACTTCAAGGATTTAAAGGCAATGGCACAACATTTACGTTTGGGACTTTCTTCTGGCCTATCAGCATTTTCTTTGGTATAAATAGAAAAAGTCCATTTTCCACAGCAATTTTTTTTCATACTCAGATCTGTTTACTTTTTTCCTCCATCTTTATTGAGGAATGATTGACACATAAAAAATTATCCATATTTAATATGTACAATGTAGTGTTTTGATATAAATATAGCTTATGTAATGATTACCACGATCAAGCTACTTAACACATTCATCATCTCATTAGTTACCATTTTGTGTGTGTGTGTGTGTGTGTGGTGCGCGTGTGTGTGTGGTGAGAATACTTAAGATCTACTTTCATAGTAAATTTCAAGTATACAATACATTATTATTAACTATAGTTACCACGCTGTACATTAGATCTCTAAAACTTATTTATCTTGTAACTGAAAGTTGTTCCCTATGACCAATATCTCCCCATTTTCCCTACCCCCTAACCCCTGGCAACCACTGTTCTACTCTGTTTCTCTAAGTTTGACTTTTTTAGATTCCACATATAAATGATATCATGCTATATTTGTCTTTCTGTGTCTAGCCTATGTCACTTAGCATAATGTTCTCAAATTCATCCATATTACCACATATGGCAGGATTTTCTTCTTTTTTAAGGCCGAACAATATTCCTTTGTCTGCATATACCACATTTTGCTTATCTATTCATCCATCCATGGACACTTAGGTTGTTTCCATGTCTTGACTATTGTGAATAATGCTGCAATGAACATTGGAGTGCAGATATCTCTTTGAGATACAGCCATTATGGAAAATGCTATAGAGGTTCCTCAAAATGCAGGTCGTGGCTGGATTTGTTCTGCAGGCTGTAGCTTATCCACTCCTGAACTAGATAGACACATTCCTTGCTCTTTTTGAGAGTGCCAAGGACAACACACAATGTAAAGTGTCACTGTGATGTAGTATGGTGAGCACTGTGAAGTAGAAGGGGATCTGATCCATCAGTAGAAAGCCTTGGAAGAATTCGTAGAGGAAGTGACACCTAAGTAGAGGTGGGAAAAATGAGTACCACGTAGCAAGTTGGAAAGAAGAGGGAGAGAGCTCCAAGGAGGAAGAACATGTAAGGGTCAGGAATAGGGAGACCGCACGTTCTACTTCAGAGAATGGGAAGTACCCCAGTCTAGATGCAACTGAGAGTCTGATGTGAAGGGAGACTAAGACAAAAGGTGGAAGAGATCAGCAGGGCACGGCAGCAGTTCGGGTGGAGAGACTCGAAGAAGAGTCTTAAGCTAAGTAAGAGAGTTGAGATTATTCTAGGGAGGTGGAGGCAATGGGGAAAAATTTGATCATTGATTTTTTTGTTGTTTACCTGAAGTATGATGTGATATCTAGATGTGCATTTTAAAATGACCAGTCTGGCTACAGTTGCTAGAAAGGGATGAGGGAGACTGGAGGCAGGGAGATAAAATAAAGTCAAGGGGATAAATCAGATCACATGTCTAACACACCCAGTAGAGCAACTGGAGCATAGGAAGGTCTTTAATAAATTATAATTACTATAATTATTTCACAATCATTATTTATACTAAACCTGAGGCAGACAGGCCCAGCTAATGGTTACCTTACCTAGTAGATGCTGGGAAATCTGCTCAAGAGAGAAATTATGTAGCTTGAACAAACCTATCCAGAAAGTTAGTAGCAGAAGTGGAGTAGAATTTACGTCTTCTAAATCTTCATCTTGTTTACATCTCATTGAACTTGATCATTTTGGACCCTCTTTGAAACTGAAGGATGTGGTTCCTACAAGGCTTTCCGAAAACCTCTTGCCTCTAAAATTCCCCATCTAGGCTCTTAAAATGAATGTCTGTACCTTATCGCGCTGTTGGCAGCATCAGGGTCTTTGGCATGCACTCGCCCAACCACAGTGCCAGCGGGTGCATTTTCTTGGACTTCATGGATGTAACTTGGGGCCAAGAACATGGGGGGCTCATCAGCATCTTCTACTGCGATTTTGACCGTCACAGTGTCCTTGAAAGGCCCGTTGCTGATGAACTTGGGGTCGATGTGCACGTTGGCTGCCTCTACCTTCAAGCTGTACGCTCTTTTGGTTTCAAAATCTACAGGCTGGCAAGAAGGAAGAGAAGATTGACAACCAATTCCTTGAAAGAATCATGGAAGAGAAAGACCTGATTGTTTTATAGGGCAGAGTGAATAGTTCCTCAAAGAGAGCAAATCAGCGTCTATTCAATATTCAATTACCTGAGCCATTTGGTCAGAAAATCAGACAAATCAATTGCTGAAACTGGGAACGTGCTTAATGGGTAATTCTAGGAGCACGACAAATACAGAAGGACCACACGATCTAAAATGAACCTGATTCTATATAACAACATTACGGCTGCCCAAATTGGTCACTAAAAGTCATCTAAAGAAAGGAATTAAAACACTACAAAAATAAATGCTGCAGGGCCGGCCCCGTGGCTTGGTGGTTAAGTGTGCGCGCTCTGATGCTGGTGGCCCGGGTTCGGATCCCGGGCGCGCACCGAGGCACCACTTCTCCGTCCATCCTGAGGCCGAGTCCCACATACAGCAACTAGAAGGATGTGCAGCTATGACATACAACTATCTACTGGGGCTTTGGGGGGAAAAAATAAATAAATAAAATCTTTAAAAAAAAAAAAATAAATAAATGCTGCAGCCCATTCTGTAAAGCACTAAGAATCTTGGTAATAAAAATATCCACTGAATTTCAGACAGAGAGCAAAGGGATTTCTTGTTAGATGACCCCTCCACATCTATACACATCTGGCTTCATCATACTGACAGCCTCATTTTTCAAGTTTCTGACCACGTAGCATTTCCCAAAGTCTGGGACTTTTACCAGCAGTAGCCCATATGATGACTTAAGTCATTAAGGCAGAGCATCTGCCTGCCATGCTGTTGTCATCCACCCAGCAAACACTTACTTTGCATGGGCACATAATCATGGGCTTAGTCCTGACCTAATTCTACAGAACTCCAAACTAAGGATGATTCCAGTTTCAGGAAAGTTAAACACATTCAACTTTTTCCATCATCTTCCCACCCCCATCTTGCCGGAGCAATTTTCATGAGTGAGTTTATTGAATGACATTAACTAACTTATTGACACAATTATTCCTCTTCCAATTCTTCCACACATGAACACATCAAGGAGAAAATCTCAGTATGGTGCTAATTTTTAACATATCTGTTATGCTTCCTAATCTCCCTTTTGAGAGACTATGATACAACTTCCTAGCTAGAATGTAATGACATTGTTTTGTTTTGATTGTGTTCATTTTTAGGTTATCTTCTAGTCATGGCAAGTGATACAGGGCAATGTGAATAATGCTTCCTTGTTAAAAGATGCATATAGGTAAAAAAAAAAAAAAGTCCAGTTATAAACAGTATAGATTTTACATAGATATGAAAAAAATTTGAGAAGTAGCATTTGCATGTCTGCAGTTATTGGGAAAACTGATGGTAAACACTCCCTGATTCTGAATGAGAAGAGGTACAGTGAATCTATCAGCAAAGGATGAAAAGTAAAATTGTAGCAGAGAAACAAGCCCTCAAGCCTAGGAAACAGAAATTTCTAATTAGCACTCTGGATGATGCTGAACTACCAAATGTTTGGAAAGAGTTGGGTCTTTTAAGGTGAGCATCTGCCTGCCATACTGTTGTCATCCGCCCAGCAAACACTTATTTTGAATGGGCACATAATCACAGGGCTTAGTCTTGACCTAATTCTACAGAACTCCCAACTAGGGAT
The DNA here is from genome assembly GCF_057802395.1 of Ceratotherium simum simum. Taxonomy (NCBI): domain Eukaryota; kingdom Metazoa; phylum Chordata; class Mammalia; order Perissodactyla; family Rhinocerotidae; genus Ceratotherium; species Ceratotherium simum. Next base: position 21,994,465 of record NC_141929.1, on the reverse strand, counting down.
GATTCCAGTTTCAGGAAGGTTATACACGTCCAACTTTTTCCATCATCTTCCCACCCCCGTCTTGCCAGAGTCAGGGAAAACTCCCTTTTCCTGAAATGAAATCTGCCCCCAGCTGCTCCATCCTTCTGGGACTCAGCAATTCCCTTGTCCTTTGTAGGGTTACTGAGCAGCAGAAAGAAGTGATATTTATAGACTGAAGGTAGGAGACTGCCATAATTTCTCAACAATCTGCAATTATTAGACTAAATAAAAAACTGGAATATGATAGTTCTGAGACCAGGTAAGGAGAGATTTTTAAATCTCAGATAGTCTGTTGATGCTCCTAGAACAGAACATTTTGAACTTCATTGAGGCATATGCCTAGGGACCCAGAGTCATGTTCCCACTGGAAAGTTCTGTTGATGTTGAGGCTAGTATAGTCATGCTGTAGTTTGACTGATACTTTTCAGATCCCAAGCAAAGCTCCCCAAAGCTTTGCAGATGTTTGTCTGGAATGCCCTTTCCTAGTTTGGTGAGATTTTACTAAGTCTTCTGGTGATTAGCCCAAGCCTCATTGCCTTGTGAAGTCCTCTTCAACTCCCCCAGGCAGATCTGTGTGGTACCTTAGCTGCCCTTCTGCAGTTCCTCATCTCCCACCCTTGCTGTGCAGGGAGCATCCCACAGGACTCTACTGAGTCTTGTTGATCTTTGCTTATCTTTGTCTCCCCAGCGCCCAGGAATGACTATACCAAGTGATCATATGTACCAATCACTTTGACTGAATGGGGAGCAGGGCTGATGGATGGATAACACATAAGCATTAACCTACAATTTATTCCCTGCCTCCTTCCAAAAAGGGTTTAAGGGAGTTTCCCATGTCAACATTGATATCCATGCTATGAGTAGTTGAAATAAAGCTAAATGAGGCAACACACTCCATCAGCCATAAAAATCTTAATACCCCCTAGTTTAATAATCCCACCTCCGAAAATTCTCCCTTAGGGACTGATTCAATAGAAAACCAAAAGCAAATAATATTAAAAAATGCATGATGTTTGTTAGATATAATAAAGGGTTATATCTAATCAGGGGAAATGTACACACGAAACACCAAATCCAACTGTGAATTTTATTAAGGAAATAATAGTCCATCAATAGGATGGGATGTGATATAGTCATTAAAAATGATTATGGATATTACATAACAGCATGTAAAATGTTTATGATGTGACATTAAGTTAACAAATCAGATCACCCTACGATTGCAACTGTGTTAAGTATTATACATCCACATCTATATACGTGTGGACAAAGAGTATAAAGAAATAATCAGACATAAAAATTGTTTTAAAATAGGGAATATTTAAAATGTCTTCTAATGTTGTTCTCACACTGCTTTACAAGGAGTTTATTTGGTTAAAAGTAAATAGCGCAGAAACTGTGCTGGGCTCTCTCTGTGATAAATGGGAGTCCCACTTGGTCCAGGGTGTTCCAGAGAACAGATTGGATTTTCCTCCTCAAGTCTACCAAGCCACGTACAAGTCTCTCCTTTATTCTGCACTGGTTCTTCTTCAGTTAACTATACTGAGATTGTCTAAATATCCCGAGGGCAGGTTCTCTCTCTTTTATGCTCCGTTATAGTCCTGATACTTACTGGGTCTGACACAGAGTCCGTACCCAAGAAATAGGTATTGCTTCCTAAGCTATTCAACAAATGAATGACTCTACCACTTAATTATCTCTTGACTTCTTCACCTTCACATCTTCTGCCTTCTTCAGTTCCTTGTAATTTCTCCCTTCAATTCCAACACCAGTTTTTCAACGGGTCCCATTATACCCATCTCAAAATGCTCAAGACTGAACTTTTTCAAGTTTCTTAAATGTGTCCTGTTTCCATTAATACTAGCCTTTCTTGAGCTCTTTTTTTCTGCCCTTCTTCTCCTTATGTATCTGGTAAATTCCTACTCACCTAACAAGACTCAGTTCAAGAACTGCCTCTTGTAAGAAGTCATTCATGATCCATATTCATAGATCCTATCACATTTGATTACAGATGGTTCTCAACTGGGGAGCGATTTCTCTCTACCTCATCCCGGAGATATTAGGCAATGTCTAGAGCTATTTTTTTATTATCATGGCTGGTGGGCTGGGGTAGGGTATATGCTTATTGACATCTAGTGAGGAGAGGCCAGGGATGCTGCTAAACATCCTACAATGCACAGAACAGCCCCCTACAACAAAGAATTATCTGTCCCAAAATGTAAATAGCGCTGAGGCTGAGAAAACTCGCTCTACTTTAATTGTCTTTTCACTTAACTGTCCTGTTAAACTGTGACCTCCCTGTGGCCATGACTCTGTCTCTTCAACTTTAGATGTCCAACCTCTCACAAAGGTCCTGCCTGATAAATCATAAGATCTCAAAAACTCTTAGTAGAAAAATGAGTGAATGAATTAAGAAATAAGTAAAAATACTATCTTAAAAGAATATTTTTGAGACAAAAATATTTCCATGATCTTCGTATACCCTTTCACGTTATTAAATCATATGTAATAACTTCCACAAGGATCCTTCATTTTACTTTATTAAATTCACCTCTCAATTGTTTATTTTCCTGGAGGACTTTTGGAACTTTATGCTACAAGTTTAAGCAAATGTTCTTTTACAAATGAAATAATATCTTACTGTTTTAAACCTAAACATCAGTGCTTTATACAAGATTATTCCTTTGCCTGGGATAAATACACTGAATTGGGGAAAAATGTGCAAATTAATCATATGCAGAGAATTTCATCTGTGATGTATGAGTTCCATGGGGTGATTTAAATGTTTCAGGATTTTAGAGACACAGTGTGTTTATACCCTGAATACATTGAAAAAGGGGACAACCTTAGCATAACCAACTACCCAATTACTTGAATAGCAAAGGATGAGAGGAAGGAATTGCTGATGTCAATACTTATACATCAATGTCAAGCAGCAGGGAGAGTAATATTAATTAACCAGGTAAGTGACAGCTCTGTGCTACACACAATTCACACAGCTATTCTTCCAGAGGAGAAACCAGAGGGAGTGATTACCCCAGCCCCTTGTGGCTGATGATTAGGCTCCCATGGCTACACCATCCATTGGCACTAATGTTGACTTTTCCAATATCCAAAGTTCACCCCAACTTCCATATCATTTTTTTTTTTGGTGAGGAAGATTAGCTCAGAGCTAACATCTGTTGCCAATATTCCTCACTTTTTGCTTGAGGGAGATTAGCTCTGAGCTAACATCTGTGCTAATATTCCTGTACTTTGGATGTGGTCCACCACCACAGCGTGGCTGATGAGTAGTGTAGGTCTGCACCTGGGATCCAAACCTGCAAACCTGGGCCGCCGAAACGAAATGCGTCAAACTTAACCTCTATGCCATGGGGTCGGTCCCCCAACTTCCATCTTCTTTTACGACAGAGCCCCCCTACTTTCTCTTTGTTCTATGTCCCATAATATTTCTCACAAACCCAACAATGCTTTTAAATGTGAAAAGTCAGCTTCCTAGAGCACATCTCTCCCTGCTTCCCTTACAGAAAGATTCCTCCCAGGAATCTTCCCCCACCCCAACTGTGCCTCCTCTCCAGCTACTGGCCTCTTTATTGATTCTTCAAATTAATTTTGTATCAGTGTTACAGTCCAATCTTTTCCATCACACCAAGGAGCTTAATATTCATGCTACAAAAACAAGTTGAAAATGAATGCTTGATTAAAACCAAGGTAATCCCATCATCCAATTCAGATTTAATGCTCCACACACTCTGATGATGGAGAGGTGTTGATTTCTCAAGTGGTGAATCAGGGGGGAAAACCATTTTAAATATACTGTAACTGTTTCTTCACTTGAAAGTGAATCCTATCTGGCTCTCTTTCATAAATCCTTTCTGGTCCAGCTGTTTCCAAAAATGTCTTGAGAGGGACGTCCTTCCAGAACACTCTAGGTTTCAATTCCATGTTTGCAAATTGCTAACTGTGTGATTATGACAGGGTCAAATTATTTAATCTGTCTGAGCCCCAATCTCTTCATAATTAAATTGAGGTATCATTGCCCATTGGGATCACACTATCTACTTTATATGATTTCTGTGAAAAATAAATGAATGTTTGTAAGAGGCTCAGGCTTTATCTGGCCAACATTTAGTATTGAGTAAATGTTAGATTAAAAAAAAAGAACAATAAACTCCTCTTGGCAGTGAATTAATTCCGAGGACACATTGTCAGCGACAGTTTAACTGACTATGGGGGAAGATCCATTATCGTTGTTTCTCAGGTTCAATTTTGAGAGAAAATCAAGCAGAGGATTGGTTCAAGTATCACACAGGGTCCAGCAATGTAGTGGACCTTGGATGTTTGAAATAGGAAAAGTTCTGAACAGCTTATATTAGCAGACTCAGCTTGCAGAGCTAAAGGGGGTATGCCATGCACGCTTAGGGCTGCTTCTCCAAAATCTAGATTTATCTAGCTGGCTTTCCTTTCATTGGAAAACTGTGCCAAATCATCTAAGAACTAACTAGCCATCTCAGGCAGGCATCATCAGCCCCTTCTGCCAGCTCCCTGTGCAGTAACGGAAAGGAACACAGCTCTGTTATCTCCCCAGAGCTCAGAGCTCAACTGCAAAGCCAGGTCAGCCCCCACTTGCCCATATTCTCATTTCTTAACCTTCAACTCCCTGTTTTCTGCAGTGTTGCCTTGGCAGAGCAGGCCACACCACTGCTGTATCTGATTCCTCACTCTAACTCACCTTTTTCAGCTTCACCACGCCCTCCTGTGTTTCATAGTCCGTTGTGATTTCAAATAATTCCATACCGTCTCCATCAACAATATTGTATGTGACTAAGCCATTTTCTCCAATGTCTGGGTCTTTAGCCTTCACTCTTCCTACTTCCTCCCCGGGGACAGCTGCTTCTGACACAGACATCTGGTATACGCCTAGAAGAAGAAGACATCTATTTTTATTTTCCTTTTTATTTGGCAGCTGTAAAACTTTAGATTTCATTGAATCCCAATAAATTTCTCAAAGGGTTTGAAATTGAACTTTCCATTGATTGAAAACATGAAAGAAGTGAATGGTTGGCAAGAAGATCCCAGATGGCCTGCTTGTCAAAGAAATGTGTTCTACAAAGGATGATGAAAAATTTTGGGGGTCCTGGGTGATATGGTGGGGTCACCTGCCACAGATGAGAAAGGAAAACAATGCTCAGTTACATTTCCCATCAGGAGATGATGGAGGACCATGTATGTCTTTATACATTCAAACAGCCAAGACTTCTTTTTATGTCTTCGGGATGGTCCACAAGCTAGTTCGGCTCACGTATGGCACTGCCAGGTGCCCGGAAAAGAAAAAATCCCTCTCTGTTTAAAAGCCTTCCACAGCTCCACATTTATTTTAAAATCAAATGCAAATTTTATCTGTCAAGATCATGACCCTGCTAGCTCTATATTTGACACTCCCTTTACTTCACCTTCTTCACCATTCAATCAAGCACTGCCTTATTTAGAAAGGTTTCCCACAGTGTGGTCCTTCCATATATATTCGTTTACTATTTACTGGGAACCTAACACACGTCAGGCACTGTCGTAGCCCCTGGACACCCAGTAGTAAATGAAACCGCCAAGATTCCTCCCTTAATGAGGTGCATTGAAGTGAAAAAAAACAATTGTATACATCCTCTGATGTCATTGCTAGGAAGAAAAAGAGTAAAGTATGGTGAGGGGCAGGCAGAGAGCAATGAGACAGTGAGTGTGTCAGTGTGATGGTGTATGTGTGTGAACGTGAGTGCATGTGAATGTTTACGCTCATGTTAATGTTTATGCTCGTGTTAAATACGTGCGGGTGAGTAGGACACAGAGGGCGAGAGAGATTGATTTTGAATGGTGTGGTCCAAGAAGACATCCCTCAGAAGAAGGCATCTGAACTCACCTGAAGGGAATGAGCAAGTAATCATGTGACTATGTGGGGATAAAAATTACAGACAAAGGGAAGAGCAAATGCCAAAAACCCCAAAGTAGGAACATACTGAATGCAGACACAACAGCAAAAAGACAAGTGTGACTGGAGTCTTCTGTTAAGAGATGAGGGTATGTAGGTAGGTTGGAGCCCAACTGTGTAAAAAGGCCATTGTAGGAGATGCAAAAGACTTCAAGTTTTGTTTAAACTTGGTGGGAAGCCACTGGAAGGTTTTCAGTAGGGAAGTGAGATTTGAGATGACCTTATTTGCATTTTCAGATTTTAAAAATATTCTGTGTAAAACAATATAGAGAAGCAACAGTTGGAAACCTTGCCTCTACCACTTCCAAGCTGAGTGGTCTTGGGTAAGTGACTCAACCTCTAAGTTTTTTTCCCCTTACTTAATTTCTTCAGTTCCACTACTCTGTTCGTATTTATCCATATTATTTGGCTTTGAATACTTTCAGTTCAGACCCATACTCAATCACACTGTGCCTTCCATATTAAAGGACAAGTAGGAGGTGGGAGCCTGTAGATAATTATCAATTTACTTGAAGGTTTAGAAAAACCTGCTATGAACTGATTTTCTCCAAATCTCATTCGAGTTGGTGGCTATGAAACTGTTATCTGCACAGTAGTGACGTAACTTGACTATATGATTGTATGTGAGCAAGGACATTGATGGCTGCCTGCTAATGATCCTGCCTGGCCTTTTCCTTCTAGCATACCAGACAATTTTATAGTGTAGATAATGGAGCATGCACTTTTTCAGAGTGCTTTATGAGGCTTAAGCTTATTGGAAATGCTGAAACTTGTGCCTGACCAGGCAAAGCAATCTTTCTTCATCTCTTTTGGGACCCTATGAGAACTGGTCGTTGCCTTGCAGTCCTCTGTCTCAATGTATCCCTTGTGTAGACTGTTGTCTTTGGATTCCTTTGAGTGACCATAGTACCTTCCTGGGGCCATATTTGATTGCCTTCCTTGTTCCCCCATTTGCAAAAAGTGCCATCTCTCTGGCATAAACTCACAGGCTCTACCAGCTACTCTCCTAATCTAATGAAGAAGACACTTTCATGGTGAACACCCAACGTCCCAGCAGCACCAGCATCATCATGATCATACTGTCCCTTTGTCTATATGCATGCATACATAAACAGATTTGTGTCCAGATTCTGGCTTTTGCCACATGCTTTGGGCAACTTACTGTACCTTTCATGGAACCCAGTTTTATCTGTAAAATGTTGGCTTCTGTAGAGATTTGCAATAGTAGTAACTATTCATTAAAAGATGGTAATTATGTTTATGAATAACAACCTTTCAAAATCAGTTTTTCTTTTATTTCCTGCAGCAATCCTATAAATTTTGTAGAAGGACCATATTCCCTGGATAATAATACTGGCTAACATTTGTTGACAATTTATGCCAGATATCATTATAAGATTTTATACAAGCTCATTTAGTTCTAACAACACCCTATTAATTAGGTCCTGTGGAAGATTATATTTTCTGAAAATGGCCCAAAAAGTATCTCCCATCCCACGTGCTTTCCCTTCAACACGCCTTTAACAGTCCTTCCATTGAAAGGTGGGGTCTACAAGAACTCCACTTCAATTTGGGCAGTCTTACGACTGCAGTGAGAATGATGCTATGTGATTTATGAAGCTAGGACACAATAGGCAATACAGTTTCTGCGTGGTGTCCTTGGGGCTCACTTTCACAACCTACCCAAGCCACTCTATGGAGTGGCCAACATGGAGGGGAACCAACAGCCAATACCAACTCACCAGCTATGTGAGCGAGCCATCTTGGAAGTGGCTCCTCTAGCCCCAGTCAAGCTATCCCCAGTTGATGCTACGGAACAGAGACAAGCTGTCTCTAAGTCTTGCCCAAACTGCAGATTCATGACAAAAATAAACAATTATTATTGTTTTAAACCACAAAGGTTTTGGGCAGTCTGTTACATAGCAATAAATCACTAATTCAGGTACTGTTACATCCAGGTTAGAAATGAGAACACTAAGACAGAGAAAGGTTAATTACTAATTTGTATCACTAGGACCTAGTAAAATACCAAGCAAAATAGATTTTATGTTTCCAGGGTTGTGGAACTTTTCACATCTCCTTTATCTCCCACTACCTCTACTCCACCTAAGTTTTTTTTTGTTGCTGTTGTCTTGTTTTTGTTTTTTGCAAGAGTGATATAGAGAACCTCCGTTTTTCTAGATCTCTTGAAAGCTGAGTAAGGCAGGCATGGGTCAGAGCAGACAGTTGGCTGTGGCACCATTGAAAAGTGAAAGCCAAGCCCACCTACTTACTCTGCGGAAACTTTGGTGGGTTGTCATTGACATCGGTCAGTGTGATCGTCACTTTGGTTGTCCCTGAGAGTCCACCCATATGTCCACCCATGTCCTTGGCCTGGATCACCACATGGTACTCCTCCTTGGCTTCCCTGTCCATGTTGGGAAGGGCTGTTCTGATGATACCTGGACAGGTAAGCAGCACACAACACAGACACTCATTTATAACAACACTGTAACAAAAAAAGTCCTAGGTACAGGGGAAGAAAAGATGAATAAAACAGCCTTCAAGGCACCTGCCCTCATGGAGGAGTCACTTCAACATGATAATTATAAGCAAAAGCAGCCATACCTGAAGCATCATATTAGATGTATTTTCCCACAAATTGTCATAATTATTAATATAGTAGTAAAATTTTGTGTTTTATAGGGTGCATTGTAAATGCAAACAATACCCTCATTATCCTCGAGTATAACACATAGGAGAGGACTGTGGAAGCCTTAAGCCCCTGTTCATCTCTTACCCCACAATGTTTGTGCGTTTCTCAGCAATACCCTTGAACTCACTGAGCCTTGTTTTCCTTATCTGTTAAATAATTTGGTAGGTTCAAATTGGTGACTCCTAACCATGAGTCCCTGAGACAAAGAAGCTTGCAACTGGAGTCCTTCCACTAGTTTTTAACATCTCAAAAATCTAGATGAAACTCCACAATAATCCTTGGTTAATCTGGAAAGGTTAAACGGCAAATGCCTTTGATGAAATCGCAGCAAGTAGCCACAGAAATTGCGTTCCGAAGCAAAGTGACTAAAAATAAACGATTAAACAGGTAAGTAGAAATTATATCCAGTAAATGAGCCAAGTGTCTGATTGGCAGACTATGTGTATACAAATAAACACATGTATGTATAAAGTCATGTGCCGACAATGAGTTTCAGTTAATGAAGGACCACATATACGATAGTGATCCCATATGATTAGTACCACGTAGCCTAGATGTGTAGTAGGCTATCCCAACTAGGTTTTTGGAAGCACACTCTATGATGTTCCCACAATGATGAAATCGCCTGACAATGCATTTCTCAGAATGTATTCCCGTAGTTAAGCAATGCATGACTGTATATACATATTTGATAAATTTTAACTATAATAATAAATGCAGGTTATTGTAAATATCTTTTAAATATATGGGGCACATTGTGGAAAAAAGAAAGGGGTTTTGGGGATAAGATTGTGAACTAGCAGTTTCACAGGATTTTAGTGTTTATTCTAATACAATGATCCTAGAATCAAATTTGGTATAAATGAAGTGAAACATTTTGGTTGTTATATTTTGTCACTCTTTGGTTTGCTATTTGCTTTCTGTAAGAAATTCGCTGGATGGTAATGCCCACTGGGAATGGATAAGTGCAGTGGAGGAGACTGGGAATGTGTTGCTCCCCAAACATACTTGAGCATTAACAGCCACTCTCACCACCCCCAACCCTGCACAGTGAGCTTCCAAGCAAGCTTTGAGACCTTCCAGTTTTTATATCAGCCCTCAAGTTCTATAGTCTCTTAATTTGGATCCACAGTTGAATTTTAAGATAAAATTGAAGTATTTTAAGATAAATTCTTAAATTTAAGTTGAATTTTAAGATAGAATTTTAAGACAAAAGTTGCATTCTCAGATTATATTTATTATTGTGACATGGTGAAATATCGACAGAAACAATAATAAGTATGGTTCATTGAACGCTAACTATATGCCAGGCACATGCATAGTGTCTAATCCTCACAATAATCCTATAACGTGCCCCTTTTCATATTTGAGAAAACTGAGACTCATATAGGTTTAGTGAGCAGGCCTGGACTCCTGATTCACAATGTGTCACAAATCACAATGACATTCCATGGTACCTGTCTGTGCTTCTACTGAAAAGTAGGGTTGTCCTTCCAGGATGCTGTATACTAACTTGGCGCTGTTCCCATAGGTAGGGTCATCTGCATCTGAAGCTGTCACCTGGATTACTGACGTTCCTTAAAAGTAAAATAAATTCATTAGAAACAGTCCCTCAGCTTTTCAAATTATATTCTAGTTTACGAAGTTTCGTCTTAAAATTAAAAACTGAGGAGAGCCCCACAATTATTCAACATGCTTTCATTTTCTCATTTTCCTGGGGTTGAGGTGCAAAATAATCTTCCTTTCTTCCTTCCTTCCTTTTTTTAAAAATTCCCATAGCTTAAAAATGAACTTTCTATATTCATAGTACCTCCTGCTATGCTTAACAGTTAAAATAATAATATGAACATTATTGCAAAAACATTCTAAGACCCATGCAATTGAAATGTTCAGTATATCAAATAATTAAATAAAAATCTTCCCAAAGAGTATAATAAAGGATAATTAATGATAAATTGCTTTTCATGAAAGGACAGAGTGCAGTCTTCCATCTGTAGCAGAGCAATAAATACATCATTTTATTGTTGCTTTGCATGTAATAAAATGGCTGCTAATACTACATTTTAATTAATTTATGGCTATAAATATTGTACAGAATGTTGTTCCCTACCGGCATGTTCCCACCTCTAATGGATCTGGTAGTCAGAGAACAGAAACTACCAGTAGACATCTGGTGAGATATAAGGTGAGCATTTGTGGATCAGAATGAAAGGAAACCAGGGCATTGAAGGAAGATGGGATTCTGTCTTTCCTAGAACAACCTTCTTTCCTTGCTGATCACACGTATCTGAGGGCATGGAGTGTTGGTTGGGCTTCAAAATGGAGGGAGAGGTGCTGGAGGGATGGAATTGGCAATTATCGAACCCTTCTGTGCCAGGCAATGTTTGGGGCACATTCCATGCATTCTGCCAGAGTCCCTCTGCTCAGCATTTTTTACATCCATTGTGAGAAATTGAGTGTGAGAGGTATGAAGTTTTGCAATCTATTTCACAAAGCGGGTTACTGCCAGAGTCAGGAGTCTAACCTCCATCCAGCAAAGAACCAAACCCAAGTTCTTTCTGTGACATTTTCAGCAGACGGGCAAGGTTCTACATGGGAGGCAAGGGAGCCCATTTACACAGCCTCTGATAACCTTTAATTGACAAGGTTGTCAGTGATTTTCATGTGGTGTAAAAGTGAATCTCACTTTTTTCTAATTACTCTTCTGTAATTCATTATTTCCTGCAAACAACTTTTTTTGAGCTCTTCCTATCTAACCAGCCATGATTCTAGGTAGTGGAGATTATAAAGGAGAATAAGCTCTATTCTCTACCATCACGGTACAGCTGGGGAAATTATTAATTTTGTATGCTTGATTTGCTTCTAGGTCTCAACTAAATCTATTACAACACTTTGTATTTTATATCTATGTTATTTAACCTTCATCATAGTGTACATGATCCTCATTTTATAGATGACAAAATGAAAATTGAGAAAAATGTAAGAAGCTGTCTGGGTTTACTTGGTTGGTCAGAGGCTTGGCCATGATTCCAACCCAGTACTGACAACAGACTCTACTCTCATTGGCCATGATAGCAGTCTAGGTGTTATGCCTAAGCATCAGGGAGCCCCCTAAAGGTGGGAGAAATGAAAACTCCCTTGGATCATCCTTTTTGGTGACTGGCCTTTTCCCCCTGGCTCAGTTGCTGACATTACTCTCCCTATTTATGGATTTATTTGATGTCTGCTGTTTCTCATTAAAATCCCCAGGTGAATACTGAGGGACTAAAGGACTGGGAGGGAAAAGAGAAGAGAAGGCAGCGAGAAATGGCTCAGCCTGGCTTTTATAACGTATGAGAAGAGTTTGACTTTTGCCGGAGATGGAGAAAGAGATTATATTTTTTTAGCATCACAGGCTCTACATGCAAAGTTGAAGGAGCTTAGGGTTCTAGGGTCACTTTTGCATCTAACTTTCTTGAGCAGGCTGATTCCCATTCTTGGTTTTCTTATCTGTAAAATGGGTGGCTTGGTCCTGATGATTCGTAAATTCATTTGAACTCTAAATCTCTGAATCATATAACCAGGCTCACTCCTTGATCAGAACAGCCCTCTCACTGTCTAAAAGGCAAGTTTTTCTTAATATGAGGCATGTTTCTCAAAATACCACAACTACATGCATTCTATAAAGCCAAATGAAAGCTATTGCCAGGAGAAGGTGGCTAGTTGAATAAACTCTTCAGAGAATTATCCTTCAACAATCCAATGTGTCTTTATGCATAATGAAAAGATATACCTAGTTCTGAATTATTCTAATAGATGGTGACATAGTGACAGGTGTAAGTTTGCATTCTAGATCCACTTAATAGCTCAGATGACCTTGGATAAATCTTCAAAATATGTCAGATAGGACTTACCTCATTGCAAAGATAAATCATTGCAAAAATTACTTAGCATGATGCCTGCAGACAAATATTACCATTACTATTACTTATTGAACATCAACATGCGGTAATGACTGAATGCATACTATCTATAATCCTGCAAGATTAGAAATTGTTATTCTCATTTTACAGAGGAGGAAACTAAGGCTGAGAGAACAGACTTAACTAGTTCCAAGTCACACAGCTAATAAGTGCCAGAGCCAAGATGATCTGGATTCAATTACGTTCTTCCCATTCCTACACACCTCAAATTTTGTATGTTTAGATTTTAAAACCTCAGGTTCATTTTAAATATTTGAAACTTCAGCTACACAAATGAAAATTTTTTGTTTGGTATTTTGCCAAAGAACGTATAGCATAAGTTCTACTTCCTGATTTGGGAGAGTGGGCACCAGCCCACCCACCCGCAGAGACATCAGGCCTGCAGGCAGAGCGGGCCTTCCCCTCTGTACGCACCCACGTTGGACCTCTCCGGCACGTTGGCGTGATAGGTCTCATGTAAGAACTCAGGAGGGTTGTCATTAATGTCCTGGACCTTGACGATGAATTCTGAGGGAGGCTCCAGCGGCCGGTTGGTGTCTCTGTCCACCGCCTGAGCCATCAGCGTGTACTGGGCTCTCTCCTCTCGGTCCAATGTCTTGGTGGCATGAATGTTCCCTGATTTGTCATCAATCACAAAAATGGTTCCAGCTCCTTCACCTGAGAGAATGTATTTAATGTTCCCATCACCAGAGTCAATATCGGAATGAAGCTAGGAAAAGAGAAATCGAGATTTGTAATTCCATGAGGGATGCAATGGGGAGATAGAGACTCAAGTACATGCTATTTTGTACAATAGATACATACAAACACACACATACACCATGAGACGAGACATTCTCACCCCCTTTTACAAATGAAGAAATAGAATATTACAGAAGATAATTGCCTTGGCTAAGGTCACACAGCTGAGGAGCAGTGAAGCCAGGGTCCAGACATTTTTTTTAAATTCTAAGAATTATGCCCTCTCTCCTCCTGTCCCATTATATGCACACATACAAAATATACATATATATACATAAATAGAGTTATTTTGAAAGAAATACATGCACATTTTATAATATATTTAAATTATATAAAAATATATAATATACTTATAAATAAAATAGAATAAAAAGTAAACATTTATGCAATAAGTAAGTCTTCTCAGTTCTGATTCCCATTCCTTCATTTTCCCTGCTCAGAGACAACCGTTGTTACCACTTTCTTATGAATCTCTGGGACATATTCTACGCATATGCAAGAATATTTATACAGGGTCATAAGTGCTCTAGTTTATTTTTTTGCAACAAAGTGTCATCGTGCACACATCACTCTTCACTCTGTTTCCCTACAACAATACATTCAGGTGAGCCTTCCACGTTGGTACATAGAGATCTACCTCATCCACTGTAGGGATGTTACCATCATTTCCTTCAGCAGTCCTCTTCCAAAGGACACTAAGGTTGTTTCCTGGCTTTTGTTACTACAAATAATTCACTGATTGGATCTTTCCAGAAGACCTGCTGTGTGGCACCCTGGGAATGAGGCTGGGGCATGTGGCCTGCCTGGAAGAAGCTCCCATTCTAATCATAAAGCATGAGGTGAGTGGGATGGGCTGATATATATGTAGCTTAGACCATAGAAAGAACCTTAAATATTCTTAGGTTTTTCCCTTTCTTTGACAAAACCCAGAGAAAAGATGGTAGTTGCCTAAATCCACACTTGGCAAGGCCAGGAAATCATCCAGGTCTCCTAACTAACCATCCTGTGCCTTTCTGTCTTCACTCTACTCCGTGTTTCCTAACATGGAATTCCTCCAAAGACCACATCTGATTTTCCTGTGGCAATAAATCCCTCACCCTCCCTTATGTCCAATCTCAGTTTCTGCAGCTTCCATCTTAATCTGAGTTCCTCTGCCTTCATTATGCCCTTTGTGGGAAAAGATAAGCTTTACTTTCACCATTTTCATAGGCTTTAAGAGTAACCAAGAGGATAAAAAGCCCTTGGTTCTGCCTACTACATAAGAAAAACCAGTATAAATTAAAACGCTTCAGCTTGTTATTATTATACAATAATATTATTAGATAATTATCATTATGTTATTATTTTACACTTACTACTATCAATGCCATTTTAATATTAATATTATTAACGCCATTTTAATTATTATTATTATGAAATCAATGCCCAGGGAACTTGCCCAGAGTCACAAAACAAGGCTGAACACATTGTTCTTTAAAAATTTTTGTATTGTTCCAATTTCCCAAAAAATATGTAATTGATTTGCAGTGCCTCAGTGAAACACTAAACATTTCAGCTCAGGGGGATACCTGTAGGTACAAACTGCAATGGCCATTTTGATTTTAGTCCACAGTGTTTCTCAGAAAAAGAAAAAAAAGCATACTTTCCTTCAGAACTTGTTATTCATAATAAGCTACGTGTTGTCATTAAATTATGGCTAACACACTTTTTATGAATAAGGCAGTTAGCGAATAAAATATGAAGCTATATGATGGCCTTCAAGGAATGAACAGAATTGCCCCTATCTTCACACAAGTTTCCACAGCGAGGGCAGGATCCCTGTCCCCATTCCCCTCACCCCCTAACAATGGTTTGCACTTGTTCATTTTCCCTGCCTCAGACCTGGCAAAATCTAGTGGCTCAGCCTTATGAATGAGCAACAAGGAAGTAAATGAAATGCTTACTTTTAGAGGAGTGCCCAGACAAGGAATGTTTCTAGGGGCCTTCATATATTACATATGAATTTGGCAAGTCTCTGGGGAATTAAACAGATATGTCATGATCAACCAAATAACTAAAAAATTTTAAAAATATACTGCTCATTATTTTTTTCTTGTTTTCACATTTGGAAATTGGATACAAATTCCGTTTTTTTCCTCTCCAACAAAGATGTTCTATACAACTGACAATGATATGTATTGCGTTCCACAAAAAATTCAGTTAGAGAAACCACTTAATGCTATCAATGGATCCTGTTGCTGAGGCATACACAGCCAATTCCTAACTCCAAAGACTGATGGCTTCCCCTCTGCATAGCACAGCGTGACACAGACTGTGCTTCCTGAAAGAATTCCGCAAGTCCACGGTTTGCCAAGTCCCACTTTGTCAGAGCATCTTAAATCACTCAAACTTGAATGTCATCAAATCAAAGGTTATTAGGGAACAAGTCATTGAATCTATTCCCCTATTCATGGGGAACCATAGAGCAGCATTATCTCAAAAGGAAGATCTATAGGATCCAACCACTTTCTTTTTCCCCATCCAACCTGACATCAGACTCATTCTCATGTGTCTAGATTTTAAAGGTCATTTACTACTTCTCTTTTTTCCCCTATGCCCCCTGTTAGTAGGCATGACAACTGCTTGCTCCACAGAGATGCTGAAATGATTCTCCAGGTGCTGTGTCTTCTGCAACCCCTATCCTAACATACAGGCTACTCCCCATTGAGAAAGTCCTCATGGGAGAGGTTCTATTTTCGCAGAACAATTCATGAACAGCTCTCCGCACTGTTCAAACTACACAGCCCCTGCCACAGCTGAAGTCTCATCTCCCTCTCTGGGCACATAGCCCATCTCCTGGATGCAGGGAATTCTGCATGCTAATTATTTCCCTGTGCTCCCATTTCCCAAGGCTCGTTCTATTTTGGGTATAGTCTTTCCATTATGGGTATAAATGAATGAAATTCCTTTGGTATATCTCTTCAGAAAGACACTTTCCCAGCCCTCAACAATATTATTGCTACACTAAAATGGACCCTCTCCAAATATGTCAATTTCATAAATAGGGAATGCTGTTCTCATGTTAAGGAGCAACTAAGATAACTTCATTGGAATCTCTGAGGCTCAGAAAATAGCATCCCTCACAGCTACTCTTGTCCCTTTCCCCCTTCACTGAAAAATTCTGCTCATCTTTCAGGTCACAAGTTATTACCATGTTCTCCATGAAACCTTCCTTCATCCCTCCCAAATGTTACCAGGTAACCATAATGAATTTAACATGTAAATTCATCATGACTTGTATTGAATATCTTCATTACCCTATTCCTCATTTTAACTTTTTTTAATTGCTTAGGTAAGTGTCTCTTTTCCACTAATCTCTGAACTGTTTGAAGTCAAGGACAATTCTACCCTGGTTTACCATTTGCCCAGCTCTGCAACTGTGCATAGTAGGCTTTCCCTCTTATGTATGTGAATACCTATCTCCTTGTAGTTAATGTCACTATCGTCTGAAAGATGGCTGCATGTTTTACCATAAATGATAGCGGGCAGTCAGGTTTTCAAACATATTTTGGACTCTCTTTCTACACTTGCACTATTTTGGAGATGGTACACGGAGAAGGCAGCATTGAGTAGTGCTATGATTCTCAAGCCATCCCAACTGGGTTTTGCCATTCTTAAGCCAAAGCAGACAAAATCCCGCCCATCCTTATGACATATCCATCCATCTCATCCAGTATTTACAAAGGCTTCCCCAAAGCTGGGCTCAGTACCAGGACCTGGGGACACAAGGATGACACTTATCCTGATGGCAAGTAGCTTAGGGTCCAGTGAGGGAGACAGATGAATAAATAGACATGTGTAAGACAAAAAGGAAAGCTATGATAAAAAAGGTACAGAAGGTTATGAGGATACAAAGGAGGAGCATCCATATTGAGGCTAGGGTGTGCTCAGGGAAATGCCCCCCATAGAGAATGGTTAAATAAATAGTCATCATTTCAATTCAGGAGACTATTGTCCAACCATTAAAAAATGGAGGTTTTGTCGTATAACGTTAAGTGGAAAATAGAAGCATTCTTAACATAGTTGTATTAATATATTATGGATAGGTCTATTAATTGGAAAAAAAAAGTTGGAAGGATGTATGAACAATGATTTTATGGTTCTTACTGGATGGCCAGACCATTGGTATTTTCTCTCCCAGATTTCTTTGCCATATCTACTACTGGAATGGTAGAGGGAGATGAGTAGATAGTGAACAACAGCAGCCTTACCCTGCCCACGAGCACGGGGTCAGGCCCGGTGTACTCCTCTATCACAAAGAACTGGTTCCAGACCCAGCCTCTCTTGGAGCGCTGCAGCACCTGCCCCTCCTTGCCCTTCTCGTGGTGCCCATGGAACGAGGGTCGCAGGTGGCTCCGCCGCTCCGTGGTGAAGGCCTGGCTGTGGCACAGCATGCCCAGGCACACCAGGGCGGCTTGTAAACAGTAGTTCTCCTTCATTTTTGGTTACGTGGTAGGCACAGGAGAATGCAGCTGTCACCTCTTCCACCAACTGTATGGTGGCCCGGCCGATGGCGGCCTCCCAGACGTGTCACGCAGACCTCTCTTGGAGTGGAATGTCTCTGCTCGCTGAGCACATCACGTCAGGGCTGCCCACTTCCCCAGTCGGCTTCTGCAGGCAGAGAGAAAGGTCAGATGAGCTGCAGGCTCCAACCCCACTTCATTTCAATTCCATTCTATAAACATTTACCCACACGGGACCATGCGAGCACTTTGCTCTGGGAAGTGAGGAGGGAGACGTGAGTAAGAAATAGTCTTGCTCTCTCGCAGCTTACACGTGGTGGGCAAGATAAACACATACACAAAGAGACTCCTGAAGGTCTGTGAGAGGATAAAACGTGTATGCTGTGGAATCCAGATGCCCATATCTCAGTTTTACCACTGACTAGGTACCTATGGGTTTTGAAGCCAACTGACTTCTCTGAGCATAGCTTGCTCGTTTATGAAATGGGGATGAGACTTGTACCCACTGCATGGTCAACATGGAGATTAAATGAGTAATGCCCCTAAGTTTCTCAGCACAATGCCTGGTACACAGTAAGCACTCTAGATTTATCTGTTATTATTATTGAACATACTTGTGCTTGGGTGTGTTTTTGTAATAGGGGAACTTAAGGCATTATGGAAGTCCAGGAGAGGAACATCTCATTGTTGGGGATTGAGGATGGAGATGGCAGAGAGTAGGGGCAGTTAAGGGACACTTCCTAGAGGACAGGATGGCTAGGCTCAACCCTGAAGTGAGAGGTACTGTGACAAGAAGGGAGTGGATGGGATGTCCATGCAGAAAGAACAGCAGCCTCAAAGCCCAGAGCTGGTCACAAGCACAGCATGTCTCAAGACATCCAGCATCACTGGAGGGTATAATGAAGGAGGAAGGCAGCAATGGACCCCGCTAGAGAAAGAAGGTCCTGGTAGATCCTGAGAAATCACTGGTGGTCACTAAAACATTTAGCAGTGAAATAATGGGTCAAGTTCTCATTGCTGGATCAGTGAAGGCTATAGTGTCAATTTTTGTCTCAAGATTTGCTCTTGTTGGGTCAAAGGTCTACTCAAGAAGCCAAAGATCCTACCTTAATCTGGAAGTCTTACAAAGGATACTTTACAAACTCTCTCCAACCAGGAGAAGCAAAATAAAACAGTATGTGCTACCAACTAGTTCAAAGGTCTTGTTGTTCCTGTATCCACCCATGACTCAGCTACTCATCAATAGTAAGGATGAGCAGCTACCACCTTTCCACACACTTTACAGATTTCTGATCTACAGTCACTCCAGGCCTCTCTCCATCACTCTGGCTTTTCTCTCTAGTCCTTAACTCCTGCCTCAGGTTCTTGCACTTCCTCACTGGACTTAGTCTTTCTGGTGCTAGAAACTTAATTCTCCCCAAAGAGCTTCTGTTGCTGTTTCCCTCTGTTAGCACCTCACACTTTCTTCTGGAAAATCATCCTCTCCCCCTGGAGTGCCACCCAGACTTCAATTGGAGCCCTGGCTCCCAGAATCAGATGATCCTCATTACCACGCCCACCACCAACATGAGGGAATTGCAGAGAATTGTTGGGCATGGAGGATCACACATTAATATCGAGGATGACACTTCATTTCAGCACTGGTGGGTCTAAACGAAATTGGTGAGTGTTCTGAACATTGTAGGAATGAAAACCATCATCCATTTCTTAGCTATCTGGTTTGGATGAAGTGTTGGGGGGAAGAGGGGAATAGGAAGGAGAAAGCATGGATCTTGGCAGGGTGGAATGTACCTAGACTTGGAGATCAGATAGACCTGGATTGGAATACCACTTCTAAATCTTACAATATGGGTGACCTTGGGCACGTCAGTCAGGCACTCTGAGCCTCCATGGCCTCATCTGAACAGCAGGGATGGCAAGAATTGCTGCACGTATAGGGCTGAACGCAGAGTGGGCAGTAGGCACACACTGGCTCTCTCCCTCTCGTCCTACACTGCCACAATCCAAGCCTGCAGAATCTCACTCAGCAGAAGGAGGTGCTCTTGCCTTGCAGATGGAGATGCCCAGAAGAGAGTGGTGAAGCGCTTTCTCTACGAGAGGAACTGAGGAATAAGAGTTACCTGGGGATACCGTAGCCATCTGGCCTTAGTAGTCTAGAAAATAAGGGAATTGGTGGAATTCTAATTTGTTGGTACAGAACCCCTTCATTTCTGATGGTCTTTCACTTTACTAACCCAAGCCTTTCTGCTTCCTTTGTAATGTGGCACAATGGTATCTGGGGAGGCCACAGACGTGCAGTTAATTTCCGGTGTCCATCACTGCCCCAATACCACTCTATGATGTATTCTGTTAGTCTCTTTTCAAGGCATGAGGAGTTTAATACTTGCTGTAGACAGATACGTCGGGATATGGAAAGGGCTGTGTGGAAGAGAGAGGAAGATTAAAAAGGCAGCGTCATCATTTAACAGCTTCACCCTCAGGCTCGGGCATATTAATAATACATCAAATGCTGTTTCTTGCAAGCCAAACTGATTGTGAGGAAGGAGCACAGAGAGGAACCCAGGAGGGTTAGATCCTAAAATGAGGCATTGTGAAGCAAGAGGAGGATCCTGGGGCTTAAGTTAGGAAGCTGAGGATAGGGTCGAGAATCTGCCGTTAGCTTAGCGTGGCACCACATCAGTTTCCCTCTCGGTGGCTCTGCCTCCTTCTCTGTAATATAAAGCCACAGGGTGACATTGTCTACAAGTGACTTCTAGCTTCATATTCATGGTTGGAGGTATGGTGAGAGATGGTGGGGTATTTCTTCTGATTCATACACCATCTCCTGACTAGACTGGATGCCTCTTAATGGTTGGGATTAGATCTTATTCAAAATTATATGTCCAGTGGCTGGGCTCTTCAAAGCAGGCCATCAATAAAAGTCAAATGTCTGATTTGACCCACATACTTCACATTCAAACTTGACGTTGCCACCACGGAATCTCAAGAAGAAGAAATAACAAGGAAAGAGCATATGGTGCAACAAGATCCCTGCCCATTCTACACCATGCCAAGTATTAAGTGTTCATTCATACAGTGATAAATTATTCTTGCATATAAACTGTGAAGTGTATTTGAAAGAAAGAGTTTAATTAAAGTTGATATTTCTACACCTCTTTCTTCTGGCTGCCATTTTGCTGTAAAGCACAATTATTTTTGACACCAGAAGTGTTGAAACTAGATGACAACTATTTTTTTCCTTTATAAAAAAAATACTAGCTTGATACTAATGAATTTAAGAATTTCCACATGACCAATAAACAATAAACCCTTTGTTGAAAAGATGAAATTATCTATTTTCTTCTGTTGGAAAGAATAACAAAACAACTTGCTTTTAAAAGTAATTCATTGGACCCATTATTGTAAGTGCATATATGATTATGTAATATATAAATTTATTTTCATGATTAATCTCAGGTATGCTAAGATGAATTTAAAGACATGATTTTTTTTATTAATTCAACTTCAGAATGAAAATTTACTTAGCAAAAGCTTTTTCTAGCCATTTTTATAAAACTTTACAAATAGTAACCCATCTATTAAGTTCTATAACAAACATATGAATAGGTTCTATGAATATTCTTATTTTAAAGGATGGGGAAACTGAGGCCCATATAAATTAAGCAACTTGTACAAGGTTATGCTGTTGATAAATAGCAGAGCTGGAATTTGAACTCATGACATCTGGCTCCCAAGTCTATATTCTTAACCAGTGAACAATACCAACTCTTGTCATGTGTATGTGTCTGAAGTTCATAAAGAAATGATATGGACACTGTGATAAAAACAGTAACCTAGAAGCCACCTAAAGTAAACCACTATTAGAACTTGGTGTATATTAATAATATCACTATGATGAAAATATTAATAATAGCTAACATTTGTCCAGTGTTATTACCTGCCTAACTCTCTTCTAAGTGCTTTCAATGAGTTGAGTCATAAATTTTCACAATAACCCTACAAAGTAGTAGTATTGTTATTCCCATTTTACAGGTGAGTAGTCTGAGGCACAGCAAGATTAAATAACCTGCCCATGGTTACAGAGCCAGCAAGTGGAGGAGCTGGGATATGAACTTTGGATGTTTGGTTCCAAGATCTGCATTGGTGTCCCCTATAACCCGATGCCCCTCTATGTGAAGGCTGAAGATCAAATAGAGACACACGTCCCGATATACACACAGTAGTTTTATGGTGATAATAATTTAAGTTTTGGTGGCAGTGGGCGGGGCGGGGGAGTAATATTGTGACTAAAATATTAAAACTAAACCAGAAAGAGGAAGGTAAGGTATTTTGTAGCAACGACCAAAGTGAAGACGAACAAGAGGTAATTACATCAGTCCATCAACAACACAGTCCAACCAGGTCCTTAAACATTAAACAGCACACTACACAAAAGTTAACTTTTGCTTTTTATTTTTAAAACCCATTTCAAAACTTCTACAGGTATAGGTTAAGAAAGACGTGTTTGGGGAGATTCTTTTTTTTTTTAAATGCTTCTAAAATTTAGAGATCTGGCTGATGTATTCAATGGTAGAGAGTTTGCAGGAATCACACATGAAAATTAATAGGCGACCACCTTCCAAAGAAGACCTTGACATTGGTAATAATTAGGGAAATATGGAAATATATCAATGCTCTAATTGGTTTTAATAAAGACCTCCAAGGTAGTTCTTCAACAATCCTTCTATGAAAGTACTTTCTAGTAATATACCAGGAGGTCTAAGCATTAGGGTTCCACTAAAACATACAGGAAGACTTTATTTTATGATGGGAGCATATTGCTTGGAAGGAAAAATAAATGTTGTTGAAAGTCACAGGAGTAATAACATGACAGGAAAATGGATTTGCAAAACCACCAGCTCTAAGTGGAAGGCTCCCCCCTCTATCTCAAGAGCAGATAGCCCATCATAAGCTACTGCGCCTTGAGCATAAAACTCTCTCGCTGTGCCTGCTTTTGTCTCTGTAAAAGAAAATGACATATACGGGTGTTTAAGTATATTTGGACTCCTGCTGGAAATTGTTATCGGGTAGAGAAAGGAAGACGAAAGCGCTTAGCAGAAAGCAAGTGGCTTTGGTTTTTCAGCTTTCTCCTCCCCACAGAGCTGGAAGGATCAGACAGGCTGACCTGTTCTTTTCATTTCCAGGGAGCTAATTTACAGTTAAAGACAGGTTATCATTACATTAAGAATATTACCGAGGCCCACACCAGAACTCAAAACTCCATTCTGCACATGCACATTCTGCAATGCCCCCTTGTCGCCGAGCTCAGGGGTTCTGCTCTCCACTTCAACAAACACAGCTTTGTAACCAATCGGGTTCCATTATGCAAATTAATTCAAGCATATTTTATTCCCCGTTCAGATCTCATCACTCGGCACTGAGCTGGTCTCTAGTTTCAAATCATATAACAGGAATTATGCCACGTCTGTGGAAATCACATAGAATGGGGAAAGGAAGTATTAAAATAACTCTCAAATCACATTTCTTCTTCTCTGATTTCTATACTTAGAGCAAAGCATAAGCTTGGGGTAATAATCACTTCTTCTAGGGTGCAAAATACACAGCAGAGACTGCAAAAGAGTCGTTGTATATGTTACTCCACTTTCTAATACCAAATTCAGATGTTAGAGTATTCAGCAAACAGGGCTACTTATCAATGGCCATGATGTTCTCTAGGGCAAGTGGAAATTTTAAAACTGCTCCAATATAGGTCTGTGTCTCTGCTTCTAGAGAAATAGAGAACCACAGGAGTGTCAGCTTTGGAAGTGAAAAGATCACTCACTGCCTGGCGTTGGGCAGACCTGGGTCCAAATCCTGGTTCCATCACTTACAGGCTACAGAAAATTAGGCAATGATAGTAGGGATGATCGTTGACTAGGTACTTGATTCTTCTAGTGCTGGTACACATCATCCCAACTGTATGTAAAAATCACTCGGATTTTATCTATGAGGAAACCGAGGCTCAGAGTGGTTAAGTAAATCACCCAAGGGTACACCCTGAATCACTGGCAAGGCTGCAATTCAATTTCAAGTTTATGTGACTGCAAACCCCATGCTTTGGCTTCACGAGGCTCCTGAACTCTGGGGGTCCATGTGGCTGCCTGATCCACCTCCAAGGATCATCTCAACTCCAAAATTGTATTTGATATTGAAAATAATCTTTCTTAGATGTGAATTTCATTTATTTTTAAGTATGTATCATTACCTTTATTCTTAGGCTCTCATGGCCACAAAGTATAGGAATCTGACTTAAGTCCCCAGACCCCAAACACGCAGAATCATTCAGTGATTATTTATTTATCGCTTCAAATAATTAAATCATCTTCAAATGATAAGATGATTAAATACAATGTGTGCAATTTAGAACTTATTATTTGTGCTCTACTCAATCTTAAGCTAGTTTTTTTCTCACTGTAATATTTTTAAATGTTAATCATTAAGATGAATAAAATATATCAACACATACAGAAAATAACGTTGTCAGCAGTGTCACCTCAGACTATGAATAAACACTCTATATGAATGTGTGGAAACAGAGAGCTTTTATTTTCAATTTTTCTTTTGCATGAGCTAAAATACCTGAAGGAAGATTAGAGCAAAAATGGCAATGACAGATGCTCAACATAATGTAGCGTCATTTGTGGCATCAAAGCCCTATATGTAAATCTCCCTTTGTTTCAGAGCAGTAAACATCTATAAAGCTTTCTTTACTTGCCACTCCTTCGTTGAGCAATAACTTTTCACAGTGCCTGGCTGGGTTGGACCTTGGGGATACATAGGCTGCAATGAATCTCTGTTCTGTGCACGTACTCAAACAATGGCGAGACAGTTGTCTCAGCAGATGAATAATGGTATGATGTGATCACTGCAAACAGGACTGTGTGCAAGAGCACAGAGGAATCGGTGACCACATGTCTGCAGATAATTTGTAACATATCATGCCTGCCCTCCTGTACTTGCCCACTCTAGCCTCTTCCAAACATCTATATCCACAACCTCCAACACCTGGAGCTTCCCCTCTCACCTTGAACATGGCTGATTGAATCATATCTAGTCCAATGATAACCAAACCACAAACTGACCACTGATTGTTCAACCTGTGTAACCTGGCTCAACATGATAAGCTGGGTAAATCAGAGTCACCTGTGAATTTGAATGAAGGAAAACAGGAACCATTTGCTAGTTAGTGAGGGAGCCGAAACAGAAAGGTAATGAGGCACCTGGGGCATGGAGCAGCCACAAAGTGACATCCTATGGCCAACGCTTCAGCGAAGTAAGGTTACGAGCAAGCCAGTTAGAAACCAGACAGAAAGAAATATGGCCTCTGTCCCTGAGTGGCGTAAAGGGCAGAACGCATGGCCCTGTTCTCTGAAGATCTTAGCAGTCAAGGACTGCCCTCCAGCTGCTCTCTCCATGGGTCCCAGCCCTACCCATCTTCTGTTCCTGAATTTCTATGCCATTTGCAATGCCCTATGCATTGGATGACAATAAGACCCCTGTACATGAGTTAACTTGATTGCTTTCTTTTATCATTAAACAGCAAACCTAGTAAACTATAATAACCAAGAGGAAAAAGGTGCTTTTTATTCTGCAAGAGTGATGTACCATAGCTGTGGAGACCATTTGTTCAGATGTAGAAAACACCTTCTTTTCTGAATTTCCAAGGAACGCTGAGGCAACAGGGAGATCTCTACAACAGAAGTGAAGACACTTGTGTCCTAGCAAAGGTTCTGCCACTGAACAGTTGTGTAACCTTAGAAGAAATACTTCCTCCTCTAGGACTAAGTTTCTCCTTCTATAAAATAGGAGGTGGGCAATAGTCTAGTAGGGGTCTTCCACGTCTACCGTGAGGCTGTGCTGTGCTGAGACAGGGCAGCCTTCTCTGGATGGAGGTTTCATCTCATTTAGAAGGTCCGAATCTCAGCTGGCAAGACTGTTCCATGCACAACTCCAAGAGGCCCCTCTTCTATTGGATATAATGGGAACAGTGTCCTCTGGCTAGGCAATGCAGAGCCTGCTAAGGTGACAGGTCTTGAATCCCAGAATTAGGAAGCAGGA
Source organism: Ceratotherium simum simum (assembly GCF_057802395.1). Classification (NCBI taxonomy): domain Eukaryota; kingdom Metazoa; phylum Chordata; class Mammalia; order Perissodactyla; family Rhinocerotidae; genus Ceratotherium; species Ceratotherium simum. The sequence goes on along the minus strand of NC_141929.1, from coordinate 21,968,467 downwards.
CTTCACCTGATGGACAATGGGAATCCATTAAGGACTCTGGTCAGGAGCTTGATGGAGTGTAAGTGGTCAGAGGTATGCAGGAGAAACTGACGTGAAAAATGGCAGTTCTGATAAAATGGTCGAGAGCACAGCCTCAGGAGTCAGCTGGGGTTAGAGGGTCAGAGCTCAAGCGTTACTACTCACTAGGTCTAAGACTCTACCTCTGTGACGCTCCACGCTGCAGTGTTGAAAATGTGAAAAATACTAGGACCAGCCTTAAAGAAAGAATGCTAAAATAAAATGAGATCATGCACGGGAAGAACGTTGTTTAGTACTTGACATAGCCTGGCACACAGTGAGTGATCAAGAGGATAAATTAGGAGTTTTGTTCCTTCAACAAGAATACATAAATATGTACTATCAGTCCTGGGTACACTGATATAAGATACAATATAAAGCCACAACATGCAATACAACATGCAATAAGGTGCAAGCCTTACAAAGAGCTCCAGGAGGCTGTCCATTAAGAGGAGATAAACAAAATAACTTATAACAGGGATTGCTAAATGCAATGATACAAATATATGAGGGACAAGATAAAGTAGATCAGTGTTGTCCAATAGAAATATGTCACATGTATAATTTTTTTTTTTTCCAGTGAGGAAGATCAGCCCTGAGCTAACATCCATGCCAATCCTCCTCTTTTAGCTGAGGAAGACTGGCCCTGGGCTAACATCCAGGCCCATCTTCCTCTACTTTATATGGTATGCTGCCACAGCATGGCCTGACAAGTGGTGCGTTGGTGTGCGACTGGGATCTGAATCCCGGCCGCCAGCAACTGAGCACGTGCACTTAACCGCTATGCCCTGGGGCCAGCCTCTCACATGTATAATTTTAAATTTTCTAGATGCCACATTTTTAAAAAGTTTAAAAAATGGGTGACATTATTTTTAATAATATATTTTATTTAAACCAGTATGCCCCAAATTGTATCATTTCAATATGTAATCAATATATGAATTATTGAGATATTTTGCTTTTTTTTTTTGGCCTAAGTCTTCAAAACCCGGACATCTTAAACTTATGGCATATCTCAGTTTGGACTTGCCACACTTCAAGAGCTCAATAGCCATATGTGGCTAGTGGCTACCATCTAGGGCAGCACAGAAGTAGAGGATTCTAGAGTATCTTGCGAGAAGAGGGCGTGTACTCAAGGAAGACTGCCTGGAGTCATTGCTAGAGTTCAGGTGAGAGGCAATATGGCTCTGACCTAGAAACACAAGCCTCAGGTGGAGGAAAAGCGGCTGTTCTAGAAATCATGCAGATGCAGAGGGCCTTGGGAACTGGACAGTCTGAGAAAGACAGAGGATGAGATTGCAGACAGAGGAGAGTGAGAAGATGGGAGAGCTGCTCCTGGCCTCAACAGGAGAAGGGGCTCGTCTGGGGATAGAGAGCATGAGTCTGGTTTTAAACACGTCAAGCTTGTGAAGCCAACGGACTTATGCTCAAGTGGAACATTCAGAGTAGACTTAGGTTCCCAAATTCTTCCAAGAGTAGGTATTATCAATGTTACCATTTCTGTTTCAAGTTTGGATATTTTGTTGCATTATTCAATACTAGAATCTCAGAACTGGATGAAACCCTAGCTTAGCCCTTCCATTGTTAGTCCTTCAAAAGACAAATGGGAAAACAGATACAGAGATGATAAATAACTCACGCAAAATAAAAGACAAAGTGAACAAAACCTAAACTCCTCATTCTATAGAGGAAAAACGAAGGGGGAGGCTTGACAGTGGTCCTCCCTTTCAAACTATTTCTATGGAAACAGCCAGTCCAGGTCCTATAAGGGAAAAGACATCCATAAATAACAGTCCAGGAGCTCTCTAAAGACCGTCAGTGGAGAACTAGAAGAGGAAAACAATCTGCATATTCTCGCTGGAATCTGACATCCTGCAGAGAACCATTTTCCACAAAGTCTGTTTTGTTTTTTAAAGTATAAACAATAAGAGGAGGAATTATCCCAAGGTGGCCTTAATAACTGACAAGGGTTTGATGCGGTTTTTTGAAATAATTACTAAATCGAGTGGAGAGAGGGCCTCAAATCACCACTGCCGAGAGCCTTTAGATTTCTGAGACGTCCAGCCTGTGTGACCCCAATCCACTGCGGTCCACATACATCCGTCCAGCTTAATCAGCCACCGAACAGGAGTGAGGAATGCATAAAGGCAAGCTGCTTCCAATTATCGGAAGCTTGCTTTTTATCAGAGTGTGGGTGGGCTGTTCTGGAGGTCTCTTTCTAATGTACCTCCCCGCAAACCACGCTCTCATGCTAAGAGTAGACTAAACTCTGCCACATTTTTAAATGGCTTTTTTTGTATGTCTACCTATACTACAGAGGATTTTCCCCCCTTATTTTTAGAAAGCAGACACCAACAATAGCCTCATAATGATCTCATTGTGGTTTCAAATAATCCAATCTTTGAAGCCCAATTCTTTCTTTTCAAATGTATTAACGTCATTTATCAAAAGTAATGGCATTTTTTAAAAAAGTTAAGCATAAAGGAAAAGTAATGGGATACAGCAAACTAGCCAAGCGCCTTGTACGCGTGCAGAGCATTTTCTGAAGCATTTGCCGAGCACTCTCAGACAGGCAAGACTTTCAAAGGCAACGTTAAGTATCTTTTGTGGCTCTCAGATAACATAGTTCACTTAATTAGATTTTTCATAATCCCAGGTTAATCCTATTGTGAATTACAGATGTGAGTTTTGACTTGCCTGGCAGAAACATCTCTTGCTACAAATGCATTTCTGGAAAAAAATATACCTTATTTATAATTCATTACCAGAATGATTACCTCAAAGAGCCCTCATCTCCCTCCCCTTCCCCCAGGTAGAAGTGACCATTTTCACTCCTTTGGATCACATTGTCCTTTTAAACAATTAATAAGGACACTTTTAACAGTCTTTGCCCCTGATTTTGTCTTCCTCTTCCCCAGGATATATGAAGTTCCTTAATATTTGGGAATATAGCTAACTACACAATGAATTCCTTGTCACTGGGTACAACGATATATACAGCTGACTCGGCCTCTATCCCTCATGGAGCTTAAAATTTAGACCAATATCTCTAGAACTTGACTGCAAATTAGAATTAACTGGAGAGCCTTAAAAATCCCATTGCTTAGGATTTATCCCAAAGCAACTAAAATCAATGAAAACCAGGAATCATTACTTTTTAAGTTTCCAGTGGTCCAATGTACATTCAAGGTTGAGAACCACCAGACTCGAGTTACACTATCCAATGTGGTAGCAACCTAGACACATGTGACTTTTTAAATTTAAATTATTTAAAATTAAATAAAATGGAAAATTTACTTCCTCAATGTGCTAGTCCCATTTCAAGTGCTCAAAGGTCATTTCAATCATGGAAGAAAGTTATATTAGTCAGTGTTGGTCTCAGGCACTAAAACATCTTCATCTGAGGCATAAAACGTCTGTTCAATGAAGATGGACAAAGAATCTGTAGCTAGGTCCAATAAAATGCTTCTTTGAAAAGTAGTTCAGCTGCATTAAAAAAAATAAAGAAAGGGAAAAAGAAACCACTCTTGAGATCTTGATACCAAACGGACTTGCTGTCTCAGGCTAGCAGCAGGTTAGTAAATTCCTGCTTCAGTGCCCATAATCTCCAGGTTTAGGGAGGAGGCCCCGGCTCAGGAAACTGTGGGACCACTGACAACTGACAACTCACTTCACCTCTCTGAATCTATTTTCTCTTATGAAAAAAGAGGACGAATGATGCCTGACCTCCCTGGCTCCCAAGTTAATTCGAGGGTCGAATGAGATAATGGATCGGAAACCTCTTCGTAAAAGCATAATGTCGGCTGCCCAGGTGAGGAGAAGGATGATGAAATGCTGACAGCAGTCGCAACTTACATTTCTTTGGGTAATTTTAAAAGCTTTGGCTTTTAACCTTTAGTAGTGTGAGTTGAGGATAAATGTAAATGACCTGGTATTATGGCAGAAAGGAAATGGAATTTCATTCCTTTCTCTGATAGAGATATAAAATCTGCCAGATGCTGCAAATGGGCTCCTTTCGTGTACATGGGCATCTTTTTTGTTTGCCCCCAGACCTAAAAGGATTCGGTAGTGGTGACTTGTGAGCTGACCTCCACTCTAGCTACTTGGCTAAGGGATGGTGTGTGTGTTGAGGAGAAGGCGGGATGGCTGATTCCAACAAGGAAAGCTGTGAAAATATATTAGGGCCCCAGGCTCACTAGAGATACAGGCCAGAAGTCCCTCTGCAGAGACCATGGGTCTTTCAATTTTCCTTGATATGGGATGAGAATGGAGCAATCGTGTGGAGTGTAGACAAAGCCAGGTACCTGTCACATGAGATGGCATGGGTGCTTCTGACCAGACGAGTTCCAGGAGGCCATCTTGGCAAACTTCTTTCCATTTGCTGTTGAAAACAGGATTGAATCTCCTTTGCAGTGTGGGTATTGAAGTGACCAGTGGTGTGAGCAATGGTTGGGTAACACTTGCTCTTCCTGTCAGAGAATAATCCTGGGCCTCACCTTAATGCCGCCAGATGAAACACTGATGTGTGGGACTTGCCTCTACCACCACATAATTCCTCCTTCCATAGTGACACACCTAATCTTTTTGACAGTGATCAGCTCATGAGACCTCACAGAGCTATCTCACGTGGGGCTGCTTCCTTTTGTTAGAAGCTATTTATTGTCTGCCTGCCTTCCTACAGTTCTGTGCTCCACTTGCATTTTATTACACCTTCTTTAGAGGCTGAGGCAGTGAAGGATGTAGAGCAAAATGTTGTTCTCACGTGGAAAATGTTATGGAGGAGAGGTTTGAAAAGCATGATGCATTCACTCAAGGACTATTTGGAAGAGCTGAGGAGGCTGGAGAACATCTGGGGAAGGATCGGGGCAATTCCTCCAAGGAAATATTGAAGGAACTGACGATGTCTGATTTGAAGCATGCAAGACCCTTGGGTAAAATACTTTCTATAAATTCCAGTAACCTATGAGTTTCTTGATGGTAAAGAATGTTTCACTAAATTCATAGTATTGAGTTATTGCAGAAATCCTAATCTCCACAAATATCTCTTAAGTGGTTGCTATGTGGAATAAGATCTAGCTGAGTTCTGAGCGCTCCTAGAAGGAAAAACTGAGACCTTCAGAGAAGAATTACAGGGAAGTTCAACGTCAAAGGTGGAAGGCAAGAGCTGCCAAATGTGCTGTCTGTGGCTTCAAATCCCATTTCCAGTGCTAACCAGCTATGTGAACTCAACTGAATGCTCTGAATGTGAAGTGCCCCAGGCCATTGTTTCCTTATCAGGACAAAGGAGGCAATAATAGAAAATCCTGAAGATGCTGGAGGGAAAGGTTATAAAGAATGTGTGAAAAACACATAGCACAGTGCCTGACACATAGTAGGCACTCAGGTATGCCCCCTTATGGACTGGGCTATATCAAGCAAAGGCTTAAACCTTAAGAGAGGTCAAGATATACTCAAGATGGCATAGCCACTTCACAAAGGAGATAAGACCTATGTCTGGAAGAAGATGGATAGAATTTTGAAAGGTAGAAATGGAAGGATGACACTGTAGCCTCCTCCTCATCCCCACTATGAAGCCATGCTCTGCACATCACTAGTTTACGCCGTGTTTCCCAGGAGAAGCCCAGCTGGACTGCCGAGGGCTCTCAGGTTCCACCTAGCCCTTGCCAGGTTGTTCTCCCTGGGGTCTACCCCTGCCTCTGGCATTTTTACCTACTGCGTGGGGTCCCATTTCTCTCTAGGTAGAGGAGACAGTAAATGATGCTGCCTCTTGTCTGTATCTACGCATGTCTGGTGGTGACTGTGATCCTCCCGCAGATGGACACTCTAGAACAATCCAGAGCAAGAACTCTGGGATCTTAATAGTTTCTACTGCTTTAGAGTTGTTGTAGCTATACTAACCCCCTTTATCCTCCCCCCCCCCAGACACACACACATCCTGTCCATGCCTTACCTTCCTTCCCTTCCCCACTCTGCAGCTGAAATGTCCCAGGAGGCCCTATGGCTGAGTCTTTCAAGGTGCTGCTAAATCCTGCTTTACCCTGCAGAGAGTGAACTCAACCCTCAACTGCTACATAATTTAAATCCTTGTCCTCTGTCAGTATTTCACTAGCTTGCACATCCTCTTCAACAGATGCCCAGCCCTCAGTGCTTGGGTAACCATTACCGTCTTCCTGCTGAGGAGGAAAGGGTTAAGTGTTACACACGATGTGTCCTGGCTACTAAGTTTCCACACAAAAGAGGGAACAACTTTTCAGACTGGATCCTAATTGAAAAGTGATGCTACTATAAAGTGAGCAGAGTATAGGTTTCTTGACATGAGGAGGGGATGGAGGCTTCACTTTGAGAAAACTCAGAGTGAAATACCAATGGTATCCAAATCAAAATCCAGAGAAGATGTTCCTGGGGTCATAAGAAAAAACAAGCAGACATTTTGTTGAACATATTTAAAAGAAGCAACAGCTCCTTCAGATAATTACAAGTCACAGGTTTGGCGCTGAGATTAAAATTTGAGCAGATAAATGAGAAAAGATACATTTTTTTCCTGCAAAGGATAATAAAGACCTTAATACAAAGATGTGAATTTTTTTTCACAATGAAGCCATCTTGGAACAAGAAAGTATGATAAAGAGGAGAATTCAGACTACAGCAGAATAGTGACAATTCTTTCACTTATAACTGGTTAAAGAATTTTAAATCAGTTCCTTAGTGAGCATGGAGAATTGAAAGTTTATATTGGAGACAACAAGAAATCATGTATAATGGCTAAATGGATAGCTTCAGAGTAAATTTTGCCCTTATTCTCTTGTGTGTGTTGCTTTGGTTATCCTCAAAACAGTTCCTTTTGTTACTTTTTCAATGCCCGACACAACAAAAAACTACAGCATTTTTTAAGAGAGGATCTAGCCTCAATGGGAGCTCACCTGGCATTTGCAGTCAGGCTTGTGGTGTGCTGAATAGACAGTACTATGTTGCAATTATCCTCAATGAAACTGTCTCAGCATGGCTCATTTCTCTTCAGTTGTGTCCCATGTTAAACCAACTCTTGCTTTGCTAAGTAAGATGGGGCAGGTTTCTAGGAACAGTCATCACAAACTTGCAAAAAGTACTTTGTGCTAGAGTAGAAAAATTTCCACTCCTAATCATATGATTTAGGAATGAATACTGGTTTGGAACTCAGAAAGCCTGCATAATGTTTCAACCCTATCATGCCTCTGATATCAAGCCTATCAAATCATAATAGGCAAGTCATTAACTTGGGAACTCGGGGTGCTAGATTTAGCAAATAAAAATACAGGATACCCAATGAAATTTGAATTTCAGATAAACAACAATTGTTTTTAGTATGAGTATGTCCCATACAATTTTGGGGGACACACATACTTAAACAATTATTTGCTGTTTATCTGAAATTCAAATTTAACCGGAAGTCTTGTATTTTGTCTGACAAAGCGGAAACTCATCTGTAAAAATAAAGAACTAGACTAGGTAAGCCAATCTTCAAGCTTCAAGTTATTTTTATCCTAAATCTCAGAATCATTTTGTCTTTAAATATCTTTGCCTAGTCCCCACAGAAGCACATATTTGGGCAGAAGATATCACATTTGGGGAAACGTCCAAATTTTGCAAACTTTTAACATCAATGTAGCAGACGTCAGAGAAAACCGAGGAAGAATCTTTGATTTCCCTGGAGAAGGAAGAGTCAGCCCTTGGATATTGATAGGTGACCTACAATGTAAAAGGCCTAAGGATGAAAGGATTATCTATAGTGCTAATTGATTGAGGAATTAGGAATAATGTTCTCTTTCATCGCTGAGTTGACTCTGGTTCTCAGAAAACAATTAATACCCAAGTGGTGGAGTCAGGATCATTTACATTAGGAGCATGCACCACACTGGATTAGTAGGCAATGTCCAAGGTTATTTCTGAACACAGGACTCATGGGTGTTTTTTTTCACACACATACACAAAAAAATAATGAAAATGCATTCACCAAACATGCCCTGAGCCTAAGCTGGGAACCGGTGTTGAGCTAAGCAGAGACAATAACACAAAGATGCTTTCATGGTCCTCAAACCACTGAGAGTCTCATGATAGTGGTGACAGGCTGGGAGGCAGCCCAGAAAATGGTAAATATGATGTAAAATGTGCTTTGATGGGGTCAGGGAGCTGAGAGAGCTCCAAGGAGACTCACATAAACCAGGGTACAAGGATGTGGTTGGTGAGGGAAGACCCACTTGATAAACCTGAATTAAGTCTTGAAGTATATGAAAGAACCAGGTGTTCAAGGGTAGGAACAGCATTCCAGGCAGAGGGAACAGCAGAGGCAAACATTTAAGACATGAAATTAGATTCTGTGTGCAGGTAATGATAGAATTTGGGACTGTGAAAGCACAGGGACTGCTTGAGAAAGAGGAAACGTGCATGAAGCAGGAAAAGTAGGCAAGTGGTAGATCACACACACACAAATAATAAATAAGAATTATAATAACTTTTACTCTTTGGCTAGCGCAGGTGAAGAAAATGATTGGATTCGTAACTATAGTGCAGCACCCAAAGATGGAAAGTCAGTAGCAAGTCACTTGACCATTCAGAGATAGCCAAATGTCCATAATTTTGGTGTCCCTCAGTCAAAATAAATGGATGTCTGCTTCAGTTACTCATTTTCCACCTGGATGCGTTATGCCCTTAGAACTTAGACGCAGCAGAGTGCCTAAGACTCAGATTTAGGATGAGTGTGTGATTGTAGGGGGGAAAAAATACAAAAAAAACCAACCACCTCGGACCCAGCTTCCAGGGTTGGTGGGTTGGGGAGGGGGCAGAGAATAAAGGGACAGGGAAGTAATCTTGTATTGCCTACTTTCAGGGTTAGACCTTGAGCTGGAAGTATGAATGACACTTACTTCTTACAGTCAGATGAGGTAGGGACAATTATTCCTACTTGACAAATGAAATGAGAGTTAGAGAACTTAAGTTCCCCAAGTTCTGACATCAGAAAAATGGTATAACCTAAATTTGACCCCAGCTACAGGAAATTAGCCTACATACACGTGCCAAGCGTTCTCTAAATCCATAGCAAAAACAGCTAAAGAAAAGTGGTTCATGATATAACAGAGGTGGTGCCTTTGCAAAGAAAGAAATTAATTTCATTCTGATTTCCCCTGATCCATACTGTATGTACCAAATCACAGTCATCTTTGCAAAATTAAGGGCATTAGTTATCTTCCCATTCACTCAGAGTGGCATTATACTTGCATGCAGACATTCCTATCTAAGCTGAGAAATATCAAGTTTTTACAAAATCATTCATCAAGAGGTGAGACCTAACCCTGATTAGCGTTTCAATAAGAAGCCTAGGACTAAACAGAGAACAAGCACATGATCACAGTGGCAATCAGATGTCTTCTAGACAGCCACGCTTTTCCCCAGACCAATCGAGTTTGAGCAAATGAGAAATTTTTTTCCTTTCTCTTTTTTTTCCCCTGCTGTGAAATGAACTGCCTTAAATAACTGATGAGGTGACAGGAAGCCCGTATAAGAAAATGTTTGCCCATTAAGTGAAGCTTAATTAAACAGAGCACAGGCTAATCGTTCTTCCATCTAATAAGTGGCACAACCTGGTTAAAATCACCCTACTTGCAGGGCTTGGTCTGGGAGGCCTATTATGATATCCCGCCAGTACACTAGGAAAAAATACAAGTGGACTTTAAGAAATCACACGCCACTTTGCAAAGCAATGGATGAACTCGAGATCTGCATATGCAAATAAAGTTAATCAAATATTAATATTTGTCTCCAGTTATTCTCTCTCTTTTTTTTTTTTTGTGAGGAAGACCAGCCCTGAGCTAACATCCAATGCCAATCCTCCTCTTTTTTGCTGAAGAAGACTGGCTCTGGGCTAACATCCATGCCCATCTTCCTCTACTTTATATGGGACACCGCCACAGCATGGCTTAACAAGTGCTGTCTGGGTGCGCATGTGGGATCCAAACTGGCAAACACCGGGCAGCCGGAGCGCGCGCACTTAACTGCTTGCGCCACCGGGCCGGCCCCCAGTTATTCTCTCTTTAGATTTACTGAGAATGAAGAAGATATATTCACTTGTCCCCTAGATGAGCCATTTGGAATTACTGATAAAAGCTTTAGCTGTAGTACTGTGAGGGTCTAGTGATTGAAATTCTCTAAGAGTGCATCATCAATGCTCCATGACGATGGGGATCACATGTGTTTTGTTCATCATCTTATCTCCAGTAGTGAGCATGATACTGAGCACATGGGAGGCATTCAACGAATATTTGTTGAAGGAGTGTGTGAGAAAAAGGCTTACACTGGACACATTCATGTCTAATGTGGTAATCCTAGAAAGGAGCGTGGATGGTATTATGGCTTGAATCGTGCCTCCTAAAAAGATGTTGAAGTTCTAACTCCCAGTGTCTGTGAAGGAGACTTTGTTTGGAAATAGGGTCTTTGCAGAAGATCAAGTGAAGACGAAGTCATTAAGGTAGACTTTAGTCCAATATGACTGCTGTCCTCATTAAAAGGGGAAATTTGGACACAGGGGGACACATCTATAAGCCAAGGAACGCCTGAGGCTACCAGAAGTTAGGAGGAAGGCTTGGCACAGATTCTCCCTCACAGCCATCAGAAGAAGCCAACTCTACCAACACCCTGATTTCGGACTTCTGGCCTGCAACTGTGAGAAAATAAATTTGCATTGTTTCAGCCACCCAGTTTGTGGTGGTTGTTCCTATGGCAGCCCCAGGACACTAACGCAGATGGGGAATGGCAGAGCACAGACTGAGCTGGGCTGGAGAACAGCCCACTGTGATTTGTCAGTTCCTCCCTGTCCCCCTCCCCCTAGGACTTTTGCCCTTGTGAGGTAGTGGGTACTGCAGCAGCCGTGAGCCCTGGGTTCAAAGCCGACCTCCGCTCTTCCTCATCACGTGGCCTCATCTGAAAAATGGGGTACAGCACATACAGTGTAGCACATTTCTCCTCGGCTTGTTGTGAGGATTAAAGGAGATAATTCTTGTGACGTGCTCGACACTGTGCGTGGCATGTAGTAAGTGCTTGATAAATACTACTGTTACTATCATCAGCATTAAAACCTCAGCCCCTAGAACTTCATGGCTTTGAGGTCGATTTTACATTTCTCTGGTCTGTCATTGAAGCAGGGTGGACATGGCTGTGTGTGGACATCTAAATGGAGTTGGCTGGTAACGGAGGATCCTTGGAGTCCAGGTAAGCCCTCAACATCAGAAGGGCATGGCCAGGAATTCAGGCTGTTCACACTGGCTTTAATAGGTGGTCTTCCACTCCATTCCACCTCCCACCCCACTGCCCACACACAAGTGGTGTGGGAGGTGGAATTTAACAAGAGGCGGGGTTGAAATCTGCAAAGACCAGGCCCTGCTGAAAGTGACGTTGGAGGCCTGAAGGTCAGCAGGGCGAGTGAGGGGCTGGGAGGTAGACTGCTGAGCTGGGGTGGCAGTGACCTCAGTGAGGCTGCTGGGAGCCCAGGTGATGGCATGGGCTCTAACCTTGATTAGCATTTCAATGAGGGGCCTAAGGGCAAGAGAGAACACCTGTCAATCAGAGGGGCAACAGGGCTGCAATTAAGAGGTGTCCAGGTCCCCTGCACTAGGCAATGTGTCCAGGGCTTTGTGATGATTATCTTGTTTACTCTTCACAGCAACTCAGTGAGGCACGTATTACCATCTCTATTTTACAAACGAGGGAAGTGAGGTTCCAAAGACCTTTGGTAACTCAGGGCAAAGTCACAAAGCACATCAGTAGCTGGTATTTAAACCCAGTGGAACCACAGAGCTGTCACAGCTGACCACTATGCTCCATTGCCTGCTGGCATGGGCTGCACTGTCTCTGCTAGAAAGTCACTCTCGGTGGGCAGTTCCTCATATGTAAATCAGATTGAAGACTGTATTATCAAACCCATCTGCTGATAGTTTATAGCTACATACTTAAAAAGGCATAAATGCTTTTTGAATACCCTTAATTTTCTGCATTGTTTATGAAATGTCTGGAGTGGAGCAATCACAATAATAATTCATACGTTATAGCACTTTGTAATTTACAAAGGGCTTTCACAAACATAAGCTCATTTTACACATCGGCCGACCAAGGTAAGGGTTATTATCATCCTCATTTTATTGATGGAGGAGGAAGGAATAAGTCATCCTCTCTAATGTTCACAGGTACTAGGGAAGATGAAGGCTGCTATCTGAGAGCAAAGCTGAGGCTGAAAATTCTACCCCAAGAAAGGCAAGAACTTCTCTGAGGGGGAACATGGTTTCCATTTGGGAGGGGACAGCTCCAAAATCAGCCCCAATTTGGCCTTCAGTGGATGCTGCTCATCCAGAAGGACACACAGCTGACTAACAGTAGCCTATGATGATGGTGGCTCACAATTACTGGGTGCTTATTCCATGCTGAATACCATGCTGAGCACTCTGCATGCTTTATTTTGTTAATCAGCACACAGCCCTATGGGTTTTTACTACTGTTATCCCCACTTTATCAATGAAGAAAGTGAAGGTCTGAAAGCTTAAGTAACTCACCCAAGGTCACACAGCTAGTGTGACCCCTGACCATCTGATCTTAGAGATTTCACTTTTAGCAACGTGGCTTTAAGGAGGACTGCCCAATTAGTGCAGCCTTTCTCACAGAGAAAACAATTCTATGATGTTTGGGTATTTTTTCTCCACCCCCCGAGCCTCTTGACTTTCACTGTGGCTTGCACACGTCAGAAATGCAATGTGTACTTGATTCAAGGCCTGGCTTCATTATGCTCGGGACTCTTAGAGGCACTGGAGCTGATACTGCACCTGCTTGTAAGGGGCCTGCCATGTTCCTCCTCTGTAGGGACTGTGGTTTGCAATTAAAGAGATTGATTTTGTGCAAACATCTGAATGCATGCATCCAAATGTCCCGATGGAGAAGCTTCTGAGTCACAAAAAAAAGCAGATCCATCTCATTAGAGCCACACGTCTCAGCTCACCACAACCACATTAAGTGGCATGGTCTCACGTTCTGCACCCATCTTTTCTCTGCGTAACTTTGACGAGTTTCCAACATTCTCCCAAGACAGTGCTCATGCCATTTCTAAAATGATTCAAAACACAGACCCCAAAATTGTTCCACAGATACCATCAGTGAAGATGGTGCCAGTAGCGTCCAGTTCCCAAAGGGAGGTTAACTCTGAAGGTGAGGGATTACCGGAATGCTTAAGTCTCAATCTGTCTGCGAACATCCATCACTCAACTCTGCCGAAATACCTCAGAAAAGAGGGATTTGAGACGGAACACAGAGGGCTGAAAAGAAGAAGGCAGGGCAGATGGAGATTTTTTTGCAAGGACTTTGGGTGAAAAAAAAATGCTGAAACAAAATGTACTGTGGCCTTGGGTTTCTGTCCATTAACGAGAGAGTGGAGATACTCAAGGGCTGACCGAGTAGCCTCGACGTGTACCCTGACATGGAGAGAAAACCTGATAGGTCAGGCTGGTTTTAACAGGGCCTGCTGTTAGAGCTGAGAAGCTCCATTTTGGATTTGAAGTATTAATTTAATTTCCCTCTTCTCGTGTCACTTACCAGCTGTGAGGCATCAGGTGAATTATTCAATCTTTCTTAGACTCTGTTTTCTCATTTGAAAAATGGAGAGAAAATGCCCCCTGCACAGGGAAAAGTGGTGGGAATTAAATGATGTGAAGACAGCACCCCACACGTGTCTGCCACATAGTAGGATTCTTCCCCTTTCCACCTTTTTCTTCTTCAATAGTTGATCCATGAAGGAGCTATCTTCTAAACAGAAGAATTCAGCCCCCGCCTTAAGCTTGAAGCCTGAGATCAAATTCTCACTTGTCTGCAGATCCACTCGTTACAGAAAGTGCCCAGGGCCAGCCTCCTGTATATGTCATCGCACAGCCTAGCCTGAGCCGGAAACACCCACAGTTAAGAACTCTTATGAAGGCTCGTGGATGGCTAGACAAGGTGAGAGTTGTTTCCACTGTTGTTATTTTGCAATAGGCAGTTTTCCCAGAGAAGCTAGTAAACATACCTTAACATTAACTTGCACATTTTTTGATTCACCTGTGATCAATGATTATAGTTCATAGATTTTCAGCAGAACTATGAACCCCCCAGGCCCCTCTCCCTTACCTCAGTTTACAAATAAGAAAGCTAAGGCTCAGAAAAGAGGCAAAAGTTGGCTAAGCTAACACTACCAGAGGGGACACTATTCAGACAAAACTCTCTCTGCAGACCGGCTTCCTTCCAGGGCTAAGATGAGTGGAAACTTCCAGCTACTGCCAAACAGGAACGCTATTCCTGCCAGTGTGCAGAGCTGTGGGAATTACAACTGTGGTCATTCCTGGCTATCTCCTGGAGGTATGCAAGAAAATGTCATTATCAGTAATTTTAAGGAAGAGAATAAACATTTATTGAATTATTACTATGTGCTGGGAACTGTGCTAGGTATTTTACACGCATTATCTCATTTGATCCTTGCAATAGTCCTATGAGTAAGAATAATGCCCCCTTCCCAAACATGTCTGCATACAAATTCCAAGGACCTGTGAATGTGTTAGCATGTATGGCAAAGACTTTACAGATGTGGTTAAATTAAAGGTCTTCAAATGGGCAGATGATCCAGGTGCACTCAACGTAATCACAAGGGTCGTTATAAGAGAGAGGCAGGAGGGACGGAAATAGAGACGATAGGATGAGAGACGCTGAGGATGGAGTGATGAGCTTTGAAGATAGAGGAAGAGGCCACGAGTCAAGGAATGCAAGAAGTCCCTAGAATCTGAAAAAGACAAGAAAATAGATTCCCCCCTAGGACCTCCAGAAGGAACACAGCCCTACCTGCAACCTGATTTTAGCCCACAGCACCCATTTTGGACTTCTAGTATCCAAAACTATAAAATAATTAAGTTGTGTTGTTTTAAGGCACTAAGTTTGTGGTAGCTGTTACAGCAACACCTGGAAACTAATATATCCATTTAACAGATGAGAAAGCTGAAGCTTCATGGGGATAAATCGCTTGGCTGAAATCACATGGCTAGCTCACAAGGAAGCTGAAAAGATGTACACAGGGCAACTCCATGGCTCCTCCTCCTATCTGTGGGGCTACATTGAACTGGGGAAAGAGGAGGACAAGTATAATTTCACAATTTAAAGCATGCAAGTCCTTCCTCAACCCTGTGAGATAGTCAAGACAGTCACTGTTTCCCGCTTCACTAAAAAAAAGAAAACAAAGATAATCCCATGAGCTCGTGAGAACAGTTCTGTTCAAAGCCACACAGGTTAGACAGAGGCAGAACTGAAATTCCAACCCTGGTTGGCTGACCCTTTCTATGACACCACTCGTGCCCCATACACCATGCTTCTTCTGTATTCTGGGGGGCAGTTTCACAGGCGCCACCCTTTTGCAAAGAGGAGCACCCTGTGCATGGTAACCAGCCTGTGGGCCAGCAGAGCCCGGGGCAGGGCAGGGGGTGTGCTGCCTCTTGCCACCTTTGCAAGCTGATACCATGCTAGCTCCAGAGGAAGCCGACCCTCCAGCATAAAACTGCATGTACCTGCCGTAAAAACCCGGCTGTGACCTGGATTCCATCAATCACTGCCAACCTCTGTCTATACAGCCTCTCATTTGGAAACACCTGGATAGTTGGAATTGTATAGCTTCATGTATTGCCATCACCACTACCACTCTGAGTCCTGTTTAGGGATCCCTTTGTATGTGACAGGCATTGGTCTAAGTGCATTAGAGGTAACACCTCCTTCGGTGGTCACAAAATCCATATGGAGTAGACATTGATGATTGAGTGATTATAATAATCACTCCACTGTTGACCACATTTGACAAATAAGCAACGAGAAGCACAGAGCAGTCACTTTCCTACCAAGTGACAGGCAGAAACAAGACCAGACACAAGCATTCCCACCCCTGAGTCAGGCTGCAAGTCCAGAACCTTCAATGAGGCAAAAAAGCGAATACTCTGAAATAGGCTGGACTATACTTCAGAAAGCATTAATCTTTTTTTTTTTTTTTTTTTTTTTTACATTTTATTCTTTTAACTCCTTTAAAGCTAACAGCACTGTAATGAAACGGGGAAAGAGAATGTCTGCTGCTTGAGAAAGACTTCCATTTCATAAACCCCAGTTCCTTTTTCTTCCGCAAAGGTCTAATTTTATTTACGCACCCTGAATGCAGCCCAGCAGCGGGGACCGCGGGATTTGGGCTCTGGCGGGAGATCGCAAACAGAGCTTCTGCTCAGATCTCACGGCTCAGGTTAATGCATCGTGATTCCTGCACAGGCTGTTTCCCAGGATGCTGTTATTCCGCTGTCTGCTGGGGAAGAAAATGTCCCCGTGAAAATAAATTAAAGGGAGCAGTATTTACAAATCCTGAGTCAGATCTCCATCCTGTCCAACAGCATGAGAATCTGACCCATTATTTACACTAGTAAGCTGAGAATGACATCAAAAGCTCTCTTATTAACCACAGGGGAGATAATGATTTAAGTGGTTTTAATCTAGACGTGTGCTTTACAATAGAAATGTGTATCTGCTCCTTCTACAGAGGAGAAAAGAAACAGCATTTACTTCTATATTTAATGGACAGGACACCTAATTCCAAGCCTTGTTTCTAAATATCCATGGATCCCACATCTCTATGGTTTCGCTTGGAAATTCGGCTTGCACTAGGGAAACAGGTTGCATATAAAAGTCCAGGGAGAGACAGACGTAAGCAGAGGTGGAAGCACTGTGAATGCCCAGAAAAGAGACTGCAGTGTTCCCTCTGCAACCTGGAAAAACAGACTTGGTCTCTTTTTGTTGGGTGTCCCTTTTCTCCTAAGACACACCCCACCTCTGCAGTTGTAGGCACCCCCATGCAGATCATTCCTCACAGAGATGCTGTAAGAACAATGAAAGAAAAAAAGGCTAGGACATTCTGCAGAGGCAAATCATCATTATCATCGTTGTCATTTGTGTTAACTGCTACATTCCAGGATCTGTGTTTTTCTGGGCACCAGCAGGGTGGTATGGGAAGCATCTGAGCAATGAAACCAGCAAGTCT
This sequence comes from Ceratotherium simum simum, assembly GCF_057802395.1. Lineage (NCBI taxonomy): Eukaryota > Metazoa > Chordata > Mammalia > Perissodactyla > Rhinocerotidae > Ceratotherium > Ceratotherium simum. Next base: position 21,951,318 of record NC_141929.1, on the reverse strand, counting down.
AGAGATAAAGTCCCAGCCCGATTATTTACCAGCTCTGTGGCTTCATGGGCAAGGCAAGAACTGATCTGACTCTTTATTTCCTCATCTGTAAAACGGGTATACGCTTCCGTCCCATCAATGTTAGTCTGCCCCCCGCCTTTTCTCTATTCGAACTAAGCCCAAATCTTTGAACATATAATAAAATTCACTACAATTTAGCTGTGTCGAGTTTGAAGAGCACTTTAAAAAATAACAGCTTTGACATATAATCCACATATCATAAAGTCCACCCTTTTACAGTGTACAATTCAGTGTTTTTTAGTATATCTGCAAAGTTGTGCATCATCACCACTATCTAATTCCAGAACATTTTCATTATCCCCCAAAAGCAAACACACAGCCTTTAGCAGCTTCTATATTTAGAACATAGTTTACTCATCAACGTCCTGCTATTCTTCAACGTCTAAGAATCTTCTCTAAAGCCCACACTGAAGTACTCCTGAAGTTAGAGTCAGCACCAAAGTGTCAGGCATTTGATGTATACCCTTCTGGGGCTCCCAGATTGACAGCTGAAATCTCCCCAGCCTTTCCAAATAGAAGGTATGTTCCTGGAGCACAAAGGCCATGTTTCCTGCATTTTCTATCCCCCAGCACCTCAGCTTAGGGCTGAACACACAAGTGGGTGCTCAGTAAATGCACGGCTTCTGACTGGTTGGCCAACCGCCACTTCTTCCAAAGACCAGCACGTTTGTCATCTGTCTGCTGCTCTGAACACCAAGGCCTCCACAAGCTGTCATGTTCCATGAATATTCTCCCCAAAGCATGTGCTGTTAATTTTTCATCTTAATGAACTGTCCAGTCGAGTTTAGCAATGGGAATAGTGATAGAAACACAGTAAAAATGGCTTATGCCTTGCTATTGTCAGAAACCATCTCCCTACAACACCGGCACATAATTGAAATAAAATATCTCAATGGGTACAAACACCATTTGTCAAGAATAAAGCAGAGTAAGTGCTATTTCAAAAATCCATACTAACAGGCTTCATGAACACGGATTATTGGAACGTTCCTCTGGTTGATACCTGCTCAAGTATTTAAGTGCATGGCTATTATTCTCTGTGTTTGCCTGAGTGAAACCACTTTGGGTACCAAGCTACATGTCAGCCCCAATTTTCCAGAGTATTAGAGATGCACATTCTTTCCTGGCGGGAGATGGGTCGGGCAAGCCGGAGCAGGCCTGAAAGGCCCGTGTTAACGCACAGATGCACACACGGGGAAACCATTAGGCAGCTGATGGCGTCCCAAGAGTGGATACTCCAGGAAACGATGCCACTCAAATCTGAATGATGGCCCAGGAGGAACTGAGAGAGAGAGAGAGAGAAAGAGAATGAAGAATAAAGAGAGAGATGTCTGAAGATTCTGCTCAACCCAGCAGCATGCAGGAGTCCACGCTCCAGCCCTCTGCCTCAAGCAGTTTTCCAAGGCAGGCCCCCTAACCATCGTATTTCTGTCGAGCCATAAGAGAAACATTCAAGAATTAGGTATTGGCTTAGTCATTTATTCAAGAAGTATTTACTGAGCTACTGCTAGTGTGGATGGCATTGCTCTTGACCCTAAGGATATCAGGATGGGCAAGGCAGATCATGACCTTGAACCTCAGGGATCTTAGAATCTCCTGGGGAAAATAGACAATAAAAAAGTACACCATGAAAGGAAATAGACATGAAATTCACAACTGTGATGACCTCCGTGAAGGATTAGAAAGAAAGATGAAATGTCCTCGAATAACTGCAGGGTGGGTGGCAGGCACGGTTTTGGAGGCTGTGACATCAGGAATGGCCTCTTAGCGGGGACATTTAAGCTGAGCCCTAAGTGATGAGAAGGAGCCAGGCATGTGAGGAGACCAAGACAGAGGCAACAGAAAGTGCCAAGCCCCTGAAGCTAGAAGGGGCTGGGCCTGCTCAAGTGACAGCAATATCCAGTGCGGCTGAGTGTGCTGGGAGAGGGCAGAAAGGTAGGGAGTGACCACATCTAGGAGGACACTGGAGACATAGTTAGGGTCTGGGTTTTATTCTGATTGAGATGGGATGTCATTAAACAGTTTTATAAGGATTATGGGCCACTGCAGGGAAGCCTCCCTTTCACTCTGTCATCCCTTCCTCCACCTTGCTGCAGATGAAATCCTGACCTGCCCCCCCTCCGTCTTATCTTTTCACTTCAACTTCTGACCCTGACTTTGATTCCCACTGGTCTTCTCATCTGCACGTTGGTCCTTCCCCTAGTACTCATTCTGGGCAGCCATTACAGCCTCTGTTCTTCTGTTCCAGCCTTGGCCCTGCTAACCTAGACTTCACTCTGGGCCCTCTGATAGGGCGAAGAAAAGGGAACAGAGGGGTCCCAGGATGAATGAGGAGAGGGCCATTCAGACACTGGCACCAACCTCTTGGAAGCAGCACTTATTTTGCAAAGCAATCAGCAGGGTTCAATGGGAGACTTCTCTTGCCCTCCACCTAGTGCAGAGGCAGCCAGAATGCTCTGGGAGAAGCACAATTTGAGTGCAGAAGCAGGATTAAAATCTGTCTTCAGTGTACAAGCAATTTAAGTTTCAGGAGGTCCTTTTCTGTCTTGTTCCCCACAGTATCTTGGTACCTAGTACAATGCTTAGCATCCAATGAATATGCATTCAATGAAAACAATGAAGGAACAAATGAATCTGGTGTATTCATGCACAGACACAAGAAGGCTTGTTGCAAAACATTCAATAGAGTTTGTGTCAGGTTGGGTTCTCTGGAAAGCCTACTCCGAGATGGAGTTTCACATGGGGATGTTTATTAGAGGGTGCCCTTGAGAACAACACCCAGGAGAGGGAAGGGAAGAGAAGCAAGAACAGATATAGGGAGGAGGTGAGGTATGATGGAGTTCCAATAATGCCTTAGACCACCCTGCATGGTCTCCTGAGCTAAGGATGATCCCAAGTATAGCTGAGATGGCCAAACACTTATTGATCAGTCACTGGATGTGGGCTGCCCCAGGAAGGGTCATGACCTAGGCTAAGTGAATAGCTGCAACTGAGGCAAACCTTGAAGGGGCTGATCGCTGAAGATTCTCTGCCGAGGGCACTCCCACAGCTGGACCACCAGTCCTCCAGCAACGTGGCAACTGGGTAGTGTACAGCAGGGTTCAGTTGAGAAGCAATTCTACCTACGTTGGGATCTACTGTTTCTTACAGGTCTTGGTACTTCTGAAGAAGTTAAAGGAAAATGAAGCAACCTCCACCTTAATTTGGGTTGGTAGCTCTGTGGTTTGATAGAAAGAACGTCGGCATTAATCTTAGGAGGAAAAAAAGGACTAGAATCATGGCTCTGCCATGTATTATATGTGACCCTGGGCAGGAGACAACTCTGTTTTCTAGATTCTGCTTAACCTCTCTGAGCCTCAGCTTACTTTTCTATGGGATGAGATGGATAATGTCCACCTCAGGGGATCAAAGTGGATAACACACAAGGAAGCTCTGTGCAAACTCTAAAGGGCTGTGCAGATAGTGGGAAGGAAGGATGTTACCTCTTTTGAAAAAGGACTTGGATCAGCAAGCACTGGTTTATCAGGGAGCGCCTGCCAAAGCTCTCAGCAGCAGAAGACCCAGGTGGACGGAGACTGTGTCTCATTCCTATGAAGGCCTGTTCACCGAGCGTGCACACGTACCCCACACACTGTGATAGAAGACACAGCATTGAACATCCAAATTCCATCCTCAAGGATCTTGCAGACTTGTAGACAAACATAGGGCAACGAGGTCACAAAAGAACGTCAATGCCAACTTCTCCATTAGGCACAGTGCCTGGAGCCCACAATACTTTTAGGTTCTCATAGGAATGGTTTTGTTGTTGTTGTTGTTGTTTGTTTGTTTTATTGAGATATAATTGACATATAACATTATATTAGTTTCAGGTGTACTATATAACGATTTGATATTTGTATGTATTGTAAAATGATCACCAGAATAAGTCTAGTTAACTTCTATCACCACACATAGCTATAATTTTTTTTCTTGTGATGAGAAATTTTAAGATCTGCTCTTAGCAACTTTCAAATATACAATATAGTATTATTAACTCTAGTCACCATGCCTACATATCCAGAACTTATCTATATCCAGAACTTTATAACTAGAAGGTTGTACCTTTTGACCTCCTTCAGCCATTTTGCCCACTCCCAATCCCCTACCTCTGGCAATCACCAACCTGCTCTCTGAATCTATGAGTTTGAGATATTTTTAGATCCCACATATAAGTGAGATCATATGGTATTTGTCTTTCTCTGTCTGACTTATTTCACTTAGCATAATGATCTCAAGATCCATCCACGTTGTCGCCAATGATGAGATTTCCTTCTTTTTTATGGCTGAATAATATTCCAGTGTGTGTGTGTGTATACACATACACCATATATATATATATATATATATATACCACATTATCATTATCCATTCATCCATCGATAGACACTTAGGTTGCTTCCATGTTTTGACAACTGTGAATAATGCTGCAATGAAAGTGTGGGTGCGTATATATTTTTGAGTTAGTGTTTTCATTTTCTTTGGAAAAATATTCAGAAGTGGAATTGCTGGGTGATATGGTAATTCTATTTTTAATTTTTTGAGGAACCTCCACACTGTTTTCCATAGTGCCTGCACTAATTTACACTCCCACCAACAGTGCGCAAGTGTTCCCTTTTCTCCACATCCTCACAGGATGTGACATTAAAACAGGAATGTTTTAATTTCTTTTAAAATCAGAAGGAAAACTGATCTTTTAGGGTAGAAGATTATATTCATCTTTATATCAAAGCAATCATAAAATATAATATTATTTTTTTATGGAAAAAGGAGCTCATAAAGGCAAAGGTGCCCGGGGCCCATGGGAGGCGTATTGAGACCTCCAAGGAATCAAGGCACTAAGGGAGAAAAAGTGACAAACTCTATCTCACAGGGTCAGGGAACCCTGCCTGGAGGAAAGGACCCTCCCCTGCATACCCAGACAAATGGGGCCAGGAAAGGAAAACTTGTGCAAGAGAATGAAGAGTGAAGCATCAGTGTGTTCATGGACCACCAGCAATATGATATGCATGGAGAGGAAATGGGAGGACATGATGCGGGCTTCAGGACATAAGAGGGAGTGGGGGACGGATCACGTCAGTCTTAGAAGCCAGGCGGAGGACCCTGCAATTTATCCTGCAAGGGACTACAAGCTTCTGAAGCATGGGGTTTTAGACTGAAGAGACTTGATACCCTTTGGAGTTTAGAGAAATCATGCTGCAGCTTGGGGGAGGACTGGGGAAGAGGGCATGGAGCTGGACATGCTCCCATGACCCTGAGCTCCAGCCACCTTGCCCATTCTCGTGTGAGCTCAGGCTGCTCGCTGCCATTGTGGGGTCCAGCACAAACCCTTGACAAGTATGAAACTACACAAGCGACAAAGGCTTTTTCTTTCTTTGCCCGAAGCATGATGTAAACGGTTTAGGGCCAATGAATAACAATCCTCCTGGGTCCATTTTTCAAGTGGAAATTCTGAAGAGAAATTGGGAGATCCAAAATAGTATCTGTTATGGACAGAAATATGGTACTTCAGGAAACTTGGTAGACATTCATTTAGAGAGGTACCTTCTCACTAGCTCTTGTAAGTACGTGGCAGAGTTTTAAAAAAATTTGTTTTCTTAGGGGAAAGAAAAAGTATAAGAACTGTTTCTATGGCAACCTAACAGCATTTTGAATGGTGCTTAGAGTCTAAAATTCAGAGCCTCTTGAAAAGATGAACTCAGTGGCCCCTCCACAATTTTTCTAAAGCTTCTAAATGGAGGCATCTGCCAGGGGTCTGGCTGTAGCCTTCTAGATCCTCAGCAGACACAATTAATTGGTGGCAGATTTTAGTGTGGCTTGTTGCCTTTCCTTCTCTGCTATCTCAAACTGCCTTGAGCTCCGAGCCCCCACATGGCACAGGGTAATTTGAGTTAGTAACCTCCAGAGGAAATGGTGATACTGTGGCTTAGAAATCACATGGGTGAAGGAGGGCTGACGGGCAATGGTGAACCTTCCTGATGGGCTCAATTTAAGGAAACAGGTAGACTTAGAAGAAGGGGGTCAGGGGATACCCCCTCACTGGCATATGAGCTCCATGAGAGTGGGAATTGCAACGGTCTTATGCACAGGCGCATGTGTGGATCTAGCACAGAGCAAGCAGTCAATAAATATGAGTTTAATATATGAATGAATGAATTAATGAATAGCAGAAAGTCATTCCTTGGAGATTCCACCCCACCACTCTCAGGTTCAACTGCTTTCTTCAGCTAAGACATGTCTATATGTCTGTCACCCCATAGATCTTGAGCACCCAGCCTGCAAAGAACATGCACAAGTCTTGGCACAAAGCATGGAAGAGTGCCATGGAGGCTCTCAGGAATTATTTGATGAGTAAATGAATGAATGAATGCCAGAAAATAATCCTCCTAGGCCCAGAGCACTCTGCAAAACCATATCACACTGTCTTCTTGGGTTACTTCCTGCCTGTCACAGTGTTCAAAGTCCCTCTCACGTTGAGCACAAACAATCCCTTGCCATGTAATGCACGGAGGAAGTGCACAGATAACTTGAGCAGTGCTCAGGTGCTTTGATCTTTAAAAGGAGGGAATCCTACACCAGGCTTTGAGGTGCTGTGTTGACTCTGACAAGCAGAACAGAAGAGTCACACTATCTAAATGGCCGGTTGTCGGAAGTGAAGTAATTAGATTTCAACTGGACTGTCTGTTCCCACCCTGGACCACTGAGCCCAGAAGGCAGGGAGCATGTTCACCCGCCGGTAACACCTGCCTCTTGCTGAGTGAGCACTTGATGAGACAGGGAAAACTCTGGAGGGTATCAAGTGACCCAAAGAGGTGCCCCTCATGCCGTCTCATTCCTGGGGGTGGATTTGCTGCTTATGGCATCTCAGGGAACCTGATGCTGAGAGGAACATGTTCTCAGTTTCAAGTACTTTTGGTTATCTTGTAAATAAGTGCTGGGAAGAGGCAGCTCACCCAGGTCTCTGGGAAGCCAACATCTAGCTCAACCTTGATTAGGGATTAAATCCATACAATCGTTGTACAGAACATGGCAAAATGATAAAAGCACACAAAAAATTAGTGACTCTGGATGAAGAATTCATTGTATCATTTTTGCAATTTTCTGTAGGTTTGAAATGTTTAAAATCAAAGTTTTTTCAAATCAGAGATTTAAAGTTTAAAATCAAGGGAGAACAAGTAAAACAAACAAGGGAAAAAACTTAAAGTTTTCTTTTTAAAATCAAGGTGTAGAACAGTGTGCATAACAGTCTTTACAGTTGAATGTCATCTATGTAAACAAATGTGGAGGAAGCATATGGATACGTGTGGTTGTAACTGCCCAGAAAAATCTCTGGACAGTCACACAGAAAACCAAAAGTAGTAGTTGCCTCCAGAGAAGGAAATTCATGGACTAGATGATTGGGATGGAAGGAGACAATTCTCTGTAAACCTTTTTTCATCTTTTGAATTTTAAACCATCTTCATCTATTTAACGGTCCTATCTATTTAAAGATAATAAAAATGAAAACAAACCACCTAGTCATGACAGATTTTGGCTGAAGAACTTATGTACTGTTCTCTTTGCCTAAAAAATCCCTCCTGATCTTCTTCTGGAAAATTCCTACTCATGCTTCACATCTAAACCCAAAGGTCACCTCCTCACTGAAGCTTCCCCTGATTTCCTCTTCAGAGTCAGCCTTTCCGTGCTCATTGGACCCCTGGAGCTGTCTAGAAGAAAGCCTGCTGTGCTTGCCTGCCAGCCTGGCTACATCACAAGAAGGAGGGCTCTTTGAAGGCATGACTTTAGTTTCATTGTTATGTCTCAGATCCATGTGCATTCGTTCATTGTTGTATCTCCAGAACCTAGTCCAAGGCCTAAACAGGAAGGTTCTCAAGAGATGGCCAATGAGTGAACATGGCCAAGGTTCTTTTTTCCTCTCCCCATGTGTTATCTCGCACTCAGTGTATACATTCAGCAGCATCCACTGTATTAGCCCGAAGCCGCTAGGTCTCCTTTATAATTCAAGTGGAGATTCAGGACATGGCCATACCAGAAGAACTGTAATGTAATTGCCCTCCAACTTGGTTAAGACTGGATGGCAAGATACAAAAGAATTGGAAGAGATAGTGCTTAGGAGTGGAGACCCTGGCTCTACCCATTGTTAATCACATGGTCCTTGGCAAATTTATTATCCTCTCTGAACCTCAGTGTCCTCATCTATAAAAGAATCATGATGACAGCCCATATCAGTCAAAGTTCTGGTGACGTCAAACAAGATCATGAATGTAAAGCACGTAGCACAGTACCCGGTGATCGATAAATATCAGCTCTCACTGTTATTATCTGGAGGGTCTCTACATTTTGTTCATCGTTAGTTAAATAAAGCAAGATCAAGGAATCACAACTTTGGTTGGAGTTTTTCCTTTAGCATTGATTCGGGCAAAGCTAGGACATTCACGTTGCCTGCCTGTAATTCTTAGTTGACTGCAGTAGTGACAATCACATTGAACACACTGAAGATCTGCAAAGTAGTCAGCAAGTGTCTGTTTATGATTCTAGTGACACCAGCTACAGACAGATCCTTGGCCCTTTTCTCCATGGTGGCCTACATCCCGAAATAGGAAATGTGCATTCACAGACAGACCCAGCAGGCTCAGGGTGTTAGGAGGCAGGCTGCCAACATTTCAAACTGTCAGGGACAATGCAGAGCCTGGTGGGTACTCCAGCACAGGTGAGCTAACCCCTCAAGCAGCTTTTCGGGATTTATTTTCATGCAAATGAAAGATAATTGGGTGACCTGTGACCAGCAGCTCCTGCTGATGATCATTCAGGAGGGTCTCAATGTGGGCACGCTTTTCATGTGCATCAGGGCAAATACTTTTCACTTCAATACTTTCGCACCTGTGCTCCAGTGCCTTACTAAAAGTCCAGCGAGGTAGCAGGCCTGAGAAGCCCGATCCTGTAGCTACTGAGGTAATTCCTCCCCTGTTCTGAGGAGGTACCGAAGACAGGTGTGTCAGGAATGGAAGTCCAAGTGGATTTCCCTGGAATTCATCCCGAAAGCTGACCGTGTGAGCCAAAATCACACTTCACCACCATTGTTAAGTCTTTCTCTCTCTCTATCTCCCCCTCACCTCTTTTTCCTTCCCACTTGGATTTTGAGTGCTTTACACAGAGCCACTTGACTATAAACTCCTTGAGGAAAGGGCCAGTGCCCTTTCATCTCTGCCTGTGTGCACGGCACGCCATAGGTACCTGCTCAAGAAACGCTGGCATCGTGAACTGATGGGGAACAACAATCCAAGTCTTGAGCCAAAGTCATTGGTTAATTTTATTTTGTTCTTCCAAAACCTTACAGCATGATCATGAATAAGTTCTTTCTTCCCTTTAGGCAAAAAAATCTCTTCTCACTAAAACAAGAGGCTTATCCTGAAAGATCAAAAGACCATTCCATCTGTACCGTGCTGTGTTTTTCTTACAGGTGCTATAATATTAGAATAGTTTACCTTCTTCTCCCTGAAATAAAAGCTACGCAGAGCTCTTCAAAATAGGCTGTTCTTAATTCCTCAGTGGAAAAAAATTTAACAGATTTCCTAGAAGAGAAATTAAATTCAAGTACTTTCTATTTAACTTCTGACTCTGTTTCATTGATACCTCATTCTAATTGTCCCTATTATCTAGAAAAATAGGAAATGTCAGTCGCATGTCCTATTGAAGAATTCAAAGGGCCGATGAAATGAAGAGACCCATTTCGCTTGGCAGAAATGAGCGGATCATCATTCACAGACACTTCCACAGGAGGGACGCGTTTCGTCTGTTGAGCCAGGCTGCAGAGCAAATGAGTGCAAAGTATGCTAATGTGTGAGGAGTGGGTCACACAGTTTCCAACTCATATTGGTGCATTTGCAGCAAAGTGCAGCTCTGCTCCCACTAAGAGCGTTTCATTCAGTGGTTTATTCCCATAACAAACATTGAGCAGAGTACGGGAGAAAGAGTTGGGGGGGGGCTCCTCAAACTGAAATTTTGTCCCCCAACAGACCCACATTAAAATATGAGTGTAAAACACCAAAGATTAACGAGTCCCAGTCACAGAGGATGACCATCTAGGTAACAACAGCTTGTGTGGGCTGCAGAAAAAGCCTCCAGCCCTATATGGAGGAAATGTTATTTTGTCCTTAACGTAGCAGATTCATTCAGGGGAAAGGGCTAAAGTCAGATTTCCCAAGGATAAAAAGTATGGCAACATGGCCACAGGCAAGTTAGTTATCTTCTTACACTCAGTTTTCTCATTTAGAAAATCTTGGATATTAATAGTACCCATTACATTAGGTTGTGCAAGGATTAAGGGAGGTGATACCTTTAAAGACCTTATGTGCCTGACACATAGGAAGCACTCAATACCTGTTAGCTGCTATTATCATGACTTTCCTCTCTGGCAAATTTGCCCCCCTTCCTCATCTTCTATTCAAAATATACTTAAAGTCTCAATTCACATGCTCGATAAATATTTATTGAGAGCCTACTTTGGCTCAGATACAGTGCTTGCAACTAAGAGTATGGTGGTCCCAGAATAAGTTCTGCCCTCAAGGACCTCCAGATCTAGCTGGGAAGACAGACAATTAAATAGACAATTACAACCCAGTGTGGAAATCACAGTAAATGGTGTAATCTCCAACCACTGAAGCGTTTTCTAGGAGACACCCATAGCTCAGTCTTAGGACATCAGAAAGAACGCCTTCCAGATAACGAGGTCCAAGATAAGATATAAAATGAGTAACAGCTAGCTTGTGAGGAGAGAGAGATTATGGGTCTTTGGGGAAATGAAAGTTGTGCCTTATGGTAGATCCTAGAGTGGATGTGTAAAGTGAGGGCTGGACATGGAGAGAGAGTAACCGAGAGATGCATCTGGACAGTAAAACATCAAAGGGTCCTAGAAGCTTTTAAGGAGTTTAGGTAGGTCTAGAAACCTAAACTGTGGGAGGTCATGCTGGTAGAATTCTTAAATTTCTATCTGGATATTTGGGCATCCTATAAAAATAGCTCCAATTACCACCAACCAGATGGAGGAGGTAAATGGATTCATAGAGTCCTAAAACTTAAGAATGTTAGAGATGTTCTGACCACACTTGACCCAGAAAAGAGCTTGTTAATCTAAGGGCGCACAGACAGTGAATGGCAGAGCTGGACCTGGGAGTTGAAATCAGCCTCCTGTCTTATGATCTAGTGCTCTGTCTTTTGATGTCTAAAAGGTTCAGCTTTCTAACAATCTCTTTTCCTTGTGGGTTGTAAGCCATCTTGTTCATATTTAAAGAATTCTTTTCACAAGAAGAAAAGTGGAAAAAAGCAACATGGCAGTTATCTTTGTCAATCTGTCCAGCTGAGTCCTTGCTAAACAATTCTAATCCCCTTTAGTTCCTTCATTCACCTCTGGATCTTCTACAGTCAAAAAAACTATCATCCCTGTATGGGCACATAATAGGTATTTAATAAAGAGAACTCAGTCACAATAACAGGGAATAATCACATTCCTCAAAGTCCAAGAAAGTAGGCCTTTCCCTCCCTCTCAGAGTCTACTTTGGATTTGGTGAAGGTCTCAATCAAGGCAGGTTTGAGGGATGGACGTTCCATCTCCACACACACAGTAACATTTGAATCATTCAGTAACGTCAGCCCATCTTACCTTCTTCACCCATTGGATACTTGCTGCCAATTTCTATAACACACTCCACCCATCTGATTGGTCACTCAACAAATAACAACAGGAATGAGCGTCACAGGGCCACGGAGCCAAAAATACAGGAATTTCTGCAAAAAAAGAAAAAGGATCATTAGTAACCTAGAGATGACATGAATCAATCAAGTGATATGCTAGACACTGGGGACACACAATTGCATAAGACAGATTTTTATCTTAGAAGATAACAGTCCAGGTGTGGAGAGAGAGATGTAAACAAATTATAATTGTGTGCAAAGTGGGAAAAACTTGTCATGGATTTAGAGGTACCACAGGATGGTGTGATTAACCATATGTGCATCTAGTACTTTGATGATAAAGATAAAAGCAGTCCTACATCCACCTTCTTATAATACGCTATGTATTTTGCATGCATTTGCTCTACCACTAAAAACAAACCTGTAGGGGGGATATGAAGTCTTAGAGCCAGTTTCTGAGAGAACCCACATTTTCTCAGAGTCCAAAGCAAGTACCTTCCCTTCTAAAGTGAGAAGCACTATTCTGGTGCTGTCAAATCCTTGTGGAATCACAGGCTCAAGGGCAAAGAGGGAAAGTGGTGGCGGTGGTGATGGCAGATGTCACCCCCACGCCAGCAGAGCAGAGCACTGGGCTGATAGAGCTGGAATTCTTTATGAAGACGACATTCTTCTCGCCCCCTCCCACACTACACCACACTCTGGAGTCACTGTGTGGGGGCTGTGTTCTGCCTGGATTCTGGTCTGATTCATCTTCATATCTCCCAAAGCGTCTAACACATTTCCTAGCCCAGAGCAGCTGTTCAATGTATATTTGTTGAATGAATGAAGAGAGGAATATGGAGTGTCTGAACAGCTGTCGTCTTTAAAAACTGAGGCACTGAACCAAGGAAGGTGCTGCTGGCATGGCTTCCCTAACAAAACAGCATAAAGGATTTCTTGAATGTCCTTCATCTCTAGAGCTTCTACCTTCTAGGTTCAACTCAGCCTGCATTAAAAGCTTAAACAGCTTCTAACTTTGACTTTATTTATTATACTTCATTGTTTTCCAAATCCTCTTTCCTTGCCTCATCTTGGTTCCAACTAATGGCTCCTCACACACAATGCCTTCTCCAAAACAACGATAACAGCAACAAGCGAAAAAGCTTCTTGGTAAAGGGCTGAAGCTGAACTGTAAATCTACTAAAATTTGCTCATAGCACCTTGATTTGGTGACTACAGCAAGAACAATAAAACTGTCTTATTGTGTGCTATTCCCAGGATAGTCAAGGACAGAATAGCACTGGGATTATTTCGAGGTGCATTATAGAGTCAGGGAGAAAAAGCCACATGGGACAATTCATACAACATATAACTAATCAGGAAGGACCCTACTTTGTAACCATGTTACATGTTATAGTCAGTCGCCAAAATTCCCCACCCTCAATGGACCATACTCTCAGATATTTATGACCCTTTGTTGTCCCCTTCCATTTGAATCTGAGCTGTCCCTGAATAACCAATGAAACACAGCAAAAGTGACACTGTATGATTTCCAAAGCTGAGTCATAAGAAAACTTGTAGCCTCTCTTGTGTTCTTGGAAAGCTTGCTCTGAGAAAAGTCAGCTGTCATGTCAGAAGTCTGAATACTCTAGATCTCCATGCTGTGAGGAAGCCCCAGCTAGCCAGGCGGAGAAGCTGCATGGACAGCGAGAGAGATGCCCAGCCATCTCTAGCAGTTCCAGACATCCAAGTGGAGGTGCCCAATGGTGAGTGAAGATGCCATCTTGGACACCCAACCCAGTCAAACCTTCATGTGACTCCAGCCGTCTGACTACGCAGCATGAAAGACTCCAAGTAAAAACTAGCTAGATGAGTTCACTCAACTCAGCTATAAGAGGTAATAACAAATTGTTGTTATAAGCCACTAAATTTGGGGGTGGTATGCTACACAGCAACAGATATGTAGAACACTATAAAGAGAGATGGAACAGACATTTGTCACAGGCCTCACCAATGTACTCTCTTTAAATACACATAACCAGTCTGGGTATCATGAGCCCATCTGGGTATCTCACCCCACCATCAGAAGGGTAGGACTCTTGCCTAAGGCACACAGCCAGTAACAGCCAAGGTGGGCTCAGACTCCAGCAGCGCTGACTCCACGGCCTGTGCTTCTCCTGTTTTCCTTCTCCAGCCTCCAGTCAGTTAATAATACAGCTGTATCTGTGGCCAGTGTGTTTTTAAAAGCTTCCTTCTCAAATCTGTAAAAATGCATTGAATTCCCACTTCATCTTGCATTCTTGACTTCCCCGAAAAATATCTCCTATAAAACTCTCTTCAGCAAAAGCCTGCGCAGACAATTAAGAGCTTTGGAAGGAAAGCAAAAATAGATGGGTGAATTGTCTATGAATTCTGATCACCGCAAACACTTGAGAAAGAGGGGTTGTGGGTTCTGTGGAAAATGTTGGTACACAACCACACCGTGTTTCTCAGAAAAGAAAAGAATGAACATCAGACACTGAAGTTGTTTTTCTGCTTTCAGCAGAGTTGATGAAAAGAAGAGTTCATCGGGTCTGAGAGGGCTGGGCAGGTATACTGCAGATCTTAGCTCTCTGCATTGGCATTTTTGGTTGGAATGTTCATTTTCCCTCCTGTCTCCCACATCTCATGACTCTAGACTGAGGATCATGGGTTCCCTTCTGAGCCAGGAAAATACAACCCAGCATTGCTGCACCCATGCCTACCTACTCTCAGGGCATCTCCCCTTCATTTCCCAAGTCCTGTGTGCATTTATGGTCCTTCTTCAAGCACAGGGCCACTGCCCTCTTTTAGCCCATTCCATCAGCGTGTCCGGCCACCCACAGTACTGAGTCTCTCAGAGGCACAGACACTGCATGCCATATATTATTTCAGAGAGACTGAAAAACCAGGAAAAAGAATACCATGAAGCCAAGAGTATATACTTGGTGAGCAGACGAAGACCGAGGAGAAAACTCAGGGAAGGACGTGGTGTCATTGTGGCAGATTTCCTTTGCTGAGCTCTGATTGCATAGGAGTCTCGGTACACGCAGGGCCATACCCTTCTCTTTGACCCCACAAGTCATGCTGTCGTCCCTCTCTTAGGATCTCTTCTCTAAATCAAATACCTTGGCTTATAGATCTCCATGTATGGGTCCTCTTCTAGAATGTGGGCTCAGCCAGGCCAGCTGTGTGCCAGGATCATTGTCAACAGCACAACAACATATAGTGCTGGGGGTGAGGGCTGAAAGTATATGTGAATTGGATTAAAATAGCCCCACCTCACTTACTCCACCAAGGCATGTTTCAGGACCCCCAGGCCACTTACTGTGTGTACAGTGCTGCTACAGGTAGAACACAAGGGAAAGAGGTGCCACTGGGGGGAGGGCAGTAGCCCAAGGAGACAGTGACAGCTGCACTCTACAGATGCAGAAACTGAGGCTAAGTGGTAAATGCCCAAATGCGTAGAGCAAGGAAGCAGCACAGTTAGACTGGATCACTAACAAGTCCCCTCCTTTCCTGCCAGCTTTAGGAGCCCACGACGAGACTCACTTCCACGTTAAATCATGCCTATTCCTCTGATATGTGACCACAGACAATTTCTACTTTTTAGTGTAACAACACAACACGGAATTTGAGATATTTTGGTACGGAGCTACCTAACACAAACTATGATTAAATATATTACTATTAAATAAATCAATGAAATCTCAAGTTTTTGAAACTTTTATTAGGCACAGAAGTCAAGCAAAGGCCATATACTTTTTCTGTCAGTCTAGAAAGACTAAGTTGTTCTACTGACGAGTTTTTCCTGCTCTGCAGGCAGGAGAAGGGGCAGCACACATGCCATGGACCCTGGGCGCCCTGCAGATGGGGGCTTCTTCCTTTTGTGGGTGTCATATGTTCCTGACATTGTTGATGGATGAATAAACCCAATTATTAATCACCACTGGTTGTTCTTCTTTCCTGTTATCGCCAAAGTTCCAGAACCATATCGCGAAGCATATTTTGTAAAATAGCTTTGTAGATCATGAATTTTTTTAAAAATGGGGGAAGCAGTAAGCTATTGAAAGTGAGGCAACAAGTCTTAAAATCCAGGCTTTGCCTCTTCCAAACTAGTTTGACTTTGGGCAAGCAAGAACTTTCTCAGCCTCAGTTTCCTTATCATAATATAGGGATAAGAATAACTATGCTGTAGGATTATTGTGAAGAATAGTGACAATAAATGCAATACCTCAGGCACAGTGAGCACTCCATAATCAGTAGCTGTGATTATGAAAAGATAGATTGTGCTTTTTCAATTGTGCATGACTCCAAAATTAGTTTTACCTTGTATTGTATATTTGCTATTCACAAAGCCCTATGGTAGATGTATAAGTGTTTATAGAGAACTAATATTCATATATTTGCATATATTAACATACGCTCATATAACATGTAATTAATATTAATCTATAAGCATTTTCCACATCATTCTTTTTTCAGATGGGGAAACTGTGTCTCGAAGAAGTTTAGGGATCCCTCAAAGTTCCCTGGTTCAGCTTAGACCTCTGCTCCTGACGGGATTTTAGTGCTTCCAGCTACCCAAAGTTTATGCTTCCCTGCAAAATCCCGGAGGCCGGGCACTCACTGCCTGCGCTCGGTGACGCCCCCCCCCCAACCCCTTGTCTGACTGTAATTACAAGAAAACATCCATAAAGAGTTCCTGGGCTCCAAATGGATTTGACACAGTGGCCCTTTAAATCAAACTCAATGCGATTATCTTTATTTCTCTTGAGCAGTTTTTCTAAGTAAGCCATGCCTTTAGAGGAACCTAATGCAAACTGACAACCTTCGCGGTTTTGCAAAGCGCGGATGGACAGGCGTAGAGAGAGCCCATTGTCACCATGGTAATTACCGCACAATACCTGACGGCCAATGGACAGTCAGGAGGCTCAGGCAGCAGCTGAATCCGGCATTGTCCAGGCCCGATAAAAAGATTAGAAGCCCTGAAAAGCCGGGGAGCAGGATCTCACAGCTCTTTCCCTGGGCCCTGAAAGGCCCATTGTGCTGCCACCATAAATTCTGGGTTCCCCGGGCACTTGACAACTGAAGCTGGGGACAATAGAATTCTTGTGTCCAACAAAACACTCCTTGTCCAAAGCCAGTCTTATCAGCCACATTTACAAATGTCTTTCGTTGTACCCAAATAATTCCCTATTAGAAGGGCTATTGGGAGCAGAACTAAATAAATATTCACAGCCTTTGTAATATCTTTGGGAAATGAATAAACAAACAGTCATCTAGCATATGAGCAAACCTCCTGCTCCTCTACATTTTATCCGTATTTCTCGCCCAAATGATGTAGTTTCAATTTCTCCCTTTAACATATTAACAATTGCAATACTGGAAGCTCTAGTATTATTTGCCACCTACTACATATCCCCAATCTATAGTGCTTCTATGTGCATTTTTCTTTTAATTAATTTCAGGGACAACACTGGGAGGGGCTTGTGTTATTCGATTTCTACCTCCTAAAAGAGAATGGAATTAAACCTCAGAGAAGTTAAATAACTAGCCCAAGATAATAAAGCTAATTAGCACCAGAATGGGAATTCAAATCCAGATTTCCCTTGCCCCAAAGGCTCTGCCTTCCCACTTTGCCAAGATTTCTCCACTGAATAAAAAAGGAACAAAACATCAGAATAAGGGGAAAAGCTAAGCACATCCACTATAAAAGTCACAAATATACACTATTTATATTGTTATAGAATCTGAGAACACTTAGAATAGAAAGCAAATAAAAAGACTTTCTCTAAGAGAGTATATTTTATTTTTGTCCTAAAATGCCAGCAATTTTACTTTCTAACTTTTTTTGGGGGGGTGAGGGGAGTGGGGAGGTGGCAAGCAAACAAAAATAAATATAACCTAGCTTCGGGAAAAATTCAGGGGTGTCCATTCAGTCAACTGGTAAAGTTTTAGAAAGAATTACTGGGGTAAACAAAGCAAGCAGGGGCGCACACAATCACATACGCTCCAGAACAACATTCACCTCTTCTGTGGTTTATTTTACTTTGCCTATTTGTCTTCTTGCTGTGAATGAAAAAATATCTCAACATTTGACACTAATGCACATGGCAAAACAGAAACTCTCTTCTTGATAGAAGCCACCTGCTAGAAGGATGGCAATCTTTACATCAAATTATCTGATAATATCCAAACTCTAGATGGTTCCCTATCAGGTCTCTCCCTGGTCTGCCCCTAGGCTCACCTCCTGCACAGGTAAGGCCTGCTGTTCTCTGAGCCTGGCAGGCTATGCACCTCTGTTCCTCTCTGCACATACTGTTCCCTCATCTGAACTCTCCTCCCATTCACTGTTAGTGTAACTGTGGTGGAACTTTTTCTCCCTCCCTGGTGTGGACTCAAGGACTTCCAGATTCCCTTAGTGCACCATATCGCTCCTTGATTTCTCCCACGAGTAGAGCTCTTTGTTATTATGGCTGTCTGCCCCTTCCAAGGTTGCATCCAAGGAAACTTTGAGCTCCATGAAGACAGAATTACATCTTATACTCACTTTTGTCTGGCCTGGGTCAGCACACTGCTAACCATCTGCAGGGGTCGGCTTATTGGAGAAATAGTTGAACAGTAGTAGTTAGAGAACATCTATAAAACTGTATTTTTTAAATTTTAAAACATTGAAAATCTATTGCCTTTTATCTACTTGATGTCAAATGACAGGTATAATTTGTAATTTCTTTAAAGGACTGTAATGAGGTACTCACTTGGCCCAAATTATTCAGCCTTGATAAAAGCAATGTCAAGCTCTTCGGTTTATTTTCTAAAATAGTTAAAATCACTAAAATAGGCTATCATTTTGCAAACAACCGGTTATTAATAAGACTGGGTAACCAACAGGTACTTCATGACTGACTGACAGTAAATCCATGTGTTTGTGCAAGTACTGAGTTTAGAAAAGTGTGATCGATGTTTCTCAAATACTTCAGATGCCAAGTAAAGCATTTAATCATCTTTGAGGATTTAAGGGCGTGATTACAGTCACATACCCAGGATGCTAACTCTTCCAGGTCTTCTATACCTTCCAGAACTGAGTGTTATGTGGACATTATCTATTCCAAACAGGCAAAAATGATTGCTAACATTTATTGAGAGTTTGCAATGTGGCAGATCCCAGGCTAAGTACTTTCCTATAATATATGGTTAAATATCATAACAATCCTGTGGGTCAGATACTACGACTTTCTTTATTTCATAACTAGGGAATTGAGGCACAGAAAGGTTGACTAAGTTGCCCTCATTCGCAAAGCCACTAAGCAGTGAAGCCAGGATTTGGACCAGGCAGTTTGAATCTATAGCAATTCATCCACCAGCTATTCTCAACTGCCTTCTCCAGACATAAATTAGGGCACTAATTTAGGGAAGTAGTCCAGTGATTTAAAAAAAAAAAATGACTAAGGACTACATCACTTTACCAGGCTACTGAACTATCCAGACAGAGCAGCCACTGAGGAAGCATCCCAAAAGGAAATGATGCAGAGCAATGACCTTTGACTGCGACCCAAGGCCTCAGACAGTATCTCTAACATTTTATCAAGTCTAGGCAACTTCCACGCAACCAAGAAATCAACTTATTTGCTAATCTCCATACACACAAAGTCAGAGAAGTATTTACACACACGCACACATACGCACACGCTGCCGTTGTTGCTGTGTGCCAGAAATAGCCACAGCCTGCTACTGTCTTCTCGTAGTAAGACAAGTAAGCTGCCCTATCCACAGCAATGCCACTGATTTATGATATACTGGGGAGTGTTCTCTCTGGGGCCACTATGCTCAGAAAGAAACACAACAAGATTTCTCAAAATTAAGCGCGACTGTCTTTCTGCAATGTAAAATTAAGAAAAGAAAAAACAAGCCACTTTGTTATTTACCTCTTCTTAGACACTTATTCTGAAGATTTAAGCTGTACAAATTCAAATTGTTTATAATTATGCTCTACAAGGGCAAGAAGCTTGTTTTCCATCCCACTGTATATCAAGCGGACCAAGGCACAAACGAATGCTCACAAACAGCTTTTGAACAAATGAGTTAGTAGATAAAGAAGTGCGTCCCTGGCATCGAGGTTTCACTATGGGCAGCGCCTCTGAAGGCCCGCGATGGTGGTGACTTGTAATTTTCTTCAGGCACAAATGTGAATTTGGCCACAGAGGGGCTGACGAGAGCCAGTGAGCGAGTCTAGTGGGCAGTCTGCATCCTCATCACACCTCATTAAGTACACTGGATTCATTCAGAGTCGGCAGGGGAAGCAGGCCGTTAAAATGTCTCAGTTATAGTTTGTTGCACTTTATTGGCGGAATAATATTTTCCCTTGTATGCACAAATTTTGACATTCTTGAAGATCTTGGGAAAAATCACATGCTTATATCGAGAATCTAATATTCTTGTAGGAAGCTTTATCTAGGGTGTTACACCAGGGCTCACCTCTCAGGCACATGCAGACACACACATGTGCAGGCACGCATACATACACACACACACAGACACACACCCGCCAAAAGTCCATTTCTCTTTTTCATCTTTTTTTTTTAATTCCTCCAATGGTTGCAAGTAAAGTCTACTTTTACTAATTCCACTAATAAGAACTAAAAATGAAGAGAAAAATAACACTAACAGCTGTGTAGAGTTGGGTAATCTTACTAGACTGGGCCTATTGGTACTCAAATCAGAGGCTCTGTGAGGTCTTCCAGTGCCCTGTCCACTTATTAAATCTTTATATTATGGTTTCCTATCTTTGATATCTGCAGCTGTCCAATATTGTAAGTGTGTTAAGTTACAAACACACATATATATATACTATTCACATGTTGATCACTCATCTCCAGAAATATTTAAACCACATTCCTTATCCAGCAAGTTATAAAATGAATTTTGGCACTGGGTACTGGGATGGGTTTGATGGTCAATAAGGTTCTTTCCTATTCTGAGTCTACAGAATTTTTTAATTGGAAGAATCAGTTCCCCAACTAAAAGCATCATACCTCCCTCCAGCAGAGCTCTGACCACACTTGGAGACAGGCTGAGCTAGAGGATCTCTAGGGGCCTTTCCCTCTCTAGTATTCAACATGAGCCTGTGATTTCATGGGTCAAACCTGGTACCAGGACAAAGACCATCTTTAAGAGGACACTGCATGTGCAGAAGACCATGAGGGCACCAGGGGTCTCCCTTTAGCTCTTGGGGTGATATGTAGACACATCCAGGTTTGACAGTCCCTGAGAAGATGGTTTGGTCACCTCACAGAAAGCCAGAGGACTCTGTCCAGGAGCCAAACCAAGTGGGCATGGCACCAGCGAGCAGGTGAAAAATGGAAATCATAACACCTGGTAGAGCTGTGAGGAGGTGAGGATAAATGAGATGATGCACGCCGATTACACTATTGTTTTTCCACAAATTTACTGTTCACTAAATATCAGTGAACATCATCATGATCAAAAATTTATCAGTTTTCTGTTATAAGGACTCTCTATAAAAAAACTAGTGCAATGCCCGACATAATAAGAGCCTAACAATTACTATTTTTATTATTGGCATTAAAGGACAATGAACGAGGAAGTAGAAAAGTACCTTTTCAATTCTCTTTCAAACTTGATCTCAGCAAAGAGAAAGTCTCCATTAGCAGTGATTCCTTAACAAATCTCTCTTTTCACAGAGAAGGCAGTCTCAGGCTCAGAGTAGATTCAAGTATATTGTTTCTTTTTCTTTATAGATATAATTTTGGGGCTACCTCCTATTTATGACAAGAGGTACTAGTTTGGCATCAATGATAATGATATAATTTTCTTCAAAATATTTAAGAAAAGCAGAATGAGTCAAGAGAAAATATTAAGTAAATAACAGTGTGGGCAGTACCCAGATATTGTGAAAACAAACATGAATGACTGAAGAGTGGGGAACACTGATCTATCACATTGTGATTATTTTACAGACGGAGAGACCTGAGGCCCCAAGTGGGAGGTAGGTGAGAAGCAGAGTCCAC
Source organism: Ceratotherium simum simum (assembly GCF_057802395.1). Lineage (NCBI taxonomy): Eukaryota > Metazoa > Chordata > Mammalia > Perissodactyla > Rhinocerotidae > Ceratotherium > Ceratotherium simum. The sequence continues at coordinate 21,929,503 of NC_141929.1, read as the reverse complement.
AGAGACGCTGCCTCTGCCATGCCACAGTCTCTCTGCAGCATCCCCAGAGATACCATGTGTTGGATCAGGTGTGCGAGGGGACTGCAGGAATGACCGTGGTTCTCTTCCAAGGGCACAGACAGAATTACAGGGAGAGACAAACACCAGTCCCCTCCTGGTGACATAGGCGGGAGCAGAGTCTAATAAATCTCCAGGAATCTAGGTCTTCACGGAGAAGAAACTAGGTTGAAAACTCACCGGGCACAGAAGCCACCTATACCTCTCTCTGTAATACTTGTCATGCATTTTACACATCCCCCGTTTTATTCCACAGGGAGTTTAAGGCTGCCTGTAAAGATGCATACAGTACAGAAACATACAGTACTGTTTTACATAATAAAAGGGAGAAAAGGAGAAATGACAGCATGAAATAATCTGAATGAAGGTTCGGAGGCAAAGCTTGGGCTAAGAAGTCATACGCTGGCCAGGATTGCATCACACTAAAGCATGGGGACAGGACCACAGGGCTCACGAAGTGGAAAATGGTCCTCACTTAGATCACAGCCATTCCAGATACTGAGGCCAGATAGTTATCTACCCCACTGGGTCTCACAGAGATGACCCAGCTTTAGGCAACGAGCGACAGCCCTAGAGGAAACAAAGCTGAACGAGAATTATTTGGTGGCTTAGAGCAGTGCTGGCAGGTGGAGGACCCTCAGAGGGTGGAGGGAAGGAGTCAGGGGAGGATGCAGGCAACATCTTTCTCCCAGGAGGCCATGAGAGCCAGCCCATCCTCCACACACTGCTATGTGCTCACTCTACACCAGGGGTCTGCTCATTGCCACACTTGGTTTCAAAGCACCAAAGGCCTTCTTGGGTTGGCCTCTTCTGTTTTCACAATAACCAAGCCCCATTTCGTTCTAGGTCCTGTGCTTGAATGGATCGTCACGTCAATTTGCAAGTGGAGAAATCTAAGACAGAGAGGATGAGGAATGCACCCCAGTCACCCAACTTGCAGGGCTTCAAACCCAGGCAATCTGAGTTCAGGGCCTCCATTCCTCGGCACCCGCTCTTCCCCCAGGGAAGGGCCTTTCTTAGGGAGCCCAGCTGGCCTTCAGCCTCACCTGGGGCAGCCCCTTCCAAGAACCAACCATTTTTGCTCAGCTTACCATATTGTCTCATTCTTCCGTACCTTCGCTCCTACTTTTGCCTTTGAATAGAATGCATGTTCCTCTTCTTTTCTTTATAAACTTCTCCTTGTCCTTTAAGGCTTCGGCCAAATTATTACCCCCTGATAACCCACGTTCCTTTCCCAACTTTACACACATACACACACACCGCACCATAGCATCATCTCTATAAACCATTCATCCTTGAGCATCTCCTATGCGCCAGACATGGGTCCAGACATGAGAGTACCAAACAGACAGGAGATAGGGCTGCTCTTCCTGCAGAGCTTTCATCTAAGGGTAGATTTAGAAAGCAAGCAGAAAAATACACAGCAAACGATTAGTAGATCAGTTCATTCTCTTAGACCCCTTTAAATCAGCACACACATGCCTAGCACAGAGCTGATGCTCAATCAGTATTTGAAGGGATAAGAAGCAAGACCCACTGCTGACAGCCTTTACCAGTCATTTGGGCCTTAAGTCCTAGGACACCTTGTTGTTTTAGGGAGTCATTTTCCTCACGATTTGCCTGCCACCCCCAATCCCTGCGAGCTTCTGAAGAGCAGAAGCTCTGCCGTCTGCGTCATTTATAGCTCCTACAGCACCTCCCGCACAGTCATCTGCATTTGTTGCAAATTGTAAACAGAGAGACCAAACTTGAAGTTTGAGGGACATCACAAACTACGGGATGGAAGAACCAAGAGAAACTCAGCCGTGATCTAACCCAATGATTTTACTAACTGTGCTCGGCAGAGACTGGGCATTTCCAGGGTACTCCAAAGGCTGCTGCAGGGGCTGTGGGGGCTGAGGGCAGTGGGAGGGGTTCTGGGATCCCCACATCTTCCTCCTTTCCTCTATTTAATCTGCAGGAGCTCTGTTTTGTCCATTTTATACATATTAGGGTTTGGGGCAAGATTTTATTTACAAAAATCTGTATCAAATTCATGGAATCAAGAGGGAAAAAAATAGAAATAATGAATCCAACAGTTAAATGACTCCTTTGAATTTTTATAGAACTTCATTCTGAACGGATGTGCATGGTTAGATATGGACAGATGTATACAAAAGATGACTAGATAGTGACAGAACACACACATGAAGTGAACAGATTACATATCAGGAAGTGGGGATACAGGGTGTGGAAAGAGAGGGATATTGAAACAGCAATGGGATACGCCTTCAAGGGAGGCAGAGGTCGCCAAGCCCCACTGCCTCTAGCCTCACTAGAACTTTGCCTTCTCTACAGCTATGACCATCCATTCATTTATGCTTTCCTTTACTTATTCAATAATTATGTATTGAGCATTTCTATGTGCTGTTCTCTTTGCAGAGATAAATACATAGAATTGGGGGCCATGGTAAGGTGAGACGGAGGAAGAGAGGGAGGGAGGGAGGGAAAAAGGGAGGAAAGATGAAGGAAGGAAAGAGGGAAGGAGGGAGGCAGGGAGGGATGGAGGAAGGAAGGATGGGGAAGGAAGGGAGAAAGGATGGGGGAAGGAAGGGAGGAAGGATGGGGGAAGGAAGGAAGTAGGAAGGAAGGGAGGAAGGGAGGGATAGAGGGAGGAAATGACAACTGCAAGGTAAAGCAGCCAGGTGAGCGGAGGTCCAGAAGTTTTCTGCCTTCCCTTTCTTCCTCAACACACAGAGGGCCAGTGGCTTATCCAGATCAAATGCAGACTTACAGAGGAAGCAGGTGAGTGAGAAGAAAGAAGAGAGCTCCCAAAATAAGACATGACTAAAGGAACGGAGAGATGACGGCATGATTGGATCTATGAGACCGTCTATTTTTAGTGACCTAAAGAAGATTCTCTCCAGTGACCTTGCCAAATTACGATGCAGACAGAGTTAATGAAAGCTCTCTCAACCTTCTCTTCCAAGTCAGCTCATTACCAGATCGTTTCTGCAGACACATCCCCTAAAACCCGTAACCTCATTAAAGGACTAATCCTAATAGATTTGACCTGAAAGTGAGCAGATGGATTTACTTCAACAGCTTTCTGCCTTCCTAGTTGTTTTTCCCGAAGAAGTTTCAAGACCAGGTTAGCTTTCCTCAGCAGTTAGTTTTAAATTTTTATTGCTTTGGTTGCTTTGTCTTGCAGTTAAATGCCACCCATTTTCAGAAATGAGGAAAATGCTCCTAGTAATTAGGAAAGATGCTTGCTTTTAAAGCCATTTTAAGTCTTTAAATTTTTAAAAATACAAAAAAACCCTCAAAATTCTGATATTGACTAATTCGAGGTTTCTCTGTTCATGTTTCATCTTTTTTCACTAGGGAAATAGAGCGTGCGAGCTTTAATGAGCTGACTCATGTGGAATAACTCACTTGAAGTGCAGGACCTTCCAGGTATTACAAATCTTTCATAATCCCACTCTATTTCACCCAAATTCCCAGCAGGAATTATATCCTTCTATTCACATAAAGTCACAATTGCCTTGTTGTCATAGGAGAACGTTTAAAGACACAGTATACACCCTGCCTGGAATAGCAGGACTTCCTCAAAGTTGCAATTACTCGAACTGTAAAGCAATGTGGAAGAATATGTTGCGATATTTCAACGTGGCTCATTATGAAATAAAATCTTTACTCCAATTACGATAATGTAAAAATATTTCTGACTAAGTTGAGGACTGGAAGGGAGGCGAAAAATAAGAACAATTTATGAGTCAGAGTGAATAAACTGCGGGTGATATTTTTCCTCTCTTCTTCCTCTTTTTTTAATACAATTTTTAAAATATTGTCTGTGCTAGACACAAATTTGTCAGTTCATAAAGGCTCATCATGCAACTCGAAGTGTCTCTTGCAGGGTAGAGACTCGAGCCGGCCACACCCAAAGTGAACTAGCGGTCTGATCCCAGAGCGCCCTCCAGCACTTTCCCGTAAAGCTAAAAAAAAAAAATAAAAATAAAAAACTTCTCTGCCTCAAGATGCCAAAAGAACCAGCCAATTTATTCTGAAATAGAAACAGGAAAATAGTTTACGATACTAAATGACTGAATCATCGAAGTGTCAAATTAAATATTGATACCATCAATTTGATTCTAAAGTACTCTCTGGTGTGGGAGAATCCAAGAAGGCAGATCAGCAGCTACCGAACAGAGAGCATGGAAAGATCATCCCTGGAGGCCCTCTTCATTCCATCCGGTTCATTCCAAGGCATACCTGCTGATCACCTATGGTGAACCTGGGGCTATGCTGGAAACTAGGGGCACAGTGATGGACAAAATTAGACCCTCGCCCTTAATGAGTTTGCACCATATTCTAATTTTGGCTGCTTTTACTTCAAGCCTGGATAGAATTATCCAGAAGCTAGATCTCATGAGATTTGCCACCTAGCCCAGAATAAATTAGCCAGTAGGAGGTATGTGCTGTGACCAACACAACTGGCCTGCACACCAGGGGTGCTGAGTTCAAGCCCAGACCCGGCCACTGTGTGACCTGGGGCAAATCCCTACACCACTCAGAGCCTCAGTTTCCCCATCTAAACAATCAGGAGGTGAGTCAGCCGAATGTCTTAGAAAGCTCGAAGCTCCATTATTTTATGGGGCAACAGACTCATTTGTACTCAGGGTTTTCAGAGACTTCAAACTAAGCTATAAACCAAGACTTCAAACAATAATGTATCATGTGTTTGAAAGTTGCTAAGAGAGTAGATGTTAAAAGTTCTCATCACAAGAAAAAAAATTTGTAACTATGTAAGGTGATTGATGTTAACTAATCTAACTGTGGTAATCATTTTGCAATATATAAATATATCAAATTATGTTGTACACATTGGACTAATACCATGTTATATGTCCCTTATATCTCAATAAAACTGGAAACAAAAACTAAACCAGAAGCCGTAGATTATAAAGAAAACATAGGGCACGCTCCTGACCACAGAAGCAAACAGCTGCCCACGAGGAAAGAGAAAGAAGGAAAGCTGGGAGTCGGTGACTATAATTTCCACAGGAAAGTTTAAGTCTGAGAATCCTGGGTTCAAATCCCACCTCTGCTTCGTAATTAAATGTATGACTTGGAGCCAGTGACTCAGCTCTGCAAGCGTCAGTTTCCCCATCTGAAAAGTGGCATCTCTAATGCCTAACTCACAGGGTGGCTCTGAATAAGAAAGGAGGTGATATATGCAGGGCACTCGGTAGCACTTCAAACACAGAGTGGGTGCTCGGTAATTTCCCCGAGATTAAAATGGAGAGTTAACAACAATACCACACATTACGAGTTCCTGCTAAGACTGAATCCTGTTCACCTTTCTCTTCCCAGCACCTGGCACAGGTCCGTCACATAGAAGATGCTCAGCAGACAAACAAATGTTAACGCTGATTAACTCACACTGATTAGAAGCTCTGGTTGGCAATTATGTACATATGATTAACTAAAAGTGAGAAAACAGATTGGTTATTACTTTATAAACACAGGTTGTTTGGGGGACTATCTTTCAAATGCAAGGTAAAATGGTGTTGAAAAGGTCCCGGACTCTGGGATACACCAACAAAACCAACCTCCAACGTGGCTTCTGAGATCAGCAGCGGCAAAAGCCAAATGCACGAGTCATGGCCCAGCAATGCTGCATCAGAGACCAGTTGGAAGCCTGCATTGTCCCAGTAACTGTCCCCACTGAGCTCTTCATTCATTGAACAAACAGTTCAAAAGGTCCTTTGAGTAACTCCTTGGTGCCCTTTGGCAGAAGAGGCAAACAGAGCTGACACCAGGAGCAGAAAATGTGAGACACCGTGCTCCAGAGAAAAGTGCTCCAAGTAGAAAAGGAAAGGAGATCAACGCAGGGAAACCAGCAAGGCCATTAACTATCCGCTACAAAGCCACAGGACTGATGTCACAAAGAAAATTGCCAACATAACAACAGAAAATGTCAGCCTTCATTTAGGCAGCTGAAAAACACACACACATACACACATGCATACAGACATACATGCACACAGACATGCGTGCATGCACACACATACAAACATATATGCATCCACGTGCACATACACTCCAAGGAGGTAGAAATGACTCTAAAATAACAGAGTCCACTTTGAATCAGAGTGAACAAACCGTGATGATCATGGATGATAATGAGCAACGGGTAACGTGGTGGCTCTCTGTAACTAGGTCAGGCACCAATTGGTAGTCAACTCCACAGGACCTGGAGGATGGAATGAGCAGGAGACGGGACAAAGACAGAAGATGGAAATAGTGCTCCAAGCGCATGTCCCCTGACACCACAATCTGGCAATGGGGCCCAGGCCACGCCATTTCTCCCACAGATAGACCAGAACAAACTTTCAGAAACTCCTAACCCAGGATCGACAGTCCAAGCCAAGCCATTGAGCCATGGCTCTGGCAGCAGCGACCAAGCCAGAATTAAAAACAAACCCTGAGTCAGATGGAAGTGGCGACCGGAGTAGAAAGTAGAGAAATAGCAAAAGGGCACAGGGGTGGGGAGCGGACAGCTGCTACGGCTGGGGCGGGACATAACTAAAGTGGCACTGCCGACCTAAAAGCCAGTCCCCTTTGCCGGGATCTCTGAGCCACCATTCCCGTCCCTCGCCCGGGCTGGTCAGTGTCACTGGCACCTGCACTCAGGCTGGCAGATGGAGAGGCCAGGCTCATTAAATTCACTGCCTACTCACGCCACCCTCACGAAGGTCAGCGAGCAGCAGTTGGCCGCCTAGAGTCTTCCTCGAGAGGCAGGATCCAGCTGTGACAGTGCCATCTCCAAGAGGCACCTTCCCTCCTCCATCTCAGGACACCTCACCTGGGGACACCAAGGGTTGGCTACAGGCTGTGAGAGGGTGAGGCCCAGCTTTGTTCTAGACAGCCTGGAGCAGTGGCCTCCCAGGACAGCCAGAGAGGCGGCCCAATCCGCTCCCTGGCACTGCTGGCAGCCCTGTGAATGAGCCACTGTGGTGAGACACACACCCACTGCTAATGAGTCCTACACAGACACAAGCCAGAGAGGCAAATGCAGGGGCTGCTGCAAAGCAGAGCAGAAGCACAGCCGGGGCAGGGCAGGGCCACATGGGGCCCACCTGGGCTCACAGGTGCTTCTAGCACAGCAGGGAGGACCCTGAAATATTTGTCTTCTCTTCAACTGACAGCATCTTCTCCTCTCCCCTCGTGGCCCAATTAAAAAGAAAATGGCAGCCAAAACTGTACGGACATTTTTAAAAAACAACTCCCATCATCTATTACTCTCATTTCATTGTTTTAAAGAGCATTTTAACATAAAAAATGTAAAAAGGGACAGATTTTCAGAATAAAAAAACTTGGCAACCTAATACAGACTGAAGGAAAAAAAAGCATGCATAAATTTGCTTTAGAACATTGACTATCATGTAAATTCATTTTACACGATTTTACTGTAGATTGTGAAGTAGTAAAGACAGCAGACTCTGGGGCAAGTTGCCTAGATCCGAATTCTACCTCCTCTGGTTACTGGCTGGATATCCTCAGACACGCCACCTAACTTCTATGTTTCTCCATCTCCTCGTGTCTAAATGGAGATTAGAATGGTACCTCCCCCATAGGGTTCTGGTAAAAATTAAATAAGGTGATGCATGTGACTCACTTGGTGACAGCGAGCCCTCAATAAATGTTCCCTACTTCCTCTATTATCATCATCATTAGGATGATCTATGTTCCACGTTCGAACTGAACTCGGAGCTTAAATGTTCGGGTGATAACGCTACATTCTTTGCACATAATCACAGTTATTGAAAATGCAATAATATCCAGGTATGCAGACCAAAATGGAAACAACTCAATGCAGTTTCACTCGCTGAAAATGCAGAATATTTAGAGAAAACAAGAAACCAAAGCTCCCAGACCTCCATCAGCTTCTCCTGCCCTCTCCCCTCAAGGATCCAGAAAGGAGAAGACTGCAGATGTCCAAGTACCTTTAAAAAACTTATTTTTAATATTTTTTTAAATATTGCATTAAATATTGCTTATGTTGATCACTGCATTTTTTGGGATCCTCTTAAATTTTGGACTCAGAGTGAGCAACTCACTCACTTCACTCTAACCCTGGTCCTGGGTAGGAGGTAAGTGCTCCTCTTTCCCAGCATTCCACAGAGCAGGGCTTCTCCCACTGTAATGTGCAAGTCACCTGGGACCTTATTAAAATGCAATTCTGTTCCAACATGTCTGGGGAAAGGGGCTGAGGTCCTGCATATCTAATAAGCACCCAGGTGTTGGCTATGATGCTGCGGAGGCTTGGGAAATTGGAGGAAGGAAGTGAACACCTGAGTTTCATTTAGGTGTGTCTCTTTGATGTCGTGGTTGTTTTCAGACAACTTGGAAACTCTTTCATTATTCATGGGAACCACTGTTGGTAAATCCTTAGCTAAGTCCTTGGACCCGGAGGCAGGGAACATTTGTTGGTTTGTTTTGTTCTAAATCAAACAAACAGAATAAAGCAAATACTCATTGACTCCTGGTGACTGCCCTTTGGGGAGTTCATTTAACTTTCTCTTTCCCTTGTTCCTTTGCCTGGCTGTGGAAGCAGGGGCAGGAATGTCACAGAGGATGGGGCTGTGCGTTGGTTAGCACTGCGGAAACACCCAGGCTCCACAGGGAATAAGTTGCTGATGAGCGTAATAAAACAGTGCTAGTTCAATACTCCTGAATTAATGGTCTCTCACTGCCTTTCAATAAAATTCCAGGGAGGAGCAAGAGCATAGAGCTTTGAACCATGGAATCTGGGGTTCAGATGGAGGTTCCATCAGTTACTAGCTGTGTGACCTCAGGCAAGTGACTTAACCTCTCTGAACCTTTGTTTCTCTATCCGGAATGTTACCCTAATGGTGTCTATCTTATAGGATTGTTGCTGTGAGATAATTCATATATACATACATACAATGAATGAACAATAACATTACTTTTCCCAAAGTCCAAAGAAAGCACCCAAGAAGTTCAACATTTATAAGATGCTCCCATGGATGTTCCCTTGTTTGTAATTTTCCCTTCTATTTCCAAGTCCATACCTTTCTCAGAATGTGTGTGTGTTAAAAATAGTATTTTTCTTTACAAACCCTTCCTAATTATTGTACAGAATAATGCCAAAATTATTAGGGCAGTATTAAATCATCTTCCATCCTTGGGTGGAAGAAATGGTTAATATTTTTTATTAAAATGCACGTACCTGGGAATATCCTTGCAAAAGGAAGGAAGCATCCCTAAACACACACACACACACACACACGCACACACACACAGTTGCCTGTTCTCCTCCCTCGCATCCCACACCCTCTAGCTCAGAGCACAGTGTCCACACATGGTGGATCCTGGCAAATGTAAGCAGACTGATTCCACAGAAGGAAAAGCTTGTGTGGCTGGTAATCTGCTCATCTCTCCATCGTTTGGGGGTGTGCACTGCTAGACTGGTCTGCCAGCCTGACTAGATTAATGGGATGGGGGAAAGAGGACTGAAAGAAATGTCTATCAGCCGTGCCTTTAATGTCGCTGTGGTACGGAACAGAATATCAGACAAGCTTCTTGTCTCTGCAAGAGACAGCAACTCAGAGGATTATAGGAATCCACAAGTGACAGCGGCCTCTCAGACAACACTGTCCAGAAGCCCTTTCCCCACCCTCCGTGTGGGTGAGGGGACTCGTCATCAAATCCTACTTATGGGGCCATCTGTGCCCCGGCCCATGTAAACAAGCTCCTCGGCTCTCATTCACGCACTGTTGCAAATTTTCCTCTTCTGGACACTTTTGCTCCAGGCTGTGGGCCACTGCAAAGAACCCTTTTTCCTTCAGGGATTTCTCTGTCTACACAGGATTTATGATGATCCTTTGGCAAGGATCTTCGAATCACTGGCTTTCACAGTAAAGCAAAAGAGTATTTCAGGAGAATCTACCTCTAACAAGCAATACAGCCCTGAAGATTTATCTGTTTGGATGAAACAGGCACAGCCCGATGCTCTCAGCATACTGTCCTTGGCAAGGTGCTGCTGCAAAGCCAGTGCAGACATGGCATGGAATGGATCAGCTCTGTTCCAAACAGCTGTGTGACCCTGGGGCAGTTGTTTGACCTCTCTGAGCAAGCTATCTCATCTACAAAATGGAAATGATTTGGTCTTCTTGGGACTGTCATGAAGGTTAAACTGGCGAAAGTAATCAAGTATCTGGTGTACTCCACACCTGGTTTATGGGTGGGACTCAGTACCTATTACTTTGGGTAAAGGAGGTGTGATAAGGAATAAGTGGCATTGACCGACTACCTGGTGCTCTGCCTTTGGGAAGAGCTACAAGACACTGGTCCCAGGCAGAATGAGATTAGCGCTCCTGTGCCTCTGAGAGTTTGCGGACGAGCTGCCATCCCCTGCAGGGTGCATAATTGTGTTCCAGCAAGAGAAGCACAAATCCTGCCTCACCACTCCAGCACTTGTTAAGCTCAAATTTCGTTTGTACCAATTCTGGACAATTTTCTTTGATTTATCTCCTACAAACCCCTCTTCCAATTCCCGCATCCCAGCTTGAAAGGCCTGGCTGTCTTCGCTTGTTCTTTTCTCGTTCACAGAGTGATGCCGACAGACCAAAAAAGAAAACCCTCCCTCTCCGAGGCACACTGAGCTGCTTTCCCACCTGAAGAAGCCATCAATAACGTCCATCAATAGCTCACAGCCTGAAAAAATGGAGGATGGGTGGAGAAAAAGATGAGACAAGAATAGCTCCCTCTGATCCAGCCCATCCTGGGAGCGTGTGGTATTTCTAATCCTACAGACACTCGGAAAAAGAGCTCTGGGCAACCCCACTTTTTGGAAGGGCAACTAAGACTGAAGAGAGTTTAAGCAAGGCCCCAACAGGCATCTAGGGAGTATCAGGGGCATAAATGGAAGCCAGACCTGTTTGACTGCACATTCCGTACACTTTCCGTTGCACTGTGTTATTTCTAAGTGGAAAAATATCCCGTAGGCTCTCATTCCTCAGCAAACACTCCATGCAAAGGTCACAGAGAAGTAAAGATGCTGACTCTACTATACCAACATATGAACACCTGAAAATCACTTAATCTCTCTAAATGTCAGTTTTCTTTCCAGAGGAAAAAATGGGTATAAGCATCTTTATCGAGAATTACACATGGATAAAATGAGATAATGGAGCAAAGAGCTTGGTTCGACGTAGAAGCTCATTTCATGTGTGTCTCTTCCTTTCTTGGCTCCAGAAAAAGTATTTCTTCTTATAACACACATGTGGCAGAAAAGTGAAAATTTAATGTAAAGAGAATAATTAATAACAATGGAAGTGAGGATATTGTACAGTGTCATTGTACAGTGGGATTCTAATGCAAAAACACAATGGCAACTGAGAAAAGAAAAAGGGAAAATAAAATTAGCAAATGCTACATCTCACCCACACAGTATCCTAAGATGTTTCTTGTAGTCAAGACAATGAAAAAGAGAATTATGAGGTACCTTAAAAGGCACTGTATAGGTTTTACAATCAACACAATATGCGTCAAGGAGGAAATCCTTTTAAATTAAATATTGAGTCATGACACAGCTACAGAACTCAGCAATATCAAGTTCCACAAATATTTGATAGGATATCTATAACAGATTTAACATCATATAGTTTGTTATTCTGTTCATCTTCAAGACTGCAGCATCTTACCTCCGCCTATCAAGGATAAAGCAGACTCTTTTCAAACATTTTCCCTTCAATTTATGTTAGCCAGAAATGCGTCTGTATGTTCTCTGTGTGCTTAACACCCGCGCTGACTTCATTCACAGATATGGAAACACAGAGATGTTTAGTTTAAGTGTTTCTGAAGCAGAAGGTGGCAATTATGTTGATCCTCTGATTCTCGGACTATAATCGCTTGCTCTGGCAATCCCCACCCCACCTCCAGGAGACACATTATCACTGAAAGCAAATTGTGGCATCGTCTGTTCATTCTTCTGGAAATTTCTTTCCTATGTATATTCCGACAATATATAAAAGTCAAAGAAATCTCCCTGACACTGATAGTGAAATCTAGAGAGCTGAATCTGTGATGGTGTTTGTCTACAAGACTTTGCAGTTTCTTGCCCTCACTCTGCTGTTTCCATGTGTAGAAAAACAATTCACAGATCCCTACTAGTGAGTAAATATGCACGTATTTACGGAGCTCAGAACCTCCTGCCTTCTGCTTGAGATGTGGGATACATTAGTGTTCCTGGTGGCAGCAGGCATATTTAATATATGGGTGGTGACAGCCTATCTTCAGCATTAGCATCAGCAAAAACACTACTTTGTATTGTGTCATTCCCTTAATAGAGGTAGAGAGAGTCCCCAAAGGAAACTATGGACTCCCCATTAAAATACAGTTGGAAAAACCACCCCATCACACTGGGAGAAACTGCTGTTTTTTCCAGAACTTCCCAGAACCTTTATAGGATGGTATAATCAGTCTCAAAATACAAAGAATTCTAATCTAATAGGAATTCTGATCAATAAAGTATCAAGTATTTTTCAGTTGCTGCTTTCTGCTGAATTTTGAACTAGAAATCACAAAGTGGGTGGAAATAGAGGTTCTTGTGGTCCTCGACAGTAACTCAGGCTGAGTTCAGGTCCTCACAGCACAGGGGAGAAAACTGAGGGAATAAAGTGGAACTAATTCCATTCGGGGAATTTGTGGTAGAGGCTAACTAGAATCCAGGCCTGCTGCCTGACTTTAAGCAACGTACTGTTTTATCTTGTATTATCCAGCTATTTTTTTCTCCAAGCTTAACAACAGTTTCAAAGCAAACAACTTGTTTGTGAAAAGTGACATCCCGCAGCCCAAGAGGCCTGTGCTTATTCCTAGACTAGGAGTGGTCTGAGTCGTGAGAAGTCATAGAAGTAGTCAACTGTGAGTTCTGACAGAGCCCTTCACGCAGGGCATTGTGAAATGCATTCAGCAGCAACTCGTAATGAGCACAGACTATATGTACTAGGTGCTGGGGATACAGTGGCGTATACAACAGACTTCACCGTCTGCAGGAAGTTCACAGTCTGGTTAGTGATTACTAATCAATAACAGATGGGAAGGAACACCTGCTATAGGATAGCTGGTCAGGAAAAGTCTCTCCAACAGATTTATTTAAGGGTGGGAAGACTTGAAGTACAGGAAAGAGCCACAGGAAAATAAAGAGTCTTTTTAAGTATGCTAATTATTTTTTTCCTATCAAAGTTTTTTTTTTTTAATTTTATCATGGAGAAAGCATTGACTGTTTTGCCCCCAAGATGTTTTCCGAAAAGCATTTGTACATATATTTATATGTATGCTTTTACTTTGACTCTTGTAATGAAATTGATCTTACCCTGTGTGTGTGTGTGTGTGTGTGTGTGTGTGTGTGTCTGCGTGTGTGTTTTCCCATCAGCATTCAGCTGTGAGTCTCCCAGACTCGGTGATTAGATTTCGATGCTTAAACTCCTTAGCATGGCCTGAAAATGGAAAGCCTCTCACAGCTTGGCGTCTCTCATCTTTCTTGATTCGACTGAGCCCTCTACCTCGCAAAGTGCATGGTCCGATCACACCAGATCAATTTCATTCCTTCAACATGCCAGGTATGTTTATGCTTCTGTCATTTGCACAAATGCATGCTCCTGAAACGACCTTCTTTCCCTTATCCACAGGGCAAATTATGTCTCAGTCCTTAAAATCCATCTCTTTTCTCCAGCTTTCTCTGTCTGACTCATCGAGTGGAATTAATTGATCAATCTCCTGGAAACCTTTCCTTTGTATAATTCTCACCTCACATTGCATTATGATTATCAATACAATTCTTAGGTTTTATTTATTGATATTTTTCTAATTAACAGTTAATGCATACTCAGTGTCAAAATTTTGGAAAATAGAATGTAAACGAAAAAATACACACTTTCTTCCACCATTTTTCTCTATTTTTAAACACAATTGAGATCTTTTTTCTATGCTACCTGACTTGATATATACACTGAGCTTTTTCATGCACCACTAATAAACATTCTTTGGGAACCCTGCTTCTAATGGTAGCATAATTGCCTGTCAGGATGTACAACCAACTATATAACCATTCAACCCCCTTCTATTGAGCTACTGGGTAGTTTAAAATTTTTCCTATTATAAGTAACAATGCAGCAAACTTAATTGTGCATTAATCTCTGTCCACATACCTGCTTATTCTCTTAAAATGGACGCTTAGAAGTGAAATCGCTGGGTTAAAAGAGGTGAGATTTTAAACCTCTATGTACATATTGCAGATTATTTTCCAGAAGAGATGTTTTAATTAACATGCCCACCAGCATTATAATGGAATGTCCATTACCCTCCTCCCAAACATGATAACAATCTCTCCACCCACAGATTTTTTTTTTTTAAAGGGGTAAATGCATTGCTGCTTGAATTTCTCTTTCTTTGAATAGTAACACAGTTGAGTTCTCCGTGTTGAGTTGAGTAACACAGTAACACAGTCACACATACAATTCTGGGAATTGTATGATTAGGTCTTTCTCATCTTTTCCATTGGGGTGATGATATTTTTCTCACACCTTTGCAAGAGCTCTTTATTCAAATATTAAAATACTTCTTTAGGTCATATTTGTTTTGAATATTTCCCAGATTTGCTCTTTAGTCACAATGTTGCTTATTATATATTTTTTGTGTGTGTGAGGAAGATCAGCCCTGAACTAACATCCACGCCAATCCTCCTGTTTTTGGTAAGGAAGACTGGCCCTGAGCTAACATCTGTGCCAATCTTCCTCCACTTTATGTGGGACGCCGCCACAGCATGGCCTGACAAGCGGTGCGTCGGTGTGCACCCGGGATCCGAAACCCGGGCCGCCGGCAGCGGAGCACGCGCACTTAACCACTACGCCACAGGGCCGGCTCAGCTTATGATATTTTTGATGTACGAAAGTTGGCATTTTAATTTGTCCATTCCTTTCTTTGTGATTTTTTTTTTTCCTGTATGGTTGTTTCTTCACATGGCTGGCCCCCTGATGTACTGTGACCTCCATCACGACAGGTGTCCTACTTTATTCATCTTGTGTCTCCAGGATTTTATGGAATGGCAGTGCCCGGAATGTAATCATCACTCAATAAATCCTTGCCAGATTGTACTGTATTGTATTTTCTTTGTAAAAGTCACTTCTTAAATGATTTGCTTTTGTATATTAAAATGCACATATTTACAATTCATATATGTTGACTATATTTAGTAGTGGATAATACTGCATATATATACCTCTCCATATTCAATATTTCAATATTTCTCTTAAATATGTAAATTGATCCATCAAACCACATATTCTGAAAATTGGTATAAAAATTTAATGGTATTCCAAGGATGAGCCATTCAGTGTAATGGTAATGATAGATGAGCTCACACAAGATAGGTAGTATCTGCTATTGATTCTAATGCAATAGAGCCTATCAGAATGGCGGATTACCTTGATTGTCTATCAGAATAAACTGTTATTTTTCAGTATCAAAACCCAGAACTCCCCTAAGGGAAACTGAGTATTTTTTTTTGTATTCTCCAAACCATCACGACATCATATCACTCAAAAAATCTTCACTCTGAATATATTCTGAAATAAAACATCAATTTCAAACAGCTATATAGTTTATTGATGTGTTCTGAAATCAGTTTGTGTTGAAAACACAGATGTGACCTGTAGTGCAAACGTGGAATGGATTCAAGGAAATGTCTTACAAAGTCTACACAGCATGCCCGAGAGGAAGGGAAGCAAAGGAGAGAGAAAGTGCCAACGACCCGCTCCGGTCCATGCGCTGTGCTGAGTGCTTCTCCAGTGTTGCTGCTTGCCATTCAGTGGGAGTTCACCTAACAGTCTCTCCCCTTCCCACCTGGATGAGGTCCCGCTCAGAGGCTGTGGACAGGTGATCTCCACCCCGTGGAGTAAACCACAGAGCTGCTTGTCCACCCACATCCTTTTCAAGAGAGTTCAGCTTCCTGGGCTATGTCAGGTTAAATTCCTCCCAGTGGCACCCTGACATCTGGCCAGGTGCAAGGCTCAGCTGAGCTCTGTTTGCCCAGGTGCCAATTAGGAAGCTCACACTTTTACAGATAATAGCTGTGTAGAGAGGAAGAGGCAGGGACCCATGCCTCGCCCAGGGCGCTGTGCTGCCCAAAGCACTGGGGAGACTAATGAGTGCCTCGGTACAATGGGGAGACTAATGAGTGCCTCGGTACAAGGAGGGAACAGCTGGTTAGAAACAAGTGCCAGGCAGTGTCTGAGCACAGGTGGGGAGCAGACAGACCACACTGCTGGCCTGTGACATTCCACTTTCCCCTGAAGTCCACACCAAAGTCATGGCTCTGTTCGCTCCTGCCTCAAGCCAAATGGGAAATGCAAAGTCCAGATTCAACTGACTTCCAGGAAAAAGTGGCCCTCTTGGAGGAAAGGATTATTTGCTAATAAACTTTTAGCATCATCTTCTTATATCTATTCATTTAGTCATTCATTCATTCAAAGCTTAACACCCAATTAAAGGCAGAAGGCATAGTGGATAACACAATGGATTTTGGCATCAGGAAGGTCTGAGTTTTAAGTCCAGAGTCAACGCACATCAGCTTGGACATTTTGGACAGGCCACTTAACCTCTGTAATCCTCCCTTTCTTTACCTATAACACAGGATACGGGCACTCCAAGGGGATCAAATGAGAAGGCCCACAAGAGCCACTGTGTAGTACAGCATGGCACATAGTGAGTGCTCCTTAAAGAGAAGCTGCTCTCCTAATAGGAAAGGACACCATAAATGTGTATTGACCATGTCTCCCGCGAGCACTGTTTCCAAACGACTTGATCCTTAAAAACAACTCTGTGAGATCTTACTTTTTCTATTTTGACAATGAAGACACTGAAGCACAAAAACTTTAAGTGTCTCCCTTGAATTGCCTGGCAGTGACTGTCCAGATTTGGAGTTTTGGTCCAGGTTTGTCTCATGGCAAAGCCTGTGCTCTTTCCAAGGTATCTGGCTGTCTAGTTCAAATCTAGGCAGTGGGATGAAGGAAGAGTAAGGGACAGTCTCTCTTTCCTCATTCACTGTCCAGTGATAGAGAAGGACATAAGGACATAAATATATGTCCTTCTCTCTATAATGGAAACCAGTTATAACCAATTATTATGTCCAACATGGTAGGTTTCATACTGAGCCTGAACAGCATGGGAGGAGTGGCTGACTCTATGAGATAGAGCCAGGGGGCCACACTGGTCCTAACTCATTTGATAAATCGGGTCTTAAAAGGTGAGAAGAGTGTGTCTACATGGCAAGAATGGAAAAAGCTGGCTGTTAGGTGAAAGACAAACCAGAAAATGGGAAACTTGTATCATATGTTTCCTATTCAAACCATCCTGGCAACCCAATCATAGCTGAGGCATGCTGCTCTTTATACAATTATTCTGGCAAATCAGTGACAAAGGGATGACAGAAGTGGCATATCAACAGTCTGCAATCCCTTATAAAGGATCTAGGCATTCGGCATCAATGGTGGCTAACATCATAAAAAGAGAAATTACCGACATTATGTGCCTCCAGAGGGAAGTACACACCGCCATCCAGAAAGTAAGTCCTAGCAGTGAACAAATAAGATAAATACAAAACCTGAATCTGAATCTGATTAGGACTGTCCTCCAGGATCCAATTTTTAGCAAACTGAGAGGACAGAGGGAAACTCGACAGCAATGGTTCTCAACTGGGGGTGATTTTAGCTCCTTAGGGGACATTTGGCAGTGTCTGGACACATTTTTGGTAGTCACAACTGGGGAAAGGATGCTACTGGCATCTAGTGGGTAAATACCAGGGATGCTGCTACATATCCTATAACGCACAGGAGAGCCCCCACAACAAAGAATTATGCTGCTCAAAATGTCGATAGTGCTGAGATTGAGAAACTGTATTATAGGATGATTCCATTTCTTCAATGACAGGGGGTGATGGGGTACTTATAGATTAAAATAAATGTGAAAAGTCTACCTAAAGGTAAAAAAAAAAAAAGAAAAACAGGCAAAACTAAATTACAGTGTTTGGGGATGCACACATTGGCAATGAGGAGATGGTCCCCATACAAGTTAGCAAAGTGGTCTGGCTCGTGAGCAGGGAGGGCGCTGGGAAGAGGTTCTCGTGTCTGGCAAGGCTCCCTCCTCACAGGAGTGGTGGTTTAAAGGTGCTTGCCTTACAAGAGTGCATTCAGCTGCACAATTGTTTTTATGTGTTTTCTGTATTATATCTAACAAGGACATAGTTTAAAAAAATATTAACCACAAAATAAAAAGCCTCTCTTTCCTCACTTTGGCTAGGAGTTAATTAGCTTACAGCTACTGAATTAAAAAAAAAAAAAAGCATTACTGATTTATCCAAGTGTATAATTTCTTTTTATGTGTTTTCCACAGGTACTTAAAAAACTATTTCTAACCTTGCCCGCCCCTGTTCTTATTGCTGGAGAGTACCAGCCAAAGTCGCACAGAGGTTAAAGCAGCCAGGTGGAATAATTAAGCACAGGAGACCTGAAGTCTGATAACCTGAGCTGTCACCCAGTTCTACCTTCGTCAATTCACTCTAGTTCTCTGAGTGTGAAGTTCCTCATCTGTGAAATGAGATAAGTAACTATCTCTTCCTCTTTGGGGTTGTTGGGAGTATTAACCAATGAATGTATGTAACTGGATTCTGAAAATAGCTCCTTTTGTAAAATTTAGTTATTGATTAGTTGCTCACATGTCTATTCTTCAAATGCTGACCATGTGTGGAAACCAGTCCTGGAAGCCGGGAATATGGAGAGGTCTGGTCTCCATCTTTCTATCTTTCATAGGAAGACTTTAGATTCTCTTGCTGCAGAGATTCACTCAGTTCTGTTTTATTACTGCAACTCACCACTTTTAGGCACTGCAATTACTCCCAATTTAAAATGAGGGAACTAGAGGTCAGAAAACTGCAATGCATATCCATGGTTACACGTATTATCACATTCTTTGGGCATCTGCTGATTACTAGGCCCTGAGCAAAGAACTTTCCATTCATTGCCTCATTTAATCCTCAAAATCGCCCTGTGAAAGAAAGGTACTGTCATTATACTCCTGTTCAGATATGAAAAGCAAAGCTCCCAGATAATCTTTAGCTGTCCCAAAAGCTACACAGCTGGTAAATGTCAAAACCAAGATTGAACTGAACTAGCTTTAACTTTGGAGGCTGTCATCTAATTTAAAACCCAATCGGTCTTGTCATGCTATTTTGATGCTGCTTTTAAGAGACCAAATCATTACCCTCCTGGTAGGACCATTACCTGTTTTAAAGGCATCATTTGCCTGTGATAGTGATTATAAAATCTCTTCTGGATCTTTAAGTCTGTGAGATTCTGTAAAAGGCACTGTGGTCTGAAGGAAAGAACTGTCTCATCCTGTACAGAAATTGGTAAGGTGAACAACTTGAATGAATGGAGGCTCGTAGCTTGTGCTGGGAGACTGGAAAACTACACTTTAGAGCAGTGGTTCTCAAATTTTATAAATCATCAGAATCTGGATGGCTTCTTAAAACCACCCCAAGTGTTTCTGATTCAGAAAGTTGCAGGGTGGGCCCCCCAAAATGCATTTCTAACATAGCCCCAGGTGATATGGATGCTGCTGGTCCAGAGAGCATGTCTTGAAAGTCAAGTCTAGATCCATCTCTGTTGGCTCTGGGATATCAGAATATTTACTCATCCTTTCTAAGTATTCATGTTCCTCTGTAAAGAAAGGTGTGTGAAGTAAAGAATGGGATAGTAGGGGAGAAAGCTTTCTGAAAGTGAGCAAGAGCTAATGGAGCACCTCTCAAACTTGAGGGAGCCTCAAAACACCTGGAGCTTTGTTAGAAATGTAGTTTCTCACCCTCAGGTGCACAAGACACGCATTAGAGCCCTGGAAGCTCCTGTTGAAACAAGGTCCCTAGGTAATGTGGAAGCAGATGGTGTGCAGACCACCTCTTCCAAAACCCTTGTAAAACAAAGACAAGTCCCAGAGCATGTAAGAAGTAGGTCCCAGGACCCTAGGCTGTGAAGGCCACAGTTTGATCTAGAGATTGGGCATCTCACAAAATTGTATACTCTTAGATATTCCACAACAGAGAGTAAGAGAGAGAAAGTGCATTTAAAATTTTTTTTCATGGAAACATCTAAGTCAAATATGTGACTTTAGGATATTCAGAGTGAATTTTAAATGAGAAAAAATGATATCATTTGATATGAAAGAAAACCCTAGACCAGGACATTCTGGAATCTTTTGATTTAGAGCAGGCTTCAGAGTTAGGTGTGAATTGGAAATGTCCCCGAAGACGGGTCCTGGGTAATCAGAGCTATTACATTTTTCACCTGACACAGTATCACTTCCTCCAACAATGACAGTGGCATAGCCTGAGCAATTTCAATGTCTTAATCACTTTCCCTTTCTTTCAGAATCTAGGGAATTTAGTCTAATTCTTCATGCCTTCCCTTAGGAATTATGAAGTGTCAGCTACCATAGAGACTACGCAAGTGGCTTTGTATAAGAAATGTTTGCTGCAATTCAGAGGGCTGTGTAATTGAGTTAATAATTTGTAGAAAACACGTTTACATCCTAGACTGGAACGGACCAAGGGCCTGACCATGAGAAGGTATCAAGCAGCAAGGACTGGCTTCTCAATGCCAGTCATTCACCACATGCTGCTGTAGTGAGCAAATTTCGAATTCTGTGCTCTTTAACACTTTAATTACAGTTGATACAATTGATGGAAATTAAAAACTCTACTGTTGGCTAAGTGTAAAGAGGGGAGTTTACGTAAATTGATTGCATTAGGTGAATTGTTTGTGATGCAACTTGTTTCACATGATATTCTTAGGGCTGATCCACAATTAGTATGACTGAGAAAGTGAAATGATAATGAATTTTGTCAATCTTATTTAAAGCATCCTCCTTCCCAGGGAAGAACTATCTGTGGACTATAGTTGAATCTACTAAAAAGTACGCTTCATGTGGTCATCCTTTGATACGGCCAAGATGACTGTGTCTTAGGACTCCTCAATTTGACCTTTATTAATGTCTTTTTCCTGATTTTTAATAGAAATTAATCCTCATGGAAGAACATTTTGAAAGTGCATAGGTTTAAAATAAATTAAATAAAGTAGAACAAATAGATAAACAAATGACTAGATAATGAATGGATAATCTTGTCACCCAATTATAACCAGCATTAGTTACTATGCTGGTTTATCACCTTCTACTTATTTTAACCATTTAAAAAAAATTTTTTCAAAGTAAAGACTGTGGTTTACATATGATTTTTACCATGCATCTTCTGATAAATACTACACCACAAGTATTTCTCCATATTATTAAAGTATTTTCATAACTCTGATGAATGACTTCTCACGTTTAAGTTGTATGAATGAACTGTTACTATTTAAAGATTTTCTCTAAGGGGTAGTCATTGGCATGTCTTCACTTTTGAGTCCAATAAATAAAAATGTGATGAGCAATTTTTAAGAGCTTTTTTGAGGTACAATTTACACACTATAAGAAATCACCTGGAAGAACATTTTTTCATAACTCAATCTTTGTGTTTCAGAATGTTTCTTGAGTCTTGATATCCAAAAGTAAACCTGCTAAGACTGTAGGTCTGTTTATGTTTAGGTTCAAGAAAAACTTTGCCAAATGCCTCCAGTATTGATTTGTACACCCATCAGCAAAGGATTAGAGTGCTCGTCTCATTCCACCCCGGTCAGCATGAGTATTATTATTATTATTATTTAAGGTTCTGTCACTTTTAATGAAAAAGTCAAGATGTCATCATATAGTTCAAAAATGGAAACTGCATTTCAGAATTTTCATTTTCACTTTTGATGCACTTTGACTGCTTTTGTCCTTTCATCCTGCTTAGCTAGGATAGGATATTATTATTATATTATTATTCGAATGGACCTCCCTTATCGAACTTCTTGCTAAAAATTAAGGTTGCAAGTGACAATATATGAGCAGGTTGCATGCAGACCAAATAATAGCGTTATCCAAACCAAGAGACTTGGTCTCCATCTGGGTTTTCAGTGGGTTTTCAGTCATGAGCTATATTACCCTGACTAAGGATTTAACCTCTCTGGGCATCATTTTCCTCATCACTAAAAAAAATAGTTGAAATAGAAGATGATCAAACAAAGGCTGTAGACACACAATCAGACAACGAATATATCTTCAGGTCATTGTTTGAGACCAGGGGTTTCATTCTTAAGAAGGGATGTTACACTTATTTAATAGACACCTAGAATCAAATTCTTTACAAAAGTCATAGTTTGCTTTCAAAGAAGTGTCTGTCTGGGTAAACAAAACAATTGAATAGCACTCTGTGTCTGAATAATACAAAATGATTTCTAAATGCTCTTCTACCCTCTAATTCCAATAGCCCATCTAAAAACTTGTTCTTAAAACTGTCAAAGAATGGTAAAATAACTAATTATGCATGAATTACTCTCATGACTTATTCTATTCTCCTGAGGCATGCTGTGACTTAAAAAAAATGAAGGATTTGTAACTGTTAGTTATCAGCACTTCATGTAACTTTTGATTCAAGTAACAAATAGCATTTCAGCTCTACGTATTCATTATGCCACTAAATCGCAAAGGAAAGAAGCCAATTCTAATGAATTGTAACCATAGTTTCTTTTGCGTATTACATATTAGAAGTGGGTAGCACTTTAAATTATGGTACACAAAACAGCATATAATTAATTCTGAATAAAAGATAATGTATTCTTGCTAAATACGAGTTATTTTAAAATCTCTTAATGAAGAACTAAGCATATGCTGTGCTGCACTGTGAAAATGTTTAGCATATGCCGTGAGAGCCAACATTTTGCATTTATTATTATATTTATTTTCAATAATAATATATTATTTTAAGTGAACGCACAAAAAACTTAATCACTAATATTCCAAATGTGGAAAATATATGCAAATTACAGGAAACTTTTTGGCTCCCCATAAGTTGTCACTAAATAACTTTTTGATGACATGGTGTGATTGCAATTTGCAATAGAATGAGAAAAATGGAAAAGATTGTTACTTTTAAATCACAGAACATATGCACAATGAATTTTAAAATTCAGATATGGAGATAAACATTTCTATTCTGAAAATTGACATGTTCTGAGTTTTCATGGAATAGCAAAGCTTAAATCTAGACAATAAGTCCCACCTGATTCAGTATTGAGTTTATAAATCCCCTTCTGATATAGTGCTTCTGCTTTTAAAAGAATGTATCCTGAAGGTTCTACACTCTTACAATGACCACATTGCAATTTCTAATTGAGCATGAGCCCCATTCCTCATTCTACCTCCAAATACCATGATCACTATGATCAACAATACCACTATCAACACCACCACCACCACCACAACAACAACAATGAGTCTTGGGCCAAACCCTTTTTAACCTTTTCTCCTGTACCTCTGTACCATAATGATGCCTAATGTCCCTATAAACCAGCCACAGGACCATGGGCAAACCATCCCTCATCTTTAAGCTTATAGCTCTCGGCTATAAAATGGCTATGCTAAGGTACTTTCTACTTCCAGATCTCGGCTATCCTTTTCCACAGCTCTTCCTGACTGCCAACAGAAACACACAATAAAACCAGATTTTTAAAACTCACATATGCTTTCTATTCTTGCTTCATTTAAGCTTGGAGAGAAAAAACATGTGGACAGTAAAAATGAATCACAGTATCACAAAAGATTAGAATTGAAAACAAAATGTAAAGTTTATTTTTAAATTCGAGGTTTAGCTTCTGTTCCAGAGAAATAATGACTAATCAGAAACAGACTGAACTGGAAGGAACCACTATTCCATTCTTCTCCAAATACCCCAGGTTTGGAGTTATGTTCAATGTGTTTCTTTCTCAAGTACCAATGCATGGTAATGAAAAATTGAAAAAGAATAAAATTTAAAATTAATAAAATAATCATATCATCCCTACATAATTGCTGCTGGTATTTCAGAATGATTCCTTTCCATCCTCCTGTGTGTATATGTAGAAAGTTGAAATCACACTGAATAGATAATTCAGTGGCCTACTTTGCACCTCTTAACATTTTATTCTATGCATATGTCCATGTAGCTAGAGGCTTCTTTCTTAATACTTCCAGTGACAATTACACCCCATCATAAAAATATACCACAATTTATTTAATTGATCTCCTCTTGTTAGATATTTAAGTGTTCTTCTTTTTCTTTTCTTTGCTATGGTGAATATTTTGTGCATCTAATTTTTTAATATTTCAAACTATTTCTTCAGTATTAATTCCAAAAAATGTGAGATAAATTTTGTAAAATCTTAGCAGAAGTAATATTATTACTTCAAAATAATTTTGGTAGTTTATTTTTCATCTAAACACTCATCCTTAGTGTTTTCTGTGAACTGCTTTATACCTCACCAAACCAGCACCATTACCAATGTCTCTGGTTGTCCCATATCCCTTCCCACCACCACTATTACAACAGAATAACTTATTTCTATATGCCTTTTCTCCCTCTAGACTAGGCTTTTCTTCAGGTAGATTCTAGATGATTAAATACCCTAGCCTCAGTTCCCTGCTTAAGTTCAGGCACATAGTAGGTGCTCAGTAAACATTCACTGAATTGACTAATGCATCTTGAAAATTCTTTATCAAGCTGCATCTCTGCCCCAGAGCTATAAATGCATCTCTTGCTCAAGTTGCAAAGATCTTTCTCTATTTATTTTTCTTTATTTATACCCTGGCACATTCCACAAAGAATTTAGGACAGGAGACCTCTCCCTAAATCACTTCTGTCTTCTACTGCTATTGCTGAGACAGATTTGCAAAGGACAAAGCTATCCTTTCAGATGTCATTTTAACTGCTTAGTTTGCAAAGATGAAGAGGAAGATCAAATAACATCACCTCCTCAGAGAAGCCTTCCTGCATCGCCTTACCTAGAAAGATTCATTTTACCTCTCTTTCTATGACATGACTGTTTATTTCCTTTATGCCAATTACCCCAATCTGAGATTGTCCTATCACGGATGCTCTGCCTCTTCCAACAGAACTCTCAGAGATGGCAAGGTCTGTCCTGTTCACTCACAAATCTCTATTCTGTTGCACTGTGATTGGTGCATTGTAGCCCCTCAGAATGGGAAAGGTTCTTTGAGGTCACCGAGTTTAGCTCCATTATATAAAAAATATGTAAATAGATGCCCCAAGAAAGACAGTTATTTGCACAAGGTTTAACTAAAATGACAGAATCTGGATGAGAATTCAGAATTCCCAACTCCCAGGCTGTATTCCTTCCATAGCTGCCCAATGACAGCCACCTCTGAGCCTGGAGCAGAGAGATAAGGAGCCCAGGCAGACAGAAGTGCTTGGGCCAAACTGATAGGAATCCCTCTTCTTGGTGTCTTTTGCACTATCTAACCCTATCTAAGTATAATACTGTCTTTATACAGCCATTCATATCAACCTTCATAAAGATGGAGCAGCTATTACCATTGTGTTCTTACTGGTAGGGACACCTCGGACACAAAGCAGCTGAGGAACAAGGCCACAGCCACAGGATCAAGCCCAGGCCAAGGGCCAGGTGTCCATTCACCTAGTCCACAGATGCGTCTCCTGAGTTCTCTCATACCTCCGCTCAAATCACAGGCTCCTTGTCCCATTCATGCAGAGGCCCAGTAACAATGACTCTACAGTGCACAATGGTTTCTCTTCATCTTGAGAGACTTTTCTTTCAAGGAAAGTAAATAAATTAAAAGAACCCTGTGTTAATGTCATTTATGTAGTGATGTGATGTATTTTTTAACGGATCCATTAATGACAAAAGCAAAACATTTCTCTTTTCGCAGGAGTTCGTGGGAGACCAAAGGCCAAAACCCATCTCCGATGCTGTACCTGTTCACTATTTTCTTCTGAGACCCAAAGACTCCTAGGAGCCCAGTCACCACCCCCAGGCATGAGAACCCTGAGGCCACAGATGAAAATGGCTTGTTTGAAGTTACTGGAGGAGTCAAGTGACAGAGGTGCACAGAACTCAGGGCTCTCAGTGGCTCAGTATTGAGCTCAGTATTGGGCTCAGTATTGAGCCCAATACTCTGAGAGTAGTGTAGTTCTGGAAGAAGCAGCAGCTCTGGTGTATCTGGTTATATCCTCTATTTCCATGTCATCTTGGCTCCTTCTGGGAGGAGGCCATGGAGCAGTGTATTAAAGGAACATGAAAAGGACAGGGGAGAGGCTGGGCTGACATGGGATCCTCTAAACTCCATGGAAGTGTCACCCGCTAAGATTCTTGATGACCGAGCTGGACTGGTATTCTTGGGCCCCTACTAAAGTAAGCAACCCTAGAGATGCATCTGTATATACATTCATATATCTATATGTAAATACATATGTACCGTGTGTGTGTTTTCTATTAATGCTTGGGTAATTGTTAAAGGCACTGGTCTCTTTATAAGGCTCTACGGGAGAAATTCTACTGGCATCAGTGTCAAGAAATGTTTTGTCTCACCTGGACTCTAATGCGTTCTTATTCTGTGGTGGTTGCATAATTCCTAGTGTGTCTCCAGTTGCTCTGGTTACTAGGAAACAACACTGTCATAAATTACGGTGTGCTTTTCAGTGAAGTCCTTTGCTGTGTCTTTCACCCTTACTCTTACTTTCCCCTCATCTAAATTTCTTAAAAATTTTCCTTTGTTGAAATCTTAGCACATTGCTGGTGTGCATTACTTCAACTCCTCTTCAGAACAGGAAAGGCCATAAATAAATGGACAAGTAAATAGACCATACTGTTTGAGTTCTCCACATGGCCAACTGCTGGAAATCCAATCACCTTTCTCCTGGCTGCCTGCCCAGAGCTTTAGCTAAACCCTAACAAACAGTAACTCCTTACTAGGACAGAGCTGGTCCTAATGTCCATCCAAGGAGCATATATTCAAAGGACAGACTTCTAGCTAATTAATTTTGCTTTCCGTTATTCAACATTCAAGAGGCCTTTTTATCATTCTAAATGTGTGCATTACAGCATGTATCAGAACACACTGAAATTAGCAATTTAATGATATCCTCCTCCTCCAGACTCTTAGCACTTTGAGGGTAAGAACTATGATAGTTTTATCTCTGTGTGCCTGGTACCTAGCACTGTGGCTATTACACAGCAGACATTTTGTCGGATAAATGGATGCTTACTAAAATAACTACATGCACGCATGTACCTATATTGCCATCCACTCCACAGCAGCTCTCGAGGGAATCTCACCAGCTCCTCTGGGGCAGTGTATTATCTCTAGGACATTTAAGTTCACATAGCTGTTATATGGCACAGCCAGACTTTGAGTCCAGGTCAGCCTCACTCCTAGCTCTTTCCGTCTGCTGCATTGCTTCTCAGTGTGATATCATAGTGAGTTTCAAGACAGAATCCCAAGTAATTGGTTGTATACAAAGATGTCTCCAAACACGGAGAACACACGAGATCCAGATAGCTAGGTATGCCCAACCATATCCTCACACTGTTAAGAGGAATAGTGTATTTTACATTACTTCACACTTATTATACTTTTTGATAACCATACTACACCATCTAAACTAACTTCTGGCTTAGAAAAAAATAGTTACTGTGTGACGGTCAGTTTTATGTGTCAACTTGGCTAGGTGATGCCCCCAGTTATACAATCAAACACTAATTGTGGCGCTCCTGTGAAGGTGTTTTGTCGATGTAATTAAAGCATATGATCAGTTTACTTTCTGTAAAGATTATTCTAGGTAACCTGGGTGGGCCTGATTCAATCAGGTGAAAGCCCTTAAGAGCATAACTGAAGCTTCTCTAATGAAGAGAAAATTCCACCTGTGGACTACAGCTTCCAAGCTTGTCCTAGAGTTCCTGTCTGCCCTACAGATTTCAGACTTGCCTAGCCAACCCCTACAATCACTTAACTCAAATCCTTTCAATGCATTTCTTAATATACGTACACCCTACTGGTTCTGTTTGCCTAGTAGAATCCTGACTGATATACTATGTATACATCAATATTTACAAATGTGAAACTTCAGAAAACTTCATACTCAAGGAAATGGAAGAGACTATGCTATCTCCTGACAGCAGCCAGTAACACATTTAACTCCCCTGAATGACAGTCATCTTCTTACCTGTAGCCAAAAGTCAAATTTCAACTGTTCAATAACAAGAATGCTGTGCTTCCAGTTTGCAACATTTTTTTTGACAAGTTCTTGGAAAAAGTAATTCACAGTAGTCTATTATTATGTTTCGATGAAGGCATTGCTGCAGAAGACCACATGGATGATATCTTTGTGAAGCCTCTTCTCGTCAATACCTTTATCTGGTTGTTTTACATAAAAAGCATTTCAGTTATTGAGAAAAACTTGTAAGTTTTTGAATTGTGATTTTGTGCTGGAGAAGTGGTAATAGGCAAGATAAAATATTGATGTGAAGAATAAACGTTTGGGCTTTATGGGGACCTGGGTTTCTAACTGGATGACCCTGGACAAATTAGCTTCTATTAGCCTCAGTTTCTTCAACTGTGAAATGAAGATATGATCCGCCATATAAGTCTCCATGAATGGTAGTATGGCCCTTCAAAAATGAATCTTTCAGATTATCTTCATTCTCTAGAGCAGGACTTCTTAACGTCAGCACTCTTGGGCCAGATAATTATTTGCTGGGACGGGGGCCTGTTCTGTGTATTATAGGATGTTTAGCAGCATCCCTGGCCTCTACCCATTAGATGCCAGTAGCACAGCCCTACTCAGTGGTGACAACCAAAAAATGTCTTCAGACCTTGTCAAATGTCCCCTGGTGGAAAAATCATCCCAAGTTGACAATCACTGCTCTAGGGATACAATATTAATTTTTTTTTTTTTGCTTTTATAGTTTTTATAAAAATTTGGAGTATAAAATACATATAGAAAAGCATAGCTCTATAAATTTTTACTGAGGGAACACACCCATGTAATCAGTCCTGT
This sequence comes from Ceratotherium simum simum, assembly GCF_057802395.1. Classification (NCBI taxonomy): domain Eukaryota; kingdom Metazoa; phylum Chordata; class Mammalia; order Perissodactyla; family Rhinocerotidae; genus Ceratotherium; species Ceratotherium simum. Next base: position 21,900,402 of record NC_141929.1, on the reverse strand, counting down.
AACAAAGAACAGAACACTACAAGCTTCTCCTCCCTCCATGGGTAGCCCCTGACATTCCCTCCTTCCAGTCACTACTGGGGACTTTTGGTTAGTGAAATTAAGCCATGAAATTTAACACATAAAAGGAAATTCAGAATATGAGTCTGTAAACTGGTTTCCTATGTAATTTCACCCAGGCAGCAAAGCTTTGCTAGAATGACAATCTAACCAGCAACCGTCACAAGAGAGAAGGTGAGCCAACCAAACCCAGCCTAGGACTGCCTGGATAACTAAGGGGACAAAAGGATGGAAACCCTTATTGTCTTTTCCTTCCTACCTGAACATACAGCTTGTTTAACTCAGTGGATAAAAGAAATTGTCAAAAGAGATCAAATGCAGAAGGGAAGGGTCACGAGACTGGATAGAGAAAAACTGAAAGAACCAACCTAGCCAACATGGTATCTTCATAGACCCTAAGAAATGAGGTGTTCCATAATAAATAAACTGTCATCAGGTGTTACTATACCCTCTCTGCTATCCCCAACTTCCCTGGACACTAAAGGATGACAGAACAGCATGCTAGAGTTGACACGTCTTCAGACGCTTCTGTAAAGCAACCCTGGTAGTCCAGTTACATGGGATGTTCAAATGCTACTCAGACAGCAAGAAAATATTGAGGCAGCTGGATAGAATGACATTCCTTCTCTGCATATATTATCTTTGTGCTGTTGGGCACTCACCAAATTGCCCTCATTCATCTGTGAGCTGCTGGAAAATTAGAGCTCTGTCTTTTCATTTTTACTATCCCCTACAGCATCTCCTATTGGGCCTGAAATATAGTAGGTGCTTATCTAATGTAAATTGGTTGAGAAAAGAAATTATGTAATGGAGAGTGGACGTCGTAAGGAGTTAAAACTGCTGAAATCGTTTTCTAGGCTCTGCTACCATTATGCCACATGAATTTGGGGGTAATCATTTAAATTTCTGTAAATATTAACACATAACTCTGTACAAAAAAAATGTAAATGAATAAAATGGCCTCCAAGTCTAAAGGATATATTGAGTCTAAAGGATATATTGAGCAGAAATGCCTTATAAGCATCTATTTTCTTATTCATTCATTTATACTTTCAATAACTTACTCTTTCACTCATCCATCAGGTATAACTGGGCACCATGAATTGTGAGATGGTATGCTGGTCTAGGCTTCGTGGAATCCATAGCTACTGAGAAACAGCACATAGATAGCTGTACCATAGGAATTCTATACTGGAGGGTGCCATGAATCCCTTCTCCCAAAGAGAGTAAACAGCACAAGTGAAAACAGACTGATTAAAAGACAAGAAAGGATTAGGGAAGCCAAATATTAATTAATTAATTTGTTGATCTATTCATCTATCCAATAACAATTCTGAGCATCTATATGGTAAATGAGATCTTCTATTCTGTCTCAACCCCACTGTCAACCACAAGGATGAATACATGACCCAAGATGGGTCCTTAAGAGTTTCATAGGACATAGAAAATAGCCTCAGAGATGGACCTGTAGCCCCAGCAAGGCAATCTCAGTTCTTTGGAGTTTTCTGATGTAGAGGAAGACAGATCGTTCTTTTCTGCTTTTGCAATCTTAAAGCATAAAAATTCTGAGACTTCCAATATCGTTGTGTCATTATTTTTGTCATATAGAGAATAGCTCTCAGCACCAATAGACTGTGATACTGACACTCAAAGAGAAGCAGAGATAAGTGAATGGAGATGTCCACAAGTGATGGAGACACAGAAAAACTGTTTACAAGATTGTGAAGTCCTGTATCGAGTCTTGCCAGAAGCTGGACCACTCCTGAACTTCCTACTTATAAGGCCAAAACTTCTCTTTTTCTCTTAAACTATTTTGAACTAGATTTTTGTAATCTATAATGCAGTAATGCATCTGTAATAACTTGATGGACAACATTGATACCACTGAAATATGGAATACAGGAAAAGGATCAAATTTAAATGTTTGTTAAGTTAAGTTTGGAATGCAGCCTGAGGATTAGCCAGTGTTAAGATGGTAGATGATGCTATGAAGTTTATGAATCATCCCAGGGCAACAAGTATTATAAGAAAGGAGAAGATATCCAGAAGAAAACACTAAGGAAGAAAGCACTAAAAATCTCCAATATTTAAGGGAAAAGGCTGAGATGAGTGGCCAACCAAGGAAACTGAAAAAGTTTCTCTTTTCAGAGAAAGAGATGTCTCTTAAGAAAAACTAAGTGACAGAGAACTTAAAGAATTCGGAATGAGAGGACAACCAAGGATAACTCCCACCAGAATGGCATTTATTGGTGATTTCCAAGATGGACAATTCCTATGTTCAAAACCCTCTAAGAAAAAAAATCTATCTCCTTCCACTTACAGCTAACACCTCTTATCAAGTGAGAAGTTCAGATTTAATGTAAATGTCTCTTCCTGAGATGAACCTCAAAGCTCCTATCCATTACTCAAAAGGACTATATTCTAATAATTTTATCCATTCCAACCATTTACTTACACAAACTTGTTCTACACATTCATTGACCTCAGAACCCCCAAGAGATGTATACCACTCTCCTGATACATCATTGCTAAAACAGACCTTCCCGGGCATAAAGGCAGTGAACACCCATGAGGAGACATGGGCATGAACAAGCGAATGCTATGACAAAGAGGCCCAGATTCTGCTCTTGGCAGAGCCCTGACCTCACCTGTGATGCTGGTCAAGTTCCTTTTCCTCTCTGGGGCTCTCCTTCAACATTGCGGGACCCAAGTCTCAGAACAATTGTTGGGATTCCCTGTCATCATTTATGAAAAATATCAGCCAAGGACTAATGCCTTGTCCTCCTTTTTTCCCTCCCTCCATCTCTCCCTTCCTTCCTTTTCATTTTCAGTCCTCTTTTTTCTATTTTCCTTCTTCCTTCCCTACTCATCACTTTGTAGGTCCCCAATAATGGTAAATATCATCACCATCATCTTCCTCATTCTCATCAGCAGTACTCCTCAGCTGGGATGGGCAGAGATGGTGGCTATCATTCTCAAATGTCAGGGTCACTCCCTAACACATCACATTGCCATGTTTTACTCATCACACTTATCACCACTGAAAATGATTTTGTTCATTTGCTTATATTTTATTGTCCGCTCCCTCAAACTAAAATATAACGTCCTTAACAGTAGAAACTATGTCTATCTTATCCACTCTTTATATCTCTAGCCTAATTGATTATCAGTGTATCATGAATATTTGCTAAATGGATGGATGGATGGATGGGTAGATGGACAGATGACACATTTTTAGTCTAATGTGTTGTTCTGTTTCAGGGACACTCACCCACACCTCTGAAAGCCATGATTATCCCTGGTCGTAGGTAAGAATGATTATCTTGGCCATCCCCTTTCTATGTATCCCTCTGTTAGACACAACTTTGGGGTGAAGACTCAGGAAAGCAGCAACGCAGCAAAGAAGAGTGAAAGAAGGTGGCCCCCACAGCTTTGGTTTAAAGGTGCAGAGGCTGACATGCAGACATGAGCCAGACCATCTCTCTGCACCTCCCCTCGTCACCCTCCACACAGGACTTGCACATGCGTCTTCACACATGTATGTCCTCCCGTGGCCCAAGCACAACAACACATCTCCCTGGTGTTCATATTTCGTATGTCCCATTGAAATTCTCTCTGACTTTCACATGAATCTGATTTCCTGGATAAACCTGGCATCGGAATCAGCTTGGTTCATTGAGTTATCACATCTTGGTTAGCTTTGGACCTTACCATATGCAACCTGCCAGGGACTTGTTTACGATATAAGTACATATTTTAAAGGACTGTGTATGAAATGTGAATAAACACAACACTAAATAAGACAATGTAAGAGAAAGCATTATAAATACACCAATGCCAGGTGTTAACAGAATTATATTAATAATATTATTGTTGTTTCATCATCATCATTGCTATTAGGTGGTTATAGTATTGTAGAAAGAGCCCTGGACAGGGAGGCAAAATATGTAAAATCTAGAAGTTCTGCATCTTACTGGCTGTATAATGATAAGCATGTTACATAATCTGAACCTTACGTGTTCTTGTCTGAAAAAATTAGGAGTGAATATACACAGTTGTTTTGAGAATGAAATTAGATAACAAGGTGCCAAACAGAGCATCTCCCTCACCAGCAGTTGTTCAAAAAATATTTGTTGTATAAATTGTCCCTTGAAAAATCAAGGCCTGCAGTATCTATACAGTATCCACTCGCTACATGTGGCCCCTGAACACTTGAAATGGGTCTCGCCCCACCTGAGAAGTATAAAATACACACCAGATTTCAAAAACCGAATATGAAAAAAGGAGGGCCGGCCCTGTGGCTTAGCAGTTAAGTGCGCACGCTCCGCTACTGGCGGCCCGGGTTCGGATCCCGGGCGCGCACCGACACACCGCTTCTCCGGCCATGCTGAGGCCACGTCCCACATACAGCAACTAGAAGGATGTACAACTATGACATACAACTATCTACTGGGGCTTTGGGGGAAAAAAAGGAAGAGGATTGGCAATAGATGTTAGCTCAGAGCCAGTCTTCCTCAGCAAAAAGAGGAGGATTAGCATGGATGTTAGCTCAGGGCTGATCTCCCTCACAAAAAAAAAAATGAAAAAAAGAAAGTGAAATAGCACATTCATAATCTTATATTTATAATATTTTGGATATATTGGCTTAAATAAAATGCATTATTCAAATTAATGTCACCTATTTCCTTTTTACTTTTTTAATTAGACTACTAGAAATTTTTAAATTACATATATGGCTCACACTTGTGGCTTCTGTTATATGTCTATTGGACAGCACTGGCTTAGAAAGCTATCATCCTGAAATTCAATTATAAACATATAAAAGCTTAAAAACAAAGGATTTGGGGGAGAAAATTGAGTTCTTATCATCGGAGCTATACAAATAAGATTCATACTGGGAAAGAGAGTATCATTTATGTCAATTTTTTTAAAAGCAAAGCATGAAACCTTCACAAGCGATGGAAAGCTAGTCCTCGTCAAGTCCAGGTGAGGTCTGGTGCAGAAGAGAGAAACAATAGCTGAGTACACGTGAGTAGAAGGAATAGAAAGGAACAAATGGGGCTGGAGTCACCAAACTTGGATACAAACGCCACACTGTCACTCACGAGCTGTATGAGCCAGAGTTAGACATATAAACTCTCTGCACCTCCACTTCCTCTCTGCAGAGCAGAAATAACGACACACTTCTAACCCACAGCGTTATAGCTAACATTTAATAAGTACTCACTCGGGTCTTGGCCGGTGGCATTGTCACCACCCCAATGGTGCCGACGAGGAAACTGAAGCAAAAGATGACAAGTCCTATACGCATGGCCACACAGCTAAACACTGGTGGCTGCAGAAGCTGGACCCTGTTAGTCTGAACCCCTTTCAGCTCGTGAGCTTTCAATCACTGCTCGATCCTCAGATCAGACTTGCCCTGCTGTCCAGAACGGAGCATGAGACAGTGAACATAAGGCACACACCACGGTTGTCAAGGAATAGGGGTATTTTTATTGTTGTTGTGAAGGCGCAGCAGAGCACTGAGAGGATATAGGGTTTTAATCACTCTGTGCCCCATTAGCTCAAAAGAGCAAGCCCCTCCAAAAATCATGAGGAGAAGCCTAAGTTGACTTTGGAAACTCAGATATATTACTAGTGTCCTGGATCCTGTAAGAATTGTTGAGTGTTTGGGGGAAATATATTAAAAAGTTAACTAAGGAAATAAGAAGCCAAAAGAATTCTGGCCTCACAGATAACTAATAAGTTTAAATCAGTTCCTACATGTTCAATATGAGTGACTGAGGTCTTCCCAGTTCATCCCCAAACTACATTGGATTTCCAGGCCTACTATTGGGGACCCAGTGTCAAGTTGCAATATCTTTTATTTAAAGTGTAAATTTCATAGAGATTGAACTATTCATATAAAGAGTTTTTTTTTTTTCCTTCTATTTTGCTTTGGTTTGTTTTTGTAAGAAGCCCAGCAGGGCACTAGGAATGAGGCAGAGGCTGAGCCAATACAGCAGGAGACTAGGGAATATTCCCAGCTGGAGTGAGCCAATGCCAGGAATGGCCCCTAGGAGTTTCCCAAGGGGTGTAATTGGGTCCAGCATGCTGGGTGACCTCCATCTACACAATCCTACCACAAAGAGTCACCTCACAGAGTAACAAGCACATCACAGAAAATAACCAACCTGGCACCTCTGCAATAGACATGATTATTTCCGACAAACTCATTTCTTGTTCAATTTGATATGAAAATTAAAATTGTATTAGCACTATTTCTCACATTTGAGAGCATGTGAATCACATCCTCAATGCTCTCCTACAGCAAACCCAACTGAGCCTTGAAAGGAGGTACAACAATGCAGGTAAAGTTACTGTTTCCAAAATAGCTCCGTTTTGCATCCAAATCAGCCGTGCATGGGAAGGCACGCTCAGTGGGCCAAGCCAATACAATCAATGTAACTTTCTCAGAATGAAACCATCTTCAGAAAAAACATTAATCAAATCATTTCCCATGCAAATGTAAAAGTAGGGGAAACAATACTAGAGATAGTATCAATATTTTCAAAAATAAGCAAAGACAGACAATCCTTGAAGAGTGATGCTATTTCCAAGAATTTAATCAACTCACATTCTTCCCCACAAAGCTTTCTTTCCTTGCTTTGTTTTCACAACAGTTAAATTAAATGAGTCGGGGGACAGGTTTTGGAGGCTCTTTGCTAGAACTAAGTTCTGAGTTCTCAAAAGCCTACCATCAATTTGGTTTTCATTGTCCAAATAAAAATCTGAACCCCAAGAGCTGGGTTAAGAGGAGAATAATACATGTATTCTCTGGGTCAAGCAGGGTGACTAGAACTTCTTTTTGGACTTTTTAAGCAGAGCTCAGCTGTTCTTCCAGATCCCTCCTGTGGGGAGGCAATTTTCCATTCTAACCCTCTTCTCCAAAAGGGGTAATTTGAGTCCAGACAAGGGAAGTGAGTTCTTGTCCTACAGTGAGTTGGTTAACAAAGAAACCATGGGTAAAAGGATGGATCAAGTGGTATACAGATGAAAATGATCCAAGAATGTTGGAGCAGATAAAGAAACACAAAACACATAGACTTCATGGCCTTTGTCTCTTTGAACAAGACTTTGCATGTTGAGGTTTGCAATTACATTTGTTTTTCAGTCCCAGCTTGGAGTGACAAATGTAATGCCTCTTAATGTCTTCTTAAAATCCAGTATAGAGATTCTTTTCTCTCTCGGAAGCCTGGATCCTTATTAATATGCATCAGAGCAGCTGCAATGTGACCCTCTTTTCCCACCTTTATACACATTGTACAAAGTCATGGTGCTGCACAACGGAAAGTGGAGAGTGGCCAGTGATAGACAGAGACTGGGTTTACATGTCTTCTCTTGACATTCCCTAGAAATACACTGTAAACCGTGGGTGCAAAATAAATGTTCTGATGTGACACTCTTGGTGGCATCTTCCCTTCATCTGTGCCACGGCTGGACAGGAACCAAAATTTCAAGAGAGAACATGGATCTTGGAAACACAACTTCTTTTCTGCCTAATACATCTTTTTAGATGTTTAAGTTGTGAGCATAATTTACATTATGAGCACAATACAGAAAACATAATATTCAGTGTCATCTTTAAATCATCCTGAGTGGGAAGAAAGCCAAGAACCCATCAATCTTGGATGCATTAGAAGAGTCACAGGAAAAGCTTTCTGGATCTTTCAGGTCCTGAGTTCAAATCCTTTGCAACTATCTCTCCATGTGATCTGGGGGCTCCTATTTATGGAGTTGGGAAGATGCAATGAGATAATCTCTGGAAGGCCAGTACTGGGCACTCAGTTAGCACTTCACGAAATATTCATTCCCATTCCTCATTGACGTCAGCAGCCAGTCTCACGAACCTACTCCTCGAAGCCTCTTAGATCTGTCTCCCTATAACAGAGCAGTGGAGAACATGGCATCTCTCTGTTCAAATCCCAGCTTGTGTACTACTGACTGTGTAACACTGGGGAAAGTTGTTTAATTACCCAGAGTCTTGGTTTCCACATTTTATAAATGGGGATAATTATAGCTTCTACCTCACAGAAGATGTAGTGAGGACGGATTGAGACAATTTATGGAAAGTGCTGAGCACAGTGCGTGCATATAGTAAATGCTCAGTACACATCAGCAATGACAATAATTCTGCCACCCCAGACCCAGCTTCAGCATCCCTGCCATAAAACCCCCGCTGCTGGTTTCCCTGTTTACAGTCTCTGGCCTTCTCTGTAAGTTCCTCTCAATGCTGGTCCAGAGGTCATATAATAAAGCATTGAACACATCACTCCCCTGCTCCAAACCATCCAAAGGCTCCCTAGGACCTGGGCAATGAAGTCCAAAGCCCTGAATTTGGCATTCAGTGTTCAACTCCACAGAGAGTCCTGAACTTACCACCCTGCAGTCATACTCTGCCCAGCATCACCCGCAGGCATACTCTGTGGGCAAACCAAATCCACGCATTCACATCCAGTGTTTTCATCCACACGGCTCCTTCTCTGGAATGCTTAGATGCCACTGTCAGAAAGCCCCATGCCAAGTGATTTGTGGAAGAAGATCTGAGAGCCAGACCATTTTAGAGCTGGAAAGGACCCAAAAGGCCACTTTACAGATGAGGAAACTGAGGTTAATTGGCTTGCTCATGGCCACACAGCTATTTATCAGGAACACCAGGCCTGCACTGGGATAATCTGCCTAGAGGGAGGGAACCATAGGGCAGGCTATTAGGGAAAATTTGTCAGCAATTGGCCACAAACTTGCTGACAGGTGATCTTTCTTCATTTGTGAGAAATGAGACTGAAGCTATGCACCCAATAAGAAAAGAACACAAGGCATGCCTCTCTGTAAGTGAAAGCTGGGCACCTCTCTGGCTTGCAATGCCGGACAGAGCGGGAATGGGGTTGATGGGGAGAGGGCAGCTGAAATGATTCCACAGGATCCATCCCTCATTTCAAAGACGCGTCCTTTCAGGCTGCATTAGTCTCCAGACTAATTCTCCCAAACACACTGCTGAGATTTGCTGAAGCTGAAGGTTCTCTGCGATGTTTGCAGTAGGAAGGGCGATGAATAAAACACAAGAATCACCAATGCATTACTTTGAAGGCAAGTGTGCACAGCTCTAAGTGCTAAAATTGCAATTTTTACTCAAGATAATAATACTAATAGTGACACTTCATTTATATCGTCCTTTGTCACAAGAATAATAGTAAAAATGAAACTATATCTTATACTACAGCCATATCTATATATGAAGCATACAGCGGAGCAAGGCAGTTCAAGAGCAATCTCCCTTCACTATTGGGGTATTTTAGGGCAAAGTGTTGTGAACTGGAATTGTTTGCATAAATGAACCTTGATTTTCAATTTGGGTTTGGAATTTAAATACAGTTTTGCTGCCACTGTCAATGAATTTTATAAAACCTCTAAATATATTGTTAAATATTTAAAACCTTTAAATATGCATGCTTTAATAAGGAGACAATGGGAAGTTGATAACTACTGCTATAGATGCCCAGCCAGCCTCACCTATGTTTGGCTAATCATCCTTGGTTTGTGGACTGGATTTGTGTCCATTGTGACCAGTCAGGGAGCATCACATAGAAATTGAAACGCATGGCTCCAAGAGTTCTGTGCAGTTTGGTGACGACTGGGTCATGTCTGGGCAAGAGGCTCCATCAGCCACAAAATCAAAGCCATTCTATGGTTCAACTACCTGGCCCATTATAGAGGCTACTGAGTCTCAGAAGCTTTGAAACCCTGAGTTTGCCCTGAAGGCTTCACTCTCTGGAAGGGTGATGCTGATTCCTTTCAAAGGTGGTCAGGACAGCTGTCCTGGGATGGTATGGGACCAGGTACAGAGGAAGCTTTTACCTATCTGTCCTTGTGGCCCCAACTCGCCCAACTGAAAGCACTGGCAACTTTCACCTGAACATCCAATCCTTGGGCCAAGACAGAGGCCATGCTGCCGGGAGGGTGTGGGAGCTATCCCCTCGAGAAGCTGGGATGTGACTGGGGGCCACTTGCCCATTCTTATGATGAAAGATGCCCCCATTAATGCCTAGAGAGTTCCTAAGTATTCCATCCTGGTTTCTCCAAGATGTTTGGCTCTAAATTCAGAATACTCCTTTCCATCCTGATGCTCTTGTATTAGGGATCTAATTTGGACTCTTGTCCCTGAATCAGGCCTTAGATAATATTCCTCTGGATAATATTTTTGGAAATTCTGCATTGGCTCCATGGGCAGCATCCATGGGCCACTTTCCCACACAATCTGCCTTGTCCCTTCCAAGAGACCATTTGCCATCCACATGCCCAGCTGCATGCTGTCTGCTACAGCTGACCGTGGAAATCCCACCTCATCTACTGAGCTACATCACTAGGCTTCAGCCCAGGTCCTGACATCCTGCTCAATTCTTGCCCGACTCAAACTGGACTAGTCAATGTTTAATAAAGGCTCCCCTCTTCTCCACCTTACACCCCAACATCCACCTACCTATCAACATTCTATTCAGCATTCGAGAGGAACTCAAAAGCCAGACACCCCACTCAGTTATCACAGTGGATAAGGTTTCTCACAACAGTCTTGCAAGGATATGAGGGAAATGAAGCCATTTGGGTTTCTTAGTTCAACAGAAATAGATTCTGTGTAGCACAGTTCTTGCATGAAGACTAGAGCAGCAGGCTCAGAAAATAGCCAGGAAGCACAGAAGCCTGGGCAGTCGGAACCACAAACCAGATCCTGCCACAGAACCAGGTATGTGAGGGCACCACGGCTGTCCCCACTGAGTATGGGTGGCTACAGCTGCCTCTACCACCTCGGTAACCCCTGGAAATCGGATGCTGCTACAGCCACTGCCATGATGACCAGAGGGAGTTCTTCATGGCCAGTGATTGTGAGTGTCTGCCCGTAAACGTGTAAGATACTGAATCTAAATTTAAAACACACTGGGAAGTTGGTGCTGAGTCAGTGTTCTAGCTTCCAGGAGAGCTAGGAAAGCAACTCTCTGGGACTTCTGGCCTCCGCAGTAGAAGGAGGGCTCTTCTTGCTATAGACCATCTTATTGTGGGTTATTGTGCAAATACAGGAAGGGGTTCCGATGCTATGCAGCCAAACAAACAAACAAGCAAACAAATTGACGAATACGCACTAGAAGGAATGAGGAACATGCAGAATGCTGTAATCCGGGGTGTGGAATCCCGCAAAGGGAGGTGTCTCACATGGTTTAACAAGATTCTGTCCCTGCTCCTCTTGTGGGTATTTTTGTTGCTGTTGTTGTTTTGTTTTTACTGAGAAAGGAAGGCGACTGAGTAAACCAACTCATAGCAGGAGGCTAGGAAGGATGACAGATATTCTGGATGACAGACTAAAGATTAACTTTAAAATGTTTTGGGATGCTGGATCAATGGACTGAACCTAATGATATGAAATATGACAGAAATAATAATAACAGCAACCCCGTTCCATGCCCTGTTTTAAACATTTTTATATATTAATATCATTGAATATCGGAGCCACCCTATAAGATAGATATTACTAATGCAGTGTTATAAATGGGGAAACCGAGACCCGGATAAAGTGACTTGCACAGCCGGGAAGTGGCAGAGCCAAGCTTTGAAGCGGGGCAGGCTGACTGCAGAACCCCAGCTACCATCGAAGGTGCCTTATCATGTCTTACGTGCACAGGGACAGGTGGGGAAATGTGGCTTAACAGCAGCACATAAGGAAAAACAAATAAACAAATAAACTGCCGAGTATAAGTCCTCTGGGTGATGTGGCTGGCAATAAAAGCTAATGTAATGTAGCCTCAGGCTGCAATAAAAGAAATGTGTGGAAGGGAGTCGATAGTCTAGAGTTTAGCTGCCTAGATTTCTGTCTTCGGCCCTTCCCTCTTAGAAGGGCTGGAGCAGAAATGAAAGGGCTGCTCATTCTGGAGATGTTAAAATCAGGGAGACGGGAACCTGAAAGACAACTTAAATACTGAATAACTGAGATGTGGAGGAAGAATACCATCTATTCTGCATGGCATCAAAGGCTTGTATCAAAGTATACGACCTTTGGGGAGACACTTTGGCTCCATCTAAGAAAGTATCTCTAACAGTCAAAGTTCCTCCTGTCTCGATGGTTTGCCTCCAGGGGTAATGAGTTCCATATCACTAGCAATGATGTAGCCATCATCACGACATGGTAGCCATGGCTGGAGCTCCAGGTGGCGTAGTGTGTTGCTCTAGGTGGCCTCTAGGGTCCCTACCTGCCATGCGGAGTACAATTCTGGTATTCCTTCCCCAAACCATCCTTGATTATTGAACTGGATGTGACTTGTCCTTCCTGTGGCCCTGTTCATACTTCCTTTGCAGCATTCACTGTATGCAGCAGAGGGCCCTGTGAAGCTTGGGGTGGCAAGGTGAGACACCATTCTTACTCTGTTCTCTATGGAAACTTAGAATGGAGATATTAATGGTAGGTGACTGTAAAGTAGGACAGAGCTGAAGGCCAGGGTCAAATGGTACCTTTTGCAAAATATTATCACATGACATATCAAATGACACTGCATTGGCTGACCATGACTTTCAAATAATAGAGATTCATGCAAAGCCCCATATTTGGGTGTTACAACTTAACTGCCCAAAGACCTAACAGGGTGTATCTTTATATATATATATATATATATATATATATATATATATATATATATACACACACACACACTGGAACTAATGATACGCTTAAGTAAGAATCAGACCACAGGTATAGCCACTCTATAAAAAACACCAAAAAAACCTACAATGTTTTGCTTGCAGATAGTGTTAAGAGATTGAGTTAAGAGCCAGGACCGCCCAGTTCTTGTTCCATCTGCCTCTAAACTACCGTGTGATATAAGGCAAGTCCTGGTTCCTCTCTGGGTCCCTGGACGCTCATCTCTAAATAAAGGCTGACTAGAAGAGCTGATAGTTCAGGTCATGACTTCAGACATCTGATTCCTGAGGGCTCCACTTGGTAAAGCAGAATCTCCAGTCCTCATTACGGGAAGCAGTAGGTCCACTCGCTGTGCAGTGGTCAGACTGTCTGTGATAGGGAATGTTGTTTAAGATGTCACATGTTAAACGGGACAAGGACAAAATGGAGTGGAAGCAGATGGGAGAGATGAGGAAGGTGAGAGGTCTGGGAACTGTATCTCAGAAGATTAGTTGAAGCATTGAACGGTGGAGCATCTTGACACAGTGGTTAAATTTGGCGTTGGATGCTGAGTTTGAATCTCAGCTTTGCCAGTTACCAGCTCTGGAACACTGGGAATGTCTGGGGGTTATTTCCTCTGTAAGATGCTAGCAATAATCTTACCAGCTCGTAGGGTCACTGTGGATAAGTCTCATGTGACACACAATGTTCTTAGCACAGTACCTGAAACTAGCTAAGTGCTCAGTAAATGCTGGATTGTAACTATTATCTGATACCGGCTTTCAAATATTTGTAGGGCTGTCAGGAGAAGCAAAAAGTGATGGGGAGGAGCTGGCCAGGTGGTGTAGTGGTTAAGCTCGCACACTCCACTTAGGTGGCCCGGGATTTATGGGTTTGGATCATGGGTGTGGACCTACACACCACTCATCAAGCCATGCTGTGGCAGTGTCCCACATACAAAATAGAGGAAGACTGCCACAGATGTTAGCTCAGGGACAATCTTCCTCAAAAGAAAAAAAGAGAAGGACTTGCAACAGATGTTAGCTCAGGGCCAATCTTCCTCACCAAAAAAAAAAAAAAAGTTAATTAAAAAAAAGTGATGTGGAGGAAGGGCAGTCACTATTAGGAGAAAGTTACAAAAGAGTGGTAGTTTTGCTCCTCAGACAACGGGAAATCTTAATGAAAAGGGTGAACAAATCGCCTCTCATCGTAGGTTCCCTGAGAGGCAGTTAGCAGGCTGTCATCAGGACCTTTAAGCAACTGCAGGGTTAATAGCAAGCAGAAAAACTACTGAGAGGAGAGTTAGACCAGATCTTGGAAGCTCCTCTTCTGGATCAGATCTGGGATCAGGTCGGGGCACAGGGTGGCGCAGTCAACTCAGCTCTCCGTCCAGCTGCTCTTCGCCAGGAAGCTAGGGAGCCCCGGGCTTGTGACATGCGTCACTCAGAGTAGAAAACTGCTGGGCTGGTGAAGCCAGAACAGGCTTGGAAATCCAGCTTTCCCTCTTCCAGCCTCGTGCGCTTAGACAAGTGCCTGGAACCCTCCCTGAGAGTCATTTTCCCCGTCTGTAAAATGGAGACGATAGTCCCTTCCTCGTAGTGTGACTGCACAGAATAATGAGGTATCAGCTACAACACCCAGCACACAGTAGGGCTTCACAAAGTGGGCTCTGTGCCTTCCCTGTTCCAGGCCAACACAGGCAGATATTTCCTCCACTGTGAGGCACACTCGGGAGGGAACGCGGCACGGCCTGGGGTAGGAACAGATGACACAAGAAGGCCGCAGATGGGACACAGCAGGACAACCGGGAAGGTCCAGGGGCCTTGGAAAGCCCAGCCTGACTGTGACATCGTATGTGAAAACAGCTGGAACACCATTAAGGGCTGCGTGGGGGTGAGGGTTCCTGTTTTAACACTGTGACAAATCACTGTGCTTTTGCCCAGGTCTGAGGAAGACCACAGACGGGGCCAGGGCCTCTCCAGCAGCAGGCTTTGCAAGAGTCAAATCTGTCACTGCTCAACCCCCTTACAATCCCACCTACATTTCCCTGAAAAACAAAGAGGAATATTCTTGCAATGGCGAGGATTTATCAAGAGGCTAATTATCATTTAAGTTAGTTTGGAGTAGTCATAAGCCCCCTTTAAACGAAAGCAAAGCTTGTGATGAATATCTCAACATCACATGCTTGGCAAACTTGCCCAGGAAGATACGACTTCAGGGCAACATACCGCAGCAACCCACGTGTAAAAGGAACTCAGAGGAAACGCAAAGGTGGGAAGGAGGCAGGTGCATTTCAAAAGCCACAATTATCTCTAAAATCTCCACTGTCTCTTGAATATTTTAAATGGAAGAGGGATGGATCACTCAAACGTATGAAATAATTCAAAAAAAGGCAGTCACTAATAAACAATTCATCACTAATTGGGAGAGGCCTTAATCTAAAGCGAATGTTCCGTGCAGGGTTTTGGCCTAATAATTGTAATGATGATCTGCTACCTGCCACCATTAGTCTATAAAACTGAATCCCAGGTCTATTTCTGAGAGGACAAAAGGCCTGAGTATTTGTTTAGTGCTTATCATGAACCAGGGAGTGAATTCAATTCTCATTTTATCTTAATGGCAATCCTAGGACATAGATATTATTATTACCTCCATTTTCACAGATGAGGCATCCGAGTCTTAGAGAATTTATGTCGCATGTTCTTGGTCACATACTTTGTAAGCAGAGGAGCTGGAATTGAGAAGATCAAACTGCCAGGCAGGGCTGGAACTAGGGTGAGGCAGGTGAGGCACTGCCCTTGGGGACAAAATATAAGGAGATGCCAAAAAACTCAGTAACCAAGATAAAAAACATTTTAATGCAATACTTTAAAAATTAAGATTAATGGTGGGGCCAGCCTGGTGGCCTAGTGGTTGGGTTTATGCGCTCCGCTTCAGCAGCCTGGGGTTTGCAGGTTTGGATCCCGGGCGCCCTCCGATGCACCGCTTGTTGAGCCATGCTGTGGTGGCATCCCATATAAAGTAGAGGGAGATGGGCACAGATGTTAGCCTAGGGCCAATCTTCCTCAGCAAAAAGAGGAGGATTGGCAACAGATGTTAGGCTAATCTTCCTCACCAAAAAAAAAAAAAAGATTAATGTAAAAAATCCATGATGAGGGCTAATCTTCCTCACCACCACCAACAACAAAAAAGATTGATGGAAAAAATCCATGATGAGCAAAATACCAAAATTTTAAATGAAGACTCTGCACTTGCATGCCTCGGCCTTGCTCTCCTTACCCTAATCCGGGCCCTGCCACTGGGCAATGCTGCCTCCAAGGCTGATGGCTGGTCCAAGCCTCAGGGATGATGGAAGGAGGCCTGAGCATTCAGGATGTGATCATGGGAAACACATTCCCAGAGCTCCACGGCAGAGCTGGATACACAGTAATTAGACCTGATATGTCCGTCCCTGCCTTCATCCGTCCTTGTTCTCATTGAGAAGAAAACAGCATCCACGGCAGGGACGTTACTCTAAATTCTCACTGTTTGCTCTCACTGATGGAGCCTAATGATGGCTGAAAAGAGATCTCTATGCTTCTTCAAGGAAAACCAGGGAGGCAATTCCACCGCCCCGGCTGTTATGTTAGGTGAGCATCACAGATGCTCCCCACAGAGCTGCTCCCGATGCCATTTCCTTCAAGAAAAGCGAATCCGGAGAAGTCACCTTAATCTGTGAAATCGCGCCAGTGCAGAGGACCACGGCAGGAGGATTTCCGGCAAATAAGAGAGTTAGCAGAGGAAGGGCACGAAGGCTTTTCTTTACCTGCAACAACCAGGAAAATTCGAGGGAAGGCAGTGCTTATTCACAGTACTGTCTGAGGAGTGCTCAGTGCCAGAAGGCAAGAGAATTAGACCCTGGCCACTGTTCACTGTGGCCTGTAGAGCTGTTTATGCCAACTTTCCGGATTCAGCACCTCACATGGTCTAAACAATGAGGGAGAGAGAAAGACACCAGAAGTTGGCCTGCCATGAGAAACAGCATCTTTAGTCTCTCTTACACTCTTTCTTTCCTCCACTTTCTCCTTCCCTCTCTCCTCTCTCATACTCCTATCTCACTTAATACCCTGGTGCACCAGATTCTCTGCCTGAGCAGAAACTTTGACCATACAGATGATGAGAACAGTGCTTTATCTCAATAAGAATCCCAGAATTCAGCAACTGTCTGACAACTAATTAAACCAAATAACAATGAATTTTTGCCTCCAGTTCATACAAACGTGCATTATTCACAAGCACTTAGAATTTAAACGTGCCTTCTTTTTCTAAGTTAAATAAACTGTCCGGTGGTAAGTGAGCATCAGTTTACAAAACACTTTGTCTTACTTTCCACTGAGTTACTTAATACTCCTTCTCATAATCCATTTGCATTGATTCCTTCATCATCAACTGTCTATGCCTTCCAACACACACAGAGCTGCAAAGAACACCACTGCTGATTCACCACGGAGGCAATCATACTCAGTTAAAAAAAAAAAAAAAGATACAAATAAGAATCCACTTAAGACAGTACTTATTTTTTTAATAGAGTTTTCCTCTTAATTATAATATAGCATCAGGGTTTTTTTTCATTCTTCTTCAGAACTTTCATAATGACACTATCAAACAGTAACAAATATAAATTTGTACAGCCTGAAATATGCAATTTAATCATAAGCAGTAATTTCCATATCACTGAGGAGGAAAAAAAAAAGTCAAATGATTAAACTCCAGTGCATGAGGACCAATCTTGAATTAAATTTTACTCTCTGCTAAAGTTAGGATTTATACAGCAATATCAAGAATGGTTTAAAGATAATAGTAAAACATTTACTGTTGTATTAAAACGCCATGCCCAAAAGTGTTTACCAAAGATCAAACTGCTATTATCTTTTGCAAATTAGAAATGTCTTACAGGCGTTTTCAAAACGTCTTGAAAGAAGAGGCGATGATATCACAGCCGTCTCACTAATATTTCTCTTCTTTTTTATTCATTCCCTTCCCCTCGGAGTCTGAAATGACGCTCTTTCTGGCCGGAAAAAAAAAAAAAAGAGCCAGAAAATCCTCCCAGATCACTGCCTCAGTGAGAACGGACCTTGTTTATCATACAGCCCACCCCCTACCCATCTCCTGCTCAGGCGATCTTAAGTGACAAGATTTTCCAACTTTCTAGAAAACTCCAAGGTGGGAAGAGGCTGCAGGTAACGGGATCCACCGACTAGAAAGATGTTAATCCTGACAAACTGCTCATGCGGTAGCCTGAACTACAGCTAGATTGAATTCGGTCTCTCCTGAGAGGGCCAGGCAAGGCTGGTGGTAACAAAACCGCTTTTCATGGTGCCCTCAAAAGCAGATGGGGCCCATGCAGAAAGTTGGAGAAGGGTGCCATTGCCCTCTAGTGGCCAGAAGTGCAATCTTCCGCGAAGAAGCCCATTTCCAGAGATGCACAAGGCTCTCAATGTCAGGGTAAAATTATAGCAGAAATGTGTCTAATTATCCTCCTTGAGTGTTTGCTTTAGTCCTTCCTGCCCATAAAGGAGGCTGTGGATGGCTATCACAGTTATCCTAATGGAAAAGCTGATTCTCACTCCTACTGGTGCACCAGAATTTGTCCAACTTTCTCCAGCTTTAGTTTTTTTTTTTCTTTTTACTGGACTTGTTGATGATTTTCTCCTGGTCCCTTAAATCACACATTTATATGGACCAAAGATCTTTACATATTTCAGGGGCAATAACTTTGCATTAGAAAGGCTGACAACTCACAATGCTGGGTAAATCCAAAATGAAGGTTCTTGACAAATCAGGTAACTTTTTATGAACCCATGACCAATTTCATTAGGGGGAAAGAGCATCCCAAATGCACTTCAATCCCTTAAATCATTCGCTGGTGAATTTACACAATGCACAGATTTTTCTAGGAAAAAAAACTTTGCAATTCATAGTCATTCCACAAACTTGACGGTTCGAGAAAAAGGTTTGCTACCTACTTTCAAACTCTATCGACCACTGTTTTATCATTATTATTTAATTATTGGGTATGTCTATGATCAAAGTGAAAAAAATATTGAAAATCAACGTAAACAAAATGATTATGTTTCTTGAACATCTGCCTATATAAATGTGTCGACAATTGAGGGAAGACTAAAATCAGATTTGCAGATCTCGTTTAGATGGTTCTGAAAATAGATGTGAATATCACAGATTAAAGTTTACATGAACTGTGAACTTCATAAGTCACAGATATTCACAGGCAAGGTTCCAAGACCCGCTATGCTCATGGGAGTGTCGCTCTGGCATTGTAAATCAAGCCTCGAGTCAAAGGCATGGCGTTTCCCATACGAGGGTCCCCAAACCAGAATCTTTACAAGGCAGCCATGTAATTCTATTCAAAGTGGAAGAAAAACCATGAATTATGAAGACAAATGCATTAAAGGAGCATGAAATTGATCTGTATCCCCCAAATCATGGCATGGCTCTCCAGCCCTGCCCCCCACACACACCCTTGCCCGAATAAACAAACATACACATCCACAGCCACCACGGCAAAGAGGAAACATGAGTTCTCAGTCATAAAAACATAGAGCCGTAATTCAAAAAAAAAAAAAATTGTCAAATTAACAAAAGATTGCATCTTAATTGAAAATAGAACTTAGGTTTCCAGTAAGTTTACTGTCTGGTGTTCTGATAAGAATTCTGAACATAAGGAAAGTTCTGAAGTGCTATCAAGATGGTCCCCTGCTTCAATGAGAACTATTTTAAAAGCCTATTTTTCTAGTAAGCAATAAGCCCAATTTGAGTAAATCTACAGTCTGGGCCTACACAGTCCTTTCAATGCAGCTCTTCATTTCCCCTCCCCCAGGAATGGGGAAGGTGATTTTTTTTCCCCAAACAATGTAATAAAATGACCAGTTTATGTAGACTCTGAACAACAAGGAAAATAATGACAATAGTAATTATTATTAATAATAGAAGTATGGCTGCAACACATTTTTAATGCATTAATTTGTAATGCTTCAAAAGCAAGATGTAAAGACAATTCTCACTCAAGCAAAGTTTCCTGGCCTCTCAGATGCCTTTCCCTGGTCTATTCTTGAAAACTACTCACGTTCCTTTGTACTAGGCAGGATTTCAGTTTTGCACAGAGGTTCGAATTCCAGGGCCCACTGGCCAACTCGAAGACTCCGAATCAGAGCTCAGGATTAATGAACTTTAGGGACCAGGGGCTTCAGGGCCCGTCTGGCTTTGGCCACAACTCTGCCCCTTTGTTTTGCAACTTTTATTCCTTTGTTCTACGGGAAGAATACCAGGCTCCCTGCAGCTGGGGTTGGGCAGTGACTACTTCTGGGTTCTGATGTCTGCATCTCCATATTTGTAGGAAAAATAATTCCAGGATTAAGGAAACGAAGGTCAGCCCCTTCTCTTCTCCTTTCCCATCGCGTAAGGCTCTAGCGCTCAGAGCAGCGTGGTAAATGTGCCAATGCGATGCTGGTGGATCCTCGCTCCTGAGAACACTTCTATCTCCCCATCCCCGGGAAATCCAGACACCCCGCAGAACCATCGATGTCCGCTGCAAGCCCAAGCGATAAAGAAATTGATCCATCCTCTTGCCAGATTAATTATCGTGGCTTCCCTGTGATTAAACCGAAAACTTACTCCCTGCCTCATATTAAAGCCATGGGAAGGATCGGAAGAGGAAAACAAGGAAAGATTTCAGAGCCATCTGAACAAGATTTCTTTAGGGGGAAACTGGAGGGAAGACTTTAGGCAGATCTATAGCCTCATGCAGCCGGGTTTCAGGAACAACCCTCCACCCCCACCCCTTAGGGACGACCGGTCGTCATGCAGGGATGGCATTATTAAATAATTAAAAGCTGCAATTTCTTAATAGCAGTGCGATGGCCCGTGAAATTCCTGCTGCATTATCAGCAAAAGCAACAGGGCTTTTTCTAGCATCTTGAAAACCTTTCACCCGGGAGAGGGAGGGGTGTGAGAGCCCCGGGGCGAAAGCAGGGCCTTGGCAAGAAAGGGATAAGGAAGCGCGACCCGGGGGCCTCCCCGACCCCACTTTCTCTGGGGACTCTTTTCTTCACAGCGCGAGGCGGGCCCTCCCACAGCTCTGCCCGGGTTGAGGGGGAAAGGAGTGCTCTCCTCGCCACCCTCCCCATCCTGCGGGCTTCCCCGCGCATCCCACCCCCGGCTCGCGTTCCGGGGCAAAGCTGAGGGAGGGAGGCCTTGCGTACCGGGAGCTGGAGAGGCTTGGCGCGCTCCGGGAGGAGGCGCAGGCTTCGGGGAAGGCTCGGTTCGCAAAGTTAACGTTGACCCTGGCAGGCTTCGCCAAGCCCAAGCCGGAGCCGAGCCGGAGTCGGAGCCGCTCGCGGATCTCCCCTTGGGCTGGCGGGAGCCGACGAACGGCCCCCGGAGCTCCCGAGGAGCCTCCGGCTGGAGAGCTGGAGCGCGCACCGCAGTCGGCCGCCCAGAGCCGCAGTCAGCGGACCAGACCCAAGCTATTAAAGTGCGGGGGAATCGCCCACCTCAGCTGGGTTCCTTCCGTTTCCCGGGGCTTCCCTGGCGCGCTCGAATGGAGGGCAGAGCCCCGGGGAGCGCTCGGGGGGATCAGGGAGGAAGGGTAGGGACCCTGCAGAGCGCGGTCATGTCGCTGCTTTCGGAAAGAGGCGCAGCGCGGGCGGGAGGGTGGGCACCGCGCCGGGGGCGACTTTCCCCCGAGACCTGACCGGGGGCAGGCGGCGTGTCCGGAGCGCAGCTCTGCATCTTATTGCCCCAGCCGAGTGCAAACCCCTCTCCCGCGGCCTCGGCGCAGACCCCAGACGAGGCCGGAGCGGCAAGAGAGGTTGGAGCGCACATCTGGCGCCTCTGCCCCCTGCGCTGCCCGCGCCCACAGCTGGCTCCCTTCTCCCTTTCTGATTTTTAAACAAATCTCGTACCTCCGCCCTCCCCCCGTTCCTGCTTTGCATTAGTGAAAGCTTCTCCAGTCAGACCTACCCCCCCAAGACATTCTCACCCAGAGACCCACCCCCCCAAGAAGCCCCATCCAGGGGAGAGTAAGGGACCGGCGGCGCGCCTCACCTGGGGCCCTGGAGGGTGGGCGCGAGCTCCGGCCGTCGGTCCCTGGCGCAGGGCGAGCGCAGCGGTGTCAGCCCCGGCCCGAGTCCGGGTCCCATTCACAAGTCGGCGGCGGCTGCGAGCGGCCCCCGCGGCTTCTGCTAGCGACGCTCCCCTCGGCTGGCGGCGGCCGCGGAATGAGCCGCCGAGCGCGCTAGTGGCAGGAATGAGAAACCGGGGGGAGGTGGCGGGCGGGCGGGCGGGGTGGGGATGGGGGGGCGGAAGAGGTGGGAGGCCGCCGCTGGGAGGGAAGGAGAGGGCGGGGGCGGAGAGGAGCCGAGGCCGCGAGACGCGGCGAGCCGGGCCTCGCAGAGGCTGCGGGGGCCGACCCGGTCCACAGCCTCCCCCCCCTCCCCCGAGATGGCCCTCGAGATGCCAACCCTTGGATTCGCGGCCGCCCCTCCCGCCCGGGCCGCTGCACTCCGGCTCCCTTGGGGCTCAGACAGAGTCTGGAGCGACTGAAGTTGGGCTCCAGGGACGCACAGCCAATCAGGGAGGGCGGCCGAGGGAAGCTGGGCATGGATGCGAGCCTCTTTTTCCTCCTTCGCCCAAATCCGCTCCAGCTGGTCCGGCTGGGCCCTTGCCCTAGAGGCCTGGATGGTGGGTTGGGGGAAAGCATCGCCCAAGCGGGGGAGGCAATCGGGAAATGTTCTTCCTCACTCTACCTCCCCACCTTCCGAAAATCCCTCCACGTCGGCGGGTCCCCTCCCCCATCCCTTGCAAACTCTGCTTGGGGCGCGGGTGGTGAAACCTGGGGGAGGGAGACTTCGGACTTGGGAAGAGCCACGTCTCTGTCCTCTCCTAATCCTCCCCCCAACCCCGCTTCCAATGCCTCGTGGGAGGAGGGGGGCGCCGGGATCGCTTCGCCAGGGTCGGCCTTCCCCGCCCCAGGGTGCCTTGGCCCCGCTTCAGGCAGGTACCGATGGCCCCCGCATGTCGTGTCACTTGTTGCCTCAGGCCCCCTCGCCGCATACCCGCCCGGCTCCGTGGAGAGAGCGGTTCTGCGGCAGAGGCCCTGAGGGCGCAGTGCCCGCATCCTCCCTCCGGCCTCCCCTTTACCCCTCAAGGAGGACCCGCTAGAGGGAGGGAGCCCTGGCCCGCTCCCTGGCCTCGTCAAGTTGCCCGGGGAAAGGGCTGGCGGGGCCGGGGCTTCGGGATCACGGCAGGGACTGGGCGGGGCACTCGTGGTTCGGGAAGTGGTGTCGGGACCCGCACACTGCGCGGTCCAGAGGGTGGAGGGGAACAACTGTGACCTGGTGGGGACCCGTGTCTAGAACAAGTTTCCAGGGTGAGGGGTGGCGGATACAGAAGAGGAGGAGGGAAGGTGAAGAAGCAAAGGGATGAAGAGGGAAAAAGAATCTCCAGGAGGGACGGGGAAGAGGATGAGGAGGGAGGGGAGTGTGACAGGCCCGCGAAGAAGGGTAAGCGAGCGGGACGCGGAGGGAAAGCAGGCCCAGAGGAGTTAACGGAAAAAGAGGCTGAAGAAAGAAGAGAAAGCCTCGGACGGTGCGCAAATCTGGAGGGACTGGAGAGCCCGGAGAGGAGAGGGGGACCTAACCCCGCCCTCGGGCTCCCGGCCTCGCGTCCCGGGGGCCGCGAGCGCGCCCAGCTTCCCGGGGATCCGCGCGGCGCGGGGGCGGCGGGCGGGGCGAGGCTCCCGGGTCCCACCCCCTGCCCCTCCGCCCGCGTTCTTCTCGGCGACTCAGGGATCCCCGCGGCGCCGGGGGCCGTCTCCAGCCCGCGTCCCGCGCGGGGAGGATGCATCCTTCGCGCTCCGTGTGGCCGTGGCCTTTAAACTGCCCGGTCCTCGCCTGGGAGAGAGGGCGCTAAGTTTTCAGCTGTGGGGTTCCCTTGCTCTTCTGCTCCCCACCTAAAGGCCTCCAAGGTGACAGGCCTCTGGGCACTCAATACTGCACACCCCCGCCGCGCACACGCCCCGGGCCAGGGAATCGCGAGACCAAAGAGGCCGAGCGCATTTCCCGAGCGCGCGGGAGAGTCCGAAGGGGTGCCTGCCGCTTCTACCTCCGCGGGTTGGTCCTTGACCGTTTCCACACTCTGCCTTGCTTCCTCGCTCAACATTTTTGGTCCTGTTTTTCATCTGTCACTTCTGTCTGCTCTAAACCCTAAGACTTTGAATATGCCCCAGGCCACCTCGGAAAGTCCCCGAGGCTACCTCCTAAAGTCTCCACACACCCCGCCACGATATAGTGTGGGGGGATATAGCAAGGGCGATGGGATGCTCTGACCCCGCCGTTTCCGCTTATAAATGAAGTTACACCGGAGAGAAGGGAAGAAGGTCCCACTCTCCCTCAGAGATACTTGGATTTTGCTCTTGTTTGGCTACTAACTGTTGTCTGAATTTTCCCATCCTATCCACGTGGACTTAAAGGGAACGTGAAGCCGTCGTCAATCTAATTCCACGTACACAAACATGTTCAGGATCTGTGGTGGTGAGGACATCTCTTGATCCATGAGGAAAGTGTCATTATTTCCATTTTGGAGGCACATCCAAGGATGAGTCTGGTCACTTGTGATCTGACACTAGCTGGAATTTGCCCTCTGCTTTCTGTTCAAAATTCCTCAAATGACAACTGGTTTTTGTGTTTTTTAGACCGTCCCTTTCACGAATGATAGTATCAGCAGATTTTAAAAAGTAAATTGACAATTGCTTGGTAGATTTCCACTGACGCTGCACACCTAAATCAGGGGGAACCCAGTGTAGAGCAGAAGTCAATATTCCCTTGCACAACCCAGCAGTTCCACACCTAGGATTCTACTCGAGAGAACTGAAAATATATATCTGCACAAAGATAGGTACCTGAATGTTTACAGCAGTATTATTCGTTGTAGCCAAGATCTGGAAACAATCCAAATGCCCAGCAACTGGTGACCGGATAGATAAAATGTGGTATATCCATATAATGGAATAGTGTTCAACATTGAAAAGAAATGAAATACTGATGCATGTCACATCATGAATGAACTTTAAAAACGTGCTAAAAGCCAGATGCAAAAGCCACATATTGTATGATTCCATTTATATAAAATGTCCAGAAAAGGCAAATTTATAGAGACAGAAAGCAGACCAGTGGTTGTCCTGGCTAAGGGTATAAATAGTAATTGACTGGAAATGGGCATGAGGGAACTTCGTTGGGTGATGAAAATATTCTAAAATTGAATAACGATGATGGTTACACAAATCTATACATTTACTAAAAATCATTGAATTGTAACCAAAAAAAAAAGGCAAAAACAATTTCCTTTCACACCTTTATTCCCAGAGTATCTGTGACCTGCTGTTGAGCCCCAGAGGGGAAACTTTTTACAAGGCAATTTTAGAGAGAGAAAAATGTAAAAAAAAAAAAGAGTTCTAGTTCTTATGGAAAGATAACCATATTTCTATTCAGCAAGTTCTATTTTGGCGACGACTTTGGAGAGTCTTATAAGTGTTAAAGCAAGTTAATTCCCCCCTTTCACTCTTCTAAGTGATTAATTCCTGGGAACTAGAGTTAGGTATTCCAGTTCGTGACATTTTAAACACACCTACACATAGACACAGTACAAAGTGCACATTTCATAGGGAAGTTTTTATGACTATGTTAGGATCTGTCTTAGAAATCCATATCAGGCACTCGGGTGGAGTATTGTGTGATTACAGTTTAGATTAAAAAAGGAAAAGAGGAAAAAAAAAAAAAAAAGAACCCACTGACAGCTTAAATTAAAAGATTCAGTTCATCCAGGCAGCCAAAAGTTTGGGTGTTTATCTTAACTTGCCTCACCTTTCCTTCACCTTGTTCTTCTTCAAAGGAGGAAGCCAGGGTTCACGGTTGCTCTGGAGCCAGGATTAAACAGTCCCCTCTGCTTCCTGCCTCTTCCCATCCAGACAGAGATGAGGCCCAAATGGGCCTTTTCTTGTCTTTGTCCTTGTCAGCACGAGGCTGATAATTTCCTGTTGGTTCCTCCATCAAAGGTACCAGGCTCTGTCCCTTTGATGCGCCTGTCCTCAGGCTCTGAAGATAGCCAGGCCCTGCTGAGTCAGTTCCTTGTTTCCACTTAGAAGCCCCAGGCTCCCCCAGGCCTTCTCAAAGCTTCCTGCTCTGGAGGCATCCTTTGGTCCACTGTGGAAAAAGCGAGGCAAGATCGAAACAGGGAGATGTTTTATCACATTGCAGTGGGCTCCTATTGTGCCTTCCCAAGGCAGAGGGCGAACGTGGAGAAAGATGGCACAGGGATGCCATTTCTGATCCAGACATTTCAGATGGAGATCCCCACAGCTGAGGCTGCACGGAAAAGTGAGAAGACCACAGGTCTTTGACCTGGGTTTGATTCCTGGTTCTGCCACTTACTAGATGTATGACTTTGGCAAAGACTTTATCTCCATGAGATTCAGTTTCTAGTTCTGTATAATAGGGCTTATTATCTGTGCCTAGACTGTTTCAGGGGTTAAATGTACCCACATACCTAAAGCAGTAAGCACTCCGCTTAGAGCAGAGGCTCAATAAATGAAAGTTATTACTATTATTAATTATGAGATCTGATTATTATCATACCTCAAATCACCTGAGCAAAAAAGGTCAAGTTACAATTATGAATTATAATAATGATGGAGATTAACCTTATCTTAACTGCTATTAGTAATAAAACTTCTGGTCAAGAATATTATGGCAGTTCAAATTTACTGACACTGTAAGACCTGTCCGGGGTCATATAGAATTAGATGTGCCAACCTTGGGGGCAGGGGCTCTAGATTCATGTCCTAAATCTGCCACAAATTCATTGAGTCACCTTGGATAAGTCATTCCCTTTCTCTGAGCCTCAATTCCCCTAGCTGTAAATGAGAGCTGCTCAAGATAAACTCTGGAGAGGATCCTTCCAGAGCTGAAAATTTGGGGTTAAGTCCTACTTTTTGTTAAAATCAAAGCGTCTCAGAGAGGCAATTCCCCTTTCCGCCACCAGGAGCAGTCAGCCAATCATCTCAGGCTGAGCCCTGACTCCAGGCATGCCCTGTCTCTGAAACATAATCTCTTCAACTCTTATCAGTAGTATTTCTCTGTCTTTTCCCCTCACCTAGATTCTTAAGTTTCCCAAAGGCAAGGATGATACTCTTCTGGTTTATGTCTGTATCCCTAGCACCTGGTGTGTTAAATATAGAAATCCAATAAATATATTTGATTAATTGATCATTTTAATTAATAAATATTTTGATTAAATTAAGGCCAGTATATCAGTCAAATATCACCACGATAATAATACTAGGTTATGAATGATCCCAGCACTCAGTGACTTAAAATAACAATTATTTACTCTCATACATCTGTGGGTTGGCTGGGATTGCCTGGTCTAGACTGGGCTGGGCTGGGGCAACTTGGCTCAGCATCCTGTATTTCTCATCCTCCTCCTGGGACTAGCTTGGGCACATTCTCATGGCGATGGCAACTGCACAGGACGTCAGGCAGAAATTTGCACAGCCTCTTGAGGTGTAGGCTTAGAACTAGAAACTCTCTCTTCTGCCTCATTTTGTTGGCCAAAGCACACCACATGGCCGGATCAAAAGTTAAGAGGTAGACAAATGTAATCTGCTTTTTAAGTGAGAGAAACTTCAGAGTTGCCTGGTAAAGGATGTGGATACAGGGAAAAGTGAAGAGTTGGGGCCACGTAATACAGTCTCTCGCAGGCAGAAACAGCTCTCCATCATGCTTCCTTTCTGGGTCATCTTGTGTTGTTAGGTCTCATGGGTTATATCTTATAATCATGAATATGACATTCTAGAACACTAGGGGATACAGAGAATCAGAAGATTATTTCAGCCTCATACCAAGCCTTGTAACTATGCCCTTTGTTTACTTTGAGATTCAAGTTGGAAATGAAGAAAGCAAGCAGAAATAATAATGTAATAATAATAAACATTAGCTTATATATAAAACTAGAAATTCTCAAAACATTCCTTTGAAGTATGTATTATTATTCCTGTTTTACAGATGAGAGAATTAAGACAAGGAAATTATATGCACTGCCCAGAATAATACAACTGGTAAGTATTAGAGCTAGGATTCCAACCTATGGGTGTTTGCTCACAAGTTGTCCCATTTGCCTGCATTTCAGTGGAGAAGCTCATGCAACAGATTCTAGTCTTGATATGATTGGCAGGGGTGTGGGGAAAAGAGAGATCTTTGAGGGCATCCATTAGATCTCTAGGCACAATGCCTAGAACACAATAGGTAAGCAATAAATATTCATGGAAGGGTGAAAGGAAGGGAGAGCGAGAGAAGGGCAATAGAAGCAGAGAAGGTAAGAGAGGAAGAAGGGGGATATAAGAAAAAAGATGTAAGTATGTTGATCTATTTGGAAAAACCATCCCTTTCCATGGTGGGCAGCAATCTGTGGATTCTGCAAGTCTTGTCTTCCCTGCCCCAACTGGTGGTGAGAACATATGGCTCGTGCATACCTCCTTTCCATAGCCTAGAAGGTGCAACGTGAGCTGGTACGTTGCTGATCTTCCAATCTCTCCCTTGATCACTCAAGCCACACTTACCTTCTTGCTATTGTTCACAACTAATATACTCCAGGTTCAAAACCTTCACTCTTGCTGTTTTCTCTGCCTGAAGCGCCCTGCCCCTAGTCTTTCTCATGGCTTACTCCCTCATTTTCCCTGTTTAACCAGGGCTTTCCTGGCTCTCCCATCGGCAGAAGCACTCATTCAACACTCCAATCCCCTGCAGCCCCTCACTTTCTATCCCCTTAGACTGCTTTATTCTTGTTCATAACACATATATCTACTTGAAATTGTGTTGCATATTTTTACTTACCTGTTTTTACTGGTGATCTCGCCCCACTAGGGTGTAGGCCTTCAGGAAGGCAAAGTCCATCATTTCTCTTGTTCACTCCTGATCTTGAGCATCTAATACATTGCCAGGCATATGGTAAGCACTCAGTAAATATTTGTAGAATGAATACATGAATAGTAAATGCATGAGAAATGCTAACTGAATGAATGAATCCCCAAACCAGGAGCAGATGGATCATCCACTTGAATCTAAACATGGTAGGAGTGTCCTTTGTTTACAAAGTGAATTTAATGATGCCAGTTATTCACATTACAAAAAATGATTCTTCACTTTACCGAAGGTTTCACTCGAAAGCTAGTTAACATAGTTACTTCCTTTAGTGCTTTTAAAAATACAATCCAATTTACAAAATGGTGGCAGGCAGACAACTTTTCTAGAACATATGAATTTCCTGAAATGAATTACAGGTATGCATAATGACAGTTCTGCTTCTGATTTCTAATTCTAGTTTGTTTGCGGTATGGACTAAGAGGTTGTCTTATTAAACCGCCTCACAGAAGGCTATTTCAATGTTCGTATGTGCATACATTTACATTCTTTTTTAAACTTGTGAATACGTGCATTTAAATGTGTTTGTGCTCCAGGAGAACCATTGGAAATGTTATTCAAGATCGGTACTGGCTTGCTTTGCAAATAGTCTACAATTTGGACAACAGGATTTAAGAGAGCTCTGTGTTCCAATTTTCATGAACATTGAAACGTTGACTGTCAGAGCTGAGAAGGGGAAGACAGAAATCATCCTTACCCAATGGAGAAAGCTTTTTAAAGCATCTTTCTTCAGTGTCCTCAGCTTAAGATAGATAAATTTACACAGCGTAGGCTGTGAGTATTTCAGTGGTTTATCTAGTTGTTGTGTGTTTCCCTCTCTGTATTCAGTTGCCTCTGGTGGCTAAGAACTAATAGTGGTGTTTCCACAGAGCATAGGTAGGTCAGAACGGAATGCAGGATTATACACAGGTGGCTCAAGAGCTTTCTTCTTGGAAACAATATTCCAGAAAGTCTCTCTATTCTGATTGACAGTCACCTTAGTTCTGGGTCTTAAGCCATGATTGATTCCCCATTGCACAGAGTATTGTTCTGAGCATGGGTAGAATTTAAGAATAACACTTTTAATAGCTTTTCATTGAATGCCTATTAAGTGCTTGAATTCTAATCCTTAAAACTGCTCTACAGACTAAGTATTCTTTTTTTGTGTGTGTGAGGAAGATCAGCCCTGAACTAACATCCATGCCAATCCTCCTCTTTTTGCTGAGGAAGACTGGCCCTGGGCTAACACCTGTGCCCATCTTCCTCTACTTTATATGGGACACCGCCACAGCATGGCCTGACAAGTGGTGCGTCGGTGTGGGCCCGGGATCCGAACCGGGGCCGCCAGCAGCAAGCACACGCATTTAACTGCTTCGCCACGGGGCCAGCCCCAGACTAAGTATTCTTATGCCCATTTTCTAGGTGAGGACAGGAAAGCTCAGAGACTTGAACAGCTTACTCAGAGTCAAATAGTTTGCTAATAAATGAATAATTAAGTGTGATTTAATTGCTCAGAGTCTACAAGGGACTATAACTGGGGAATTAATTTATATGGGAGAGATTATAAGGAGAGGTGAGTGAAGACCTCCTTAAAGGTATTCTTTTTAAGATTAGAATTAAAATATGCAGAGGGATTAGTTAGGATAAGTGAAGAGAGAGAACATTCTATAGAAGGAATAGACGGTGTAAGGGCATTGAGACAAGATGGAATTTGGAGCGTTTGAGGACGTAATAAAGATCTATAAGACTAATGCTTATGGAGCTCTGAGGAAGAACACAGAGACAGACAATCCAGGACTTTATAGGGCAAGGAAAGAATCCTGAGTTGTCCCCCAGATGCAATGGACAGTTGTGGAATTTTTTTTTTTTTTTTTAGCAGGAGTGTTCTGATTGTATTTGTCAGCAAAGAGCATTCTGGCTGTGAGCCAATGAGAGCAAGAATGGATGTCTGAAGACTGGTTGCAGTTTACCAGGAGACAGAGGCTGCTGACTCGACCTAAGGCAGTGGCAGCAAAGAAGGAGGCATGTCCTAGATGTGTTTTGGAAATGGAGGCAGGACTTGATGTTGAATTGGTTATGGCAGCTGAGAGAGAGGAAGATGTCAAGGGTCATTCACACATGACTGGATCAAGCAGTTGGGTAGGTATAAGTGCTTGTTTTGACTAGGAAAAGTCTGGAGGATGAACAGGTGGGGGAAGGAGGGTTCACTAACCCGCAGTTTTATGAAAACTTTGGGCACCAGGCTGCTCTCCTTTCCTGTGCCTGCAAATATCCTTCTGAGTCAGAAAGGCAATGTCACCTGATGTTTAATTAGTCAAAAAGAGACATTGCTCAGCTCTGAGGAGACCTGGATTCTAGACTCTGACTTTGAACAAATACTTCCCTCGCTCTGAGCCACTTGTCTAAAATGAGGAGGTTTGCCCAAAAGCCTTCTATGTTTCTCTTTCCTTCTAAAAGCCCATGATTACTGATTACGATCACCGCAGGCACAGTTTTTTAAAACTGTGTCCAAAGGATACATTTATATTGATTCTATATTGTGTCTGTTGAAGTCCTGTCCTGAGACACAGGTAAAATAGGACATGGGGCAGCAGTAACGGCCAGAAGACACACAGAGGCATGCAGTTTACCCCAGAGCTCAGTGCGAAGATTAGCCAGGTCTAATGTTGCCACTCAGGGCCATTTGTCAACAATTCGTTGCTGTTCATGGCATACAAGGATTTTCACCTGTTCTCTTTCCTGACTAAAATGTCCACATCATTGTTCATCCCTATTTTCTCCTTCTCTGCTCCTGTCACGGGAGGGAGCAGAATTTCAAGGCACAGCCAAAAGGCTTGGAAATTGAGCTGCCCAAGTGTGAATTCTGATCATGGCCCTTGCTTGCTGTGGGCAAACCCTTTGCCTCTGTAAGCCTCGGTTTCTACATCTATAAAATGGTAATAACATCTGTACCTACTTCAGAGAATTATTGAATGTTAGAAAGATGACAATTCACAGTGCCTAGAATATAATAAATACTCAGTGAATGTTTTTCTCCCTCTGCTCCCCCCTCCTACTCCTCATTATCTTTCATTTTTCAGAACTGAGCGAAAGGATCAAACATTTCAGAAAAATATCCTCTGACCTTTCCTTTCCCACAGAGAGTGTTGTCTGTAATTTGATCTTGCCACAGTGTATTATTTCCTATGCTTGTCTGTCTCACCCCTGTCTCTCTGCAACAGATATCTAGAGGCCAATAATTGTTGATACTTCATCACTGTATCTCAGGCTTACAGGCATAGGGTAGGTGTTCAATAAATGTGCACTAACCTTTAATGCCAAAGAGGATGTTTGAAGAAGGAAGAGGGATGAAGACAGAAGAGGAGGAAAAAAGAATCACATATGTCATGCCAGCTCCTCCGAGAGATTTTGGTATAGAATATCAAGGGAAAATAGAGAAAAAGCAAAATCCATTAACTGGCCCGAATTGCGTTAATAGTTCTCTGCAAAGTGACATATAGTCATCATTTAGTCTTTACTACAAGCAATTCTGGATTGACTAAGAAATGTTTACCTAAAGAATCAAAATCTTCCATGTGTATTTGCAGTTTGAAGTGCTCTCCTCCTATAGCTTTGCTTACATCAACAGAAGGAGAAAATGCACCCAGACAGTCTAATTTCTTTAAGTCAGATGAGTCACAGAAGCAAACATTGGAAGATGTGCTACAAAATAATCAATTGTCAGATAAAACTGTTTTAGATGTGGCAGATGTCTAAAATAAACTAAGACTATTTTGTCAGCTAAAAGTTTGTGTATTTGTAAAAGATTCTGGTAGAAGAAGTAGAGAAATTTAGCCAGACCATCACTTAATAGCAGGTAGGATTTCAAAGTAGAAAGGCAGCTGAAAATAGCAATCAGTCCTTCCATCCCCTTCCTCACAACCCTCTCTCTCACCCTCATGCCCAACACCCAGTAATTGCTTTTCCATGATAAACATCTTTTACTGTCCTTCTGTTAACAATGTGGCTTTTAGCATACTTATATGTTTTATTTGGCCAATGTCTGTTCTAAATATCATGTCATAAAATGGAAAACGCCAACAGCAGTAGTGGCAGCAGCATCCTAATCAGTTACTAGAGGGGAGATGCCTTCCCCACATTAGTGCTAAGTCTCATTACACCCATTTTGCTGATGAAGAAACAGCAATGCCAAGTGATAAGCTGTATGTCCGAGTTCATACAGGTTAGATCTTGTGGATCTTGAGTGTCCACATACAGCTTTTTCATTCCGGTACACCCTGGTATTTCTCAGAGGTAGACTGACAAGCATTCCGTCTAACAGGATGATAATTTCCTGTAAATTGGACATTTAGCACCTTATAATGCATCTATATCCTGAAGCCAAATGCATGGAAACCTATCAAACTGCCCATCTCCTAATGCCCATAGCATCATCGTTTTTGCATTTACTGTTCTCCCTGCTTAGAACAAGCGTCCTCCGTCATGCTCTGGCTAATTCCAATTTGTTCTTTGAAAATTCCATGCTCAGGTGTCCTAACCTCCAGGAATATCTTTCTAATACTCTTTGCCCTTTCCTCTCCTCCACCACCAGTATGAACTTAATATCTTTCCTTTGTGTTCTGTGCGCTGCACTGCGTGCCTAATTCCAATTCTGTACTTAACCTATCATTTAAAAAATTTTTCTTCCATGACTCATTTGTTTAAGAGTAGGGGCCATAATTTATACATCTATTTTTTTTTTTTTGGTGAGGAAGATCTGCCCTGAGCTAACATCTATTGCCAATCCTCCTCCTTTATTTTCCCTTTTTCTCCCTAAAGCCCCAGTAGATAGTTGTATGTCATAGTTGCACATCCTGCTAGTTGCTGTATGTGGGACGCGGCCTCAGCACGGCCCGACAAGTGATGTGTCGGTGCGGGCCAGGGATCGGAACCCCGGGGAACCAGTAGCGGAGCGCACGCACTTAACCGCTAAGCCAGGGGCCGGCCCCTATACATCATTTTTATCCTCAGAATCTATCACAGCCCTTGGCAAATGGACTGTAACAACGCATGTGAGGATAAGATAAGAATGATAGCTAGCATTCATTTAGTGCTTGTATGGGCCAGGCACCATTCTAAACAGGTTACACGTAAATCCATTTAATTCTCGTAATATGCACGTGAGATTGAAGCCATTTACAAGGATCTTTTCTAGCGAGAGAGAGAGAGAGAAGACAGAGGGAGAGAGAGAAATGTGTACACAAATGCATATACAACTTACCCATGTAGACACACACACACGTGTGCACACACACACGCGCACATCATAGATATGGTATTTTACTTAATCATATACGTGATAAGTTTCAACACAAAGAGATTGACAGCTCATTTAGCTGCATTGATAAACACACAGTGCAGATTGTAGATGCTTCTCTGCTCTCTGTATTCTGCCATAGACTGTGTTAGAGTTTTCAGTCTTGGGTGTCACATTGACATTTAGGACATTGAAGGACCTGGAATGTGAGCAACATGGAGAAATGATTTGAGGGTGTATAGTTTGGAGAAAAGAATGCTCTGGGGGGACATGATCACTTTGTTCAAATATCTAAAGGGCTGTCATGAAGAAGAGTGATTAGATTCATTTTGCTTGGCCCCAGGGGGTACAAAACTGGGATTAGAGGATGGAAACTTCAGGGAGGGAGAGAGAATGCTGCTCAGTCTAAGGAAGGATATCTGACCAGAAAGATCTCTGCCACTAGATCTTGTGATCCTTGAAATAAAGGCTCACTTCAGGCATAGGAACTCAGACTACATGTCCATCTGACAGGTATGTCACATTTCACAGGGGACTTCTGCTGTGGGTAGGAGAGGATATTACGGGACCACCATGATCTCATCTAAGTATAAATTTTAATGGAAATTGTAACAAGTCTAGTTAGAGTACCATATACCTTGGTCAAAAGTTTATTTCTACTAATGTTAAAACCACTACTACTACTGCAGCAATTACTATTAATTATCAAGTAATAGGTAATATTTTCAGGGTAGCTACTGTGTAAAAGGTGCGTGTTCCCTCTGCTAGACATTTTGTATTGTGCATACGTGATGTCATGTAACCTTCACAGCAACCCTGAATGGTTGATGTTATCAACCCAATTTTGCATTTGTCCGGAACTGAGACTCCGGGAGGTGAAACAGTCTGCTCATGGTTAGCCAGATAGTAACATTCAAGCCCATGTGCGTCTGACCATAAAATCAGTTCTCTCTCTGTTTTACTTAGAAGATGGGGGAGAAGAAAAGAGAGGAAAGAAGAGGAGAGGAGAGAAGAGGAAATCGAAGGAGAGGAATAACATATAATAATCCTAGGCTTAAGCCAGATTTATTTTGAGAAAAGATGATATTCTGCTCCTGAAATGTTCTAATTTCTTGTATATCTAGGTATCCATTGCTGGCTGTAAAGATTGCAATTATCAATGACAGATTTGTTTGTTTGATTCATTCTCTGATGAATCCATTTAATTTTGTGGCCACTGCACCCTTCATAGGAAGAGCTGCTACACAGTTGCATGAGAACAGATCAATTTTTGTTTGGCTCATGCACATCTTCTCAAAAACTTAAGTAGGGTAAGTAGAAGAACTTGAGTAGGAGTGGAAGATCAAAGATGGTGAGAAGATATGGGGATATCATCAGTACATCAAGAATGATAATATTAAACATGTATCTGAAAACAGATGATACCAAGCAATTTTGATAGAAATAGTCTCTTTCCCCAAGGAAGTTAAAAACCCAAG
The DNA here is from genome assembly GCF_057802395.1 of Ceratotherium simum simum. Lineage (NCBI taxonomy): Eukaryota > Metazoa > Chordata > Mammalia > Perissodactyla > Rhinocerotidae > Ceratotherium > Ceratotherium simum. The sequence continues at coordinate 21,864,864 of NC_141929.1, read as the reverse complement.
TTGGATGAGCTGATTTAGACAGTCATGCCATTCTCAGTGGAATAAATGTATGGAAAGCATATAAAAAGTGCTTGTGCCTATTCTGTTACATTGATGTCCTCTTTGTGTGCCATACATTCTCCAGCCATCTTTCAAAATCTACTACCACTACGAAGTCTTTATTCATTTCTCTGATTCCTGGGGTTCGCTCTAAAGCTCCTCTAGATGTTATCCTGCACATCACAGAATTAGATTTGGAATCATGTGCTATCGTGTATTACTGGATTTTTTTTTTTTCTTTTGTGTTTGCTTTCCTTTCCCATGCAAGTGGAAAGAAACGAACATGGCGAGTTGCAGAATTACTAGGGAAATGCTAGCTGGAAGTCCTCCAGTGACTTTACATGGTAATCTAACTTTGCATTCTTCAAATTCAGTGTATTCTGATCTTCAGCTTTGCAATTCCAAGAATTCAGTCCCAGAAATGGTGATGGATTAGAACATTTATTATATTTTCCTAACACTTGAGTTATCTCAATGTTAAGTGGAGGCGAATTGGACAAAGCAGAAGCTCACAGTCCCAACTACTTGTAAGGTAATGAAGACAACTTCATTCACCAGAATGTCTCTTAAGAGGAGCACTATATGTCTTTCAAAGAAATAAATAATATGTGGAAGCGATGGTGAGGAGCAAGAAAATAGTCAAGTAGAGAAAAATGGCTCCCAAATGGCCTTCTCTAGGACACCATAGCTCCGGGAGAAGCTTTGGCTTTGACTGAGCACCTTGAGTGGTTGAGAGATGAAAAACTGGGAGTCAGAGTCAAGGTAGACCTAAATTGTACTGGGATGCTATATCATACAACTTCAGGTGGTACCAATGGCATCAGAGCTAGGAGGTGACTATGGAGAAGAGGAATGTCGAATGGAGATTTTTTTTGCATATAGATGCACTATATGTCCTCTTCTTTATTTTCCTACCAAACACCTTTAGTAAGTGTTATCATGTTTGATAGTGCTTTTATGACACTGGATTGTTTTGGGGGGTGTAGTATTAAAACAGGCTGAGTTATAAATCTGAGTTGCCGTTGTTGAAAGAATACTTTCTCTGCAGCTTATAAACTAAAGGAGGAAAGAACATTTGAGTCACACATTATTATGGGATAATGATATCTAGCTTTTTGGGTTGTTAAGAGGATTAAACAAAAAGAAAATGTGATAGAAATGGTAGATACTCAACATGTGTTTCCTACCTTCTTATGGGAAAGCCAACTTATATCGACTACTCATAAACTAAACATGTCAATGAAGTTGGTAACAATGAGAAGTCTGAAAAGTGTGTGTGTGTGTGTGTGTGTATGTGTGTGTGTCAGGAACTGCATGAAAAGACCTGTTATAATTACAGATTTTGGAGAACCTCACAAATGAGGAAGGAGAGCACATGGATGGTCCCAGTTGTCAATGGCCTCAGGCTCATAGCCTGCATGCCATTTCTGCAATAGAACTAGCATTGTCAAAGGAGAGAGAGGTCCACATGGGTGTGTCTGGTCTCCCTCCCTGCTCCGCCACTTACCTTGCTGAGCACATTGTGAATCTGTCTTTCTCATCTCCTGCTCCTTTCTCTTTTGATAGCCACACTTTTCTTCAAATATGTTAATATAAGTAGCTTTACTAGAGTCAAATCTTTCTGTTGCCCAGGAGTCATTTGTCTCTTTGAGGTGATCATATTTGTCATTTATTTTATTTTAAGGTATTTAATCTCAGAGCTTGTTGTTGTTGTTCTGAGTTCTGGAGATAGGAGACTGGCAACTCATCAAAACCCCAACTACAAGAAACATTCCCAACATCAAGTATTGTTTCTTTGGGGAGGAATGTTGCTTTTCTCATTGTCTACATCCCCATAATTTCTAGCACAGAACAAGGCACAGAACAGAAGCTCAACAAACACTCACGTATTTCCTGTGGTCCTCTTGATGAAAGAGTCTATATTACATTTCACATATTTCTTACAGCAAAAACTTTTGCCTTATTCTTTTTTTTGGGGGGTGGGGTGGGGGGGGAGGAAGATCCACCCTGAGCTAACATCCATGCTAATCCTCCTCTTTTTGCTGAGGAAGACCGGATCTGAGCTAACATCTATTGCCAATCCTCCTCCTTTTTTTTCCCCAAAGCCCCAGTAGATAGTTGTATGTCGTAGTTGCACATCCTTCTACTTGCTGTGTGTGGGACTCGGCCTCAGCATGGCCGGAGAAGCAGTGCGTTGGTGCACGCCCGGGATCCGAACCCGGGCCGCCAGTAGCGGAGTGCGCGCACTTAACTGCTAAGCCACGGGGCTGGCCCCTTGCCTTATTCTTTTTTTTTTTTAAAGATTTTTTTTGTTTATTTTATTTTTCCCAAAGCCCCAGTGGATAGTTGTGTGTCGCAGCTGCACATCCTTCTAGTTGTTGCATGTGGGACTCGGCCTCAGGATGAACGGAGAAGTGGTGCCTCGATGCGCACCCGGGATCCGAACCCGGGCCACCAGCATCGCAGCGCGCGCACTTAACCACCAAGCCACAGGGCCGGCCCAGCCTTGCCTTATTCTTAAAGTCTATCATTGTTAAGTGCATTTTCTTGAGCTCCAGTAAATTAAAATTTGTAGCAACTTACTCTGTTTCTCTCCAAACACATTTGTAATGCTTGGTATTCTTTATCTTGTTTTCTCTGTGAGTCATATATCATTATACCATGTTGCATTTCTTAAAGTGAAAACCTACAAAAAGTGTATTTTTTTTTTTAAAAATCCTTGATTATTATGGCCTATAGCAATTGAAGTTTGAAATTAGAATTAAGGATTGTGCATTTTGATATAGGTGACCATATAGATGTATTAACATTGTGGCAAGGTTTTCCTTTGCAGGCACAAAGTAGTGATTAGGAAATATAATACTCATTTTTTGCTTGATTAATTATAGCAAAGGCATAACAAAATATATATTGTGTGTTGGAGCAGGCACCATTTGCAAAATTGTAAGTCATGGATAAGCTGAAGTGTGAATCCAAAACATTCTATAAGAAACTCACACAGTAAGTATGAAATTAGCTTTTTGAAGTATTTTTGGTAAAGAGAATTTATGCACTTAAAACATGAAGAAATACAGCTTGAGAACACAATTTACAATTTGAAATAGTCTGAGTTTTCCTCCCAGCTTCCCAATTCTACCACGGCTTTAAGTATGTGTAACTTTGTAAGATATGCAAATAATTATACATAATAAATAATACATAACACATAATATAACCATAATGATAGCTACTATTTTCTAATCACACATCCAAAAGATGCCAGATATCATGCTAGGTGTTCTCCATGGTTATCTGATTTATTCCTCCCAACAACCTGCCAAGTAGGTACTATTTTATTTATTATTATTATTATTATTATAAAACTTACATTCAATGGGATGCACGTATATTAGCTGCATAATTTCATAATTTTGGCAAATGCATGCATTTGCGTATCCAATACTCCAGTCAAGAAGATATTTCCATCACCCAGTAACTAGATGCTATTTTTAGCTCTAATTTCTAGATGAGAAAAAGTAGGTTCAGAAGGGTTAAATAATTTTCCCAATGCCACACCAGTAGGAAATAGCACAGCTGGTGGTCAGACCCATGCTCCTGGATGTACTATGCTAGGACACTCAAGGCTCAGCTTCAACATCTGTGGATTTCCTTTTGTGTTTTTATATCTATAATGGTAGGGTTTAGAGAGGAAACAGATTGGAAGGCAGAGTGGCACTAGCCTAACAGTGCTTGTAACAGTGTTTTTCAAAACTGCTGATCATTACAATAGCCTAGCTTTGTAAGGACAGAGATTCATGCTCCATCTTCAGAAGTTTGCTTTCATGTACTGGAGTGTGGGCCTATAATCTGTATTTTTGGTATGCTTTCTAGGTGATCCTGATTCCATGTATTTATCAGGATAGGCTATGTAGTGCTGTGGTAACACATTAACCATGAAATATCAGAAACATCACAATAAAGTTTACTCTTAGTCAAAAATCCACTGCTTGGATGACTCTCTAGAGAAGATATCCTCTTTCATTATTTTTTTCCAGATTTATTGAAATATAATTGACATATAACATTGTGTAAGTTTAAAGTGTACGTGTTGATTTGATACACATATATTGCAATATGATTACCACCATAGGTTAGCTAGCACCTCTATCATGTCACATAATTATTGTTTCTTTTTTTGTGGTGAGAACATTTAAGATCTACTCTCTTAGCAACTTTCAAGTCTATAATACAGTATTATGAACTATAATCACCATGCTGTACATTAGATCCTCAGAACTTATTCATCTTATAACTGGAAGTTTGTATCCTTCGACCAACATCTCCCTATTACCCCCATCCCACCATTCTACTCTCTTGTTTCTATGAGTTTGGCTTCTTTAGATTCCATGAGGATTTAGGGAAAAGAGAACCCTTTGCACTGTTGGTGGGAATGTAAATTGGTGCAGCCACTTTGGAAACAGTATGGAGGTTCCTCAAAAAATTAAAAATAGAACTACCATATGATACAGCAATCCTACTTCTCAGTATATAGCCAAAGGAAATGAAAACAGGATCTCAAGGAGATATCTGCACCCCTATGTTCATTGCAGCATTATTCACAATAGCTAAGATATGGAAACAACCTAAATGTCCATCATTGGATGAATACATAAAAAAGATGTGGAATATACATACAGCGGAATATTATTCAGACGATGTCCTCTTTGCAATAACAACCCAAGGTATTCTGTCTTTGCCATTGGCTGTGTCACTGGAACGTTTATGTCCTTGCAGGAGAAGAAGAGAAGAGATAAAGGGTCATACACCAGCTCTTAAATCTTTGCCAAATCCATCGCTCAGAACTCATCACATGGCGCTCTTGGAAAGGAGCTGAGAAATGTGGAGGAGGACATAGGTTTGGGGAGTAGAGTCCATGTCTTTGTCACAGTCAGGTTTAGAGAATTACTTTCCTCTAAGTTTCTTTCTTTCTCTAGCAGTTTGTGGATATGATTTAATCTTCTGTTTTCCTAGAAAGTAATACTCTTAATGTGACAACTCTACCATGGCATGGAGTGCTTTTCCTTGTCTTCTCTTTGGCTGTTGTACGCATGAAAAGTGTGAAGCTATTATACTGATGCTGATGGTTCTGCCACCACTTTTCTCAATTGTTCTTTACTTCCTTTAAGAAAGCATTAGTTAAGTTGGTCCTAGCCAGAATGGTTTGTATTCCCCTCTGAACTTGCTGCCAGCTGGATCCCGACATAATATCTGCTGATACTTGGAAGGCAAAGGTTTTAAGATTCTAGCCTCTAGTGGTTATGAGCTGACTCAAGTCAGACCGCCTGGCTTCTGATCCAAACTCCATCGTTTACTAGGTGTGTGAGTTTGTAAGTGACTTAACCTCTTTGAACCTTATTTCCTCTTGAGCAAAACGGGGGTAATATAGTGTCTACCTCATGGAACTGTTGTATGTGTTAAAAATGATAATCTACATAAGTTCTTAGCACAGGGTCTAGCATATGGAGAGCAAGCAATAAACTTTGTCTACTGTTTATAACGGGGTGTCTTTAAGACTGCTGACCTGCCAATATCTAGTAAAAAGAAGCTCTTCTGCCTTGCCTCACCCAGAGAGATAGGTCTCACCATGATAATGCTGAGAGAGAAGCCTTTTTCCATGCCTTCAAATTAACCTTTTTCAATTCATTTCTCCACCTTCTTGTAAAGCCAACTTTAGCCCTGTCTTTCAACTCTAAATGATGATTTTGTGGAAGTTGAAATGAAATTAGCAAAATGGTTCTTTTCTGTGAATGAAAGAATATCAGCTATAAAAGGGTTGTGAACAATAACTCAGATTTCTCTTACTCTATCCTACATGAAGCTGTGTGTTATCTAACAACAGGAGGATGTTAAATCATGCAACATAAACTTTCTTCCCGCAGGGTGGCAAGTGAGCTATTTTCAACTTTCTGTTGTGACACTATTTTTTAGATTGTGTCAGCTTGCGTATTATGAATTTACCTTTTCACAAGCTGTGTGCATCTTCTCCTAGACAGTTTATTGAGATCTCTTCCCCCAGATTTCTAGACATTTCCCTGGATGTCTGAGTTGGATTGTCCTTGAAAACGTGCTTTCTTTCTCAAATATGAAAAATACTTCAGGCTCCACCCACCTCAGAGAATCATAGTATATACTGACACATCAGTATACATTAGCACATCCAGTATATCTTCCTAGACATTCTCCAGTAATATCTGTTTATCTCTGTTCAATTGATCACTTACAAAACTAATTTGGCTATGAAAAATTTATTTTCACAAAAACAGGTGTTTCAAAGAATGATATATTTGGCAGGATCATGGGCAGAATGGATGATAACTTAAGCTATAGAACTTGGCCTGCTTCTCAGATTTAGAAAGATAATAATAAAGGAGCTATTGCTTGGTCTGATCTGATTTTATAAAGCTATGGGGACCACATAACTCTAATCTGTTTGACAAACCAGGACTAGGGTGAGGAGATTGAGGTGCTGGTCACAGGTGTCACTATTTAAGGAGGTACCAAAAAGCTCAGTAATCAAGATAAATAATATTTTAATGCATAATTTAAAAAATAATGAAGAAATTCCATAATGAACAGAATGGCAAATTTTAAATTAAGGTTAGATCAGTGTTACTAATTTTTTCTCTTGTTTCCGACTCTACTGTGGCTCTGTATAGTACTGTTACTGTTCCTTTCTTTACTTAAAATTTTGATATTTTGTCTGTCGTGGATTTTGGCATTAATTTTGATATTTTAAAAGAGGGCATTGAAATATTATGGATCTTGATTGCTGAGTTTTTTGGAGTCCTTTAAACTTTATGCCCAAGGCAAATGCCTCATCACCTCACACTACTTCCAGCTCCACTGTTTGATCCCTGCCCAAATGCGACAGGGACGGAAGAGCAAACTCATTTTATCTTGTGCTGAGGTTCTGCACAAAGTCAAAATTAAGAAGAGATGGCATATCCATGTATACAGTGTCATTATTTACAGTAGCCAAAAGGTGGAAGCAATCCAAATATCCATGAACTGGTGACTAGATAAGCAAAATGTGGTATATACATACAATGGAATATTATTCAGCCTTAAAAAGAAAGGAAAATTCTGACACATGCTACAACATAGATGAAACTTGAGGACATTATACTAAGTGAAATAAGTCAGTCAGAAAAAGACAAATACTGTATGATTCCACTTATATGTGATATCAAGAGTAGTCAAACTCAGAAACAGAAAGTAAGAATGGTGATTGGCAGGGGATGGGGAGAGGGAAATGGGGAGCTGTTATTGAATGGATATAGAGTTTCAGTTTTGCAAGATGGAAAAGTTCTGGAGATTGGTTGGATAACAATATGGATATACTTAATACTACTGATTTGTACACTTAAAAATGGTTAAGATGGTCAATTTTATGTTACATGTCTTTTATCATGGTTAAAAATTTAGACAAAATTTAGAAAAAGGAGAAATGGCAAGGATCAGGGGCAGAGAAGCACATCATCAAAAGCAGAACTTGAGAGTGGAGATGGGGAACCATAATGCCAGGAAAGGAGGAGAGAAGACAGAGGTTGAGTGAGTTGCTGGGTGAGTTCTCCCCACAGGGCTTCTGTCTGTGGTTGGAAACCAGATGCATCGAAAGTGGGGTTAAAACATGTTCACCCAACTTCATGTGTCTTTTTTGGCTCTTCTTTTTCTTCTTTGGCTACTTTCTAGGGAAAAAAAGATATATTTTGATTAGAGATCCTGTCTGTTAGTGTATACCTCCACAGTGCTGATGGACTGGCCAAGATATGCAGCACATTATGGATGCTTTTATAGAAAAGCTAAAACTTATTTTTCTAATAACTCTTTCATCTTCAGCATCTAGTTTTCCATTAGGAAACCTAAAATAGCTTGTGGAATTGCTTTTCGTCCTTCTACAATAACAGACACTGCAGTGAGCTAGTCGCTTTGGGATGTATGTAGAATATGGTGTGGATTCAGTGAGAAAAATCTCTCTTCACTCCACATCCTTTTGGCAGAAGGACATTTTTTGACATCTCCTTCATGTTTCCAGGTCAGAGAACATCTTCCCTTGTGTGAACGGAAAAGAGATAATTTATAACAACATATGCTGAAATAATGGACTGTGAGCTCTTTGAGGGCAAATAGCATCTATAAATAATTTTCGTAACTCAGAAAGAGCCTTGGCCATGCTTAGGTTCGAAGTAAGCATGGCTTTTTGTTTGCTTGTTTGTTTTACATTTTTTTTTCACCTGGGCACCGTTAGGTGCTTAGATGCTTCTTTTTTTGTCGAGATGGGGAGACACGCTGGATGCTTCTTTTTTCTTTGTTGGGGTGGGTAGTCAGGGTAGGCTAGATTAAACTGTAATAATAAATGTCCCCTAATACGACCCCAGTCGTAGTGACTCATAAATTGGGAGTTCATTGCCCTCTCATATGCTACATGTCCAAGGAAGGTCAGCTATAGCTGTGTCCTGTGTCTTCTTAACTCTGAGATCCATGCTAATAGAGCAATCTCACTTTGGTAGTCATGACCTAGAGTACAACAAGGCATGCTTGATCAAGCTTCTTCTGCTCAGAAGTGCCACATTTCATTGGCAAAAGCAATTCACACGGCCTCTAGAGTTTAACAGAGTGGGTTTGTATAATCTTCCTTTAGAGAGGTCCCTGCCACGACAAGAACAACAAACTGGAATAGTTGGCAAAGGAGAAAAATCTACGGGTGGTTGAACAAAGGAAAGAGAGTTAATATTTCTACAGTTTTCCAAGAACTTTATATACTATTCTCGTTCAGTTGTCCTTCAGTCTTGACCACAACCCTGTGAGATACGTATTGTTCCTTCTACTTTTCTTATAGGTGAAGAAGCTGAGTTCAGGCTGACTCAGTAACGTACCTAGAGTCACAGAGTTCGTCGGTGTTACAGCTGGTGTTTGAATCCATGCCCAACTAACTCAACGTCCATACTCTTCCCAAGACAACATAGTGACTCCCACGCTCACGTGTGGACAAAGTAAGGCCTAAAACTCTACTATGAAAACCATTTTTTCAATAATGCATCCCAATATGAACACTCATATTAATTGATTAGGTAGATAGAAAGCACAGCATGGAAAAATTGATGGAAATGGTTAAGTTCTAGAAGCAGGATGGTACAGAAAATAGCAACGTTAATTAAAAGAGTGAAGAAAAAAAATGGAAAGAGCCTAAATGTCCAGTAATGGGCAGGTTCATAGGTAAAATCTGACTCATCTTTTTGAAGAAAGGTTACCCCACTATCAAAAGACTCATTTATGAAAAGTTCAAAATAATGTATGAAGATGGTTTGGCTTTCATGTCACATGAAACGATTAGAATATAAAATGGAATTTATTGTAAGATCTCCACTCTGTAAGAAAAATGAATAAACAGAAGTATATGAATATGTAGGAAGAGATAAGAAGGAAATATAAACAAATGCTAAATCTACTCTTACGTGTGTTAGTATTTGTCTATATAGTCTGTATAAGCATAGATGATTATTACTTTCATTCATTTATTCTTCCTGTAGGCATTTATGGAGAGAGTATGACATTGTAGACACAGTTCTAGGCACAGCAGTGAATAAAACTGACCAAATTGTTATCTTGTGCTACTTATATTATAATGGGGGAAGGGCATTTGAGAAACAGATAAACATATAATATGTTAGTTGATGAAACTCTTTTGAAGAAAACCAGATAGGGTAAGGGAATAGATTGCTATTGATGAGGGATTATTTTATATATAAAGTGTATATACAGAGTAGAGGCCTGAACAATGTGAGGAAGCTATCAAGGTAGGTAACTGGAGACAAATATTTAGGCAGAGAAAACATCAGATGCAAAGACCCTGGGGGTCCTTGGAGTCTTCAAGGAAAAAAGGAAGCAGATGTGACTTGAATGAAGTGAAGAAGGGAAAGTAGTAAGAGAGGCAATCAGCAGGGTGGTGGTTGGCTGCAGAGAGAATCCTGTGAGCCTTATAGACAGTCTTCAGGACTCTGGTTTTTTTACTGAAAGAAATAAAAAGCTGCTGGAAGATTCTGGGCTAAGAGGTGGCATGATCAATCTTGAAAGGGTCATTCTGGCTGCTGTGAGGGGAATAGATTGGGAGCAGGGGAGGCAAAACAGAATCAGGTAAGAAATCAGTCGCTTGGACCTGGAGATAGCAGCAGGGAACATGAGGGATGTTTGCATTTAAAATATTTCAGAGATGACTCTGACAGGGTTTGCTTATGAATTGGAAATGGGATGTGAGGAGAGAAGGGGACTCAATCATGACACCCAGGTTTGTGCTGTGAGAAACTGGTAAGATAAACTTGTCATTTACTGAGCAAAGATTGTAGAAAGAGTCTATTTGGGGGTGGGATGGGAAGAAATCAGGAGTTTGGTGTGGGGTGGATTAATTTTGAGATGTTTAGTCAAATAGGCAGAGAAACACATGAGGTCAACGTTCAAAGGGCTGAATGAGATAACCTAGGGATAAGTATAGTTAGATAAGAAGAGAATTCCAGGACTCAGTCGTGGGGCACTTCACTATTTAGAGCTGGGATAGATGAGGGTAAACAAGAAAAGGAAACTGATGAGTGAAGATCAGTGAGGTAGGAAGAGAACTGAGTGGGTGTTGTCCCAGAAGCCAAGTTAAGCATTTAATGATGAAGGGAGTTTATGTCAATTGCTGCTGATTTGATAAGTGTCATGAGGACCAATACATGACCATGTGTTTGGTGACAGAAATAATTGACAGGAGTGGATCCAGTGGAAAGGTCACATTAAAAGCCTAAATTGGAATTGGTACCAGGGGGACCTGAAGAGGAGAGGTCAAGACAGTGAATGTACACTTGTTCTAGGAGTTCTGCTGTAAAAGGAAACAGATATTAGGCAATAGTCTAAGGAGGTTATGGGATAAAGGGAGAGCTTTTGGTGAGATGGGAAATACTGTAGTGCTGTTTGTATGGTGATGGGAGTGATACAGTAATAGGGGAAACTTGATAATGCATGAAAGAGAGGTGATAACAGCAAGAGAGATATCCTTGGCTGTGTGAGAGAGGTCCCAGGGCACACTGAAGAAGTTGGCCTGTGAAGCAAGGTGAGTTCATTCACCATAACAGGAACAAAGACACATCCTTGTGGATATAGATGCAGGGACTTTGGTATATTTGGTGATGGACGCAGGTGGAACTTTTCTTCTCATAAAGCTTCTATTTTCTCAGTGAATCAAGAGAAATTATGTTCTTTTCCCAAGTCACTTAGCAATAAATCATAAAACCTTTTGGATTTCAGATTCTGAACTATGTTCTTTCCATGACACCACAATGGTATTGCCTAACCTTCTTCAGGGTAAAAAACTAAAACTTATCTACATTTTAGACATCCTTATTTAGTGCTAATATTCTGACGAGAGGTCATCATCCATTACCAAATCTTGCATCGGAGCCATTTTTATTGGCTAGAGGCATCCATCAAACTTTTCCACTTATATAATAGTAATCCTTTAGCTCATCTCCTAAAGTTTCCAAAGCTCAAGATTAATAATAGTAAGCTAATCTCCATAGCAAGATTATGAGGTCAGTATTAGTAGCACCACTTTAAAGTTAGTAAATTAAGGCTCAACAGGATTAAGAAACTTTATTACCATTGTGTCCTTCACTCCTAGCATGGTTTATCGGCCTCACTAAGTGTTTGGTGGATGAAAGGAGATCACCTATCTTGTGAATTTTATTAGTTAGTTGGCTTTCAGTTGCAATGAACAGAAAATCCATCTAAGAGTGGCTTAATTGATACTACTGCTATTTCAAGTACAAGACAGTGAAATGACATGTCTCAACATCGTCCCAATGGGTCAGGTTTCCACCAGCTTCACATTTTGTCACCTTTAACTTGTAGCTGGTCCAGATAAGGCAGCTGTCACTCTCTAGAGGCTGAACTAAGGGAACATTCCTGTCTTATGTTTCTTTAAGATCAAGGAAGACTTTACTAGAAACTCTTCCAGATCCTGACTATAGATTCATCTAGATTTTACACCCACACACACCTAAACATTTCAGTTGGCAAGATATTTGAGACCACCATGATATAACCTTAGACCAAGAAAGGTTCAGATCATGAGGTTGAGGTGGGCTCAATCTCCCTGAGGACATGACCATTTAGAGGATAATGAAGACAAGATCAAGGTGAGCAAGGAAGAAGGGGAATGGGAATGTCTTCAGGTAGGAAGCCAGTCATCTCATGGCCAAGTGGAGGGGTTGAAATTTGAACCCAGATTTGACTGATTCCAAAGTCCAGGTTCTGTCCTTGAGAAAATTATCTTTTTTCTTCTCTTTTCCTCCGTCTACATTTCCTCTCCGTCCCCCCTTCCCTCTTCCTCCTTTCCTTCTCTCCTCCTTTCTCTCTCATATACCTTTGCTCTGAGTGTTCTAGCAGCCAGTGCCAATTCCTCATATAACACCTTAAATTATCCCATAAGAGGCCAGATTGTTAAAAACCATAGTCCTGAGCACAGTGCAGTTCATCTTGGATTAGTCTAGGGTCACCTGTCTCTCAGGACTTTATTGATTTTGATTTAAAATTAATTATTTTACTAAGTCATTAAAGAATAGATTTTTGTACTAGTATGAGTTTACTTATGCAACTTAAAATCAGATATGTAGAGGTCCAGGAATCCATTACCAGCATCATTTATCTGATGATGATTCTACATCAATGAGACAAGGAGTGATCTGTTCAAGGTCAAGGTCAAATCCTTTTTGTTTTTATTTTTTTAAATTAAAACCTATTGAAAGGGAACAATACCAGGTGCTGTATACACAAACCAAAGGTTTTTAAATGGCCTTCAGGCTTTATCTGATGGACGTCTCCCTCATCTTGCTGCTTCTCTGACCTCACCTGCTACCACCTGCTCTTGTTGGTGTTTCTTTTGCATAGTTCATATAGTCATGCTTCATGGCCTTTGCAATAACTATCTCTTGCCTGGAATTAGTATCACCTTAGTTTGAAGGCTCCTTTGACCACCATTTATAAAATAACTCCCTACCTTCTAACCACTAGCACTCCCTATTTCACTTCCTGGGTTATTTTTGTCCATAGTACTTTACAGCACCAGGCATGCTATCTATCTATTTATAAAATCGTATTTGTCTTTCTTCCCCCACCAGAAAGTAAGCTCCAATAAGCTGCAGTGTTTTTTCTGTTTTATTTCTTGTTATACTTCAATTACCCAGAACAGTGTCTAGTATGTAGTAGACAATCAATGCTTCCAGAATAAATGAATAAATTGTAGTCCTTGTTTTCAAGAAGCTCCAAGTCTATCGGGAAAGGCATGAAAACCAACCAACCAACCTCCAACCAACCGGCCAACCCAGCAGCCATCCAACCATCCATCATATGGGTCCCGCCACACCAACAGCGTGAGGCTTAAGAACACCATATGGAGTCAGACTGCCCGAGACCCACTTCTAGCTCCACCAGTTCAGCCGGATGTGTTTGGGAAGGCTTCTTAAACTCTCTAATCCTCAACTCCTCCATCACTGAATGGGTTTTTTTGAGGAACTGGATGATCTCCTTTACACAGTGCCTGACATAGAATAAGCGCTCAACACTTGTACCATTTTATTGTATACAAAAAAGTGCTAGATTCATTGGGAACACAGATGAGCTCTGCCTGGGGAGCTCAGAAAAACAAATAGGAAATGAGCTTAAAACTTGTGTGCTTTGTAGAAATTTATTCACCATGTAAAACAGAGTGAGGGTATGTTAAGTTTTTAGTCCCTTAAAACTTTCTAGCATAGTCACACCATTATTCCTCTTTATCTCTAATCATCAATCTGTGTTAAAATTGGAGTGGTTGGTGTAGGAACAGTCTCTTCCCAGATGCTAAAACACTAACAAGTGGAATGTGCCTAAAGAAGTACAGTTTGATTTATTTTCCACTACAATTTTCCTCTTGTTTCACATGCTAGTGGGCAAAACAGGGAAGTTCAGAGTTGTAGTTCAACTTAACTATAATACTATGTAATCAAATATAATTAAGTTACCTTTGTCATCACATATTATGCAGGTGATTTCTATAATATCGAATTTCTATGTCATTTTAATGTTTTGGGGTTTTTTTGCTTTCAAAGTAGAGGATATGAAGCTTTCTTCTGATTAAGTGCACATGCATAATATATAGACGTTTAGACCATGAGTGGCACAGAGTAGGTGCATGAAGAATATTCGAGTTCAAAACTATAAAGTGCCATGGTAGTTTGTTCTCACAAATAATACTCAACTTGTGTCAAAGGGAGAAAAAAAACACACGTTATTTCACTTAATAACAATTATCTAGGAAATGTTGAGTCATCATTATTCTGTGTTAGTTCTACTTGCGTTCATGTTAAATGGATGAAAGCCGAATGAAAAGGTGACATTTGGGCTGTTTCCTAAAAAATTGTGAATTCTTAGTCTTTGAATACATTTCCTTGGCTCATGTTTTCATCTAGGCAACTTTGCTGCTTTAATGTTATTTAAAATTATATTTGTTCTTTGGTTCGTGACAATGCTTAGCAAGTTAATAAGTTTACAAATCATAATTAACTACTACTTTTTGTTCTGTTGCCCTTCGGAATTGCTTTCTTTTTGACTTTTTTGTTTTCTTCTTTCCCCATGTAATCGCCACATGCATACGTTATGTCAAAGATGGGTAGACCTCATTTTCAAGGGGCAGTGGGTTGGCTTCACTGGAAATGTGTAACCACATCATGATTGATACACACGTGAGTGTGAGGATGCATATACTTGCACATGTGTGTGAACATACACGTGTACACAAATGCTGCACTATCTTCCGGGGAGCGTCGTTTTTTAAAGATTCTTCTTCACTTTGCTGGGTGCGATTCCTGAAACATGTTGATTCCAGAATTCCATCAGGGACTCTTTATTTCTATCTAATAAAAGGAAGTCAAATAAAGTATAATGAATTTTCAAACACTTCAGCAAAGCTTTAAAATGTATAAGAGAGAGTCACAAGGCCTCAGTCATTAGGATTCTACCTAGGGAATGTGGGTGAGCTTCATTAGGACACGAAACCACAGGGGGCAGAAGGGATTCCTGCAGATGCCTCTTCATTGTATCACATCACACAGATCTTCAGTGGCTTATGTAGAAAGAACTGTGATTTCAGCAAGAAGGGGTGCAGAGGCAAATGGTTATAATTAACAGGTCATAAGCCTAACTGTACTAAAATATTTACAAGTCCTTCCTCATACTGACAAACTCCACCCTCACAAGCATTCTTGCTCACCTGATGCCAACATACACACATGGTTGTCCATGTTGTTTTAAACCTAAAACACACTTGTATTTCTCTCCTAAACCTCTACCTTTCTCTCTTCTGGTCATCACCAGTTTTCTTTGTTGTGTTCTTTTTATTCTTGTTAAGATATTTTAAGATTTATACTGATGCCCAAAGAAGCGAATGGTGATTTATGTTGTACAATTTATGTAGTTGGTCTCAGGCACTTTTTACAGTTCTCTCATGTTCTCCTCAAGCACTATTTCTCCCTCTGTAAGATGTGAGGACAGGAGATCCTCATTTCCTCCAGCCTTTTCTCCACTCTTCAGTCTACAGTGATGACGGTTGATACATGTGCTTCTTGGTTTATTTTGCAGCTTTCTACAAGGCGTGTCCAATGCATGATACTGTCTTCTCTATTGACCTTTTCATTGATGCCACTACAAATCCACAGCCTCTAGCACTCCTCTCAGCCCTGAGGATGTGATGGGCGCATCTCTCACCTCTGGATGGCCAGGCCAGGTCAGCATCTGGAACAGCTCCATCAGTGCCCAGGTTCACAGATATGGACCTTTTAAAAAATGTATACTATGGTGACCCTCTTAACGCTCAGCAAACTCCACCAGATTTTACCTTTCACCTTTGGTCTCTGGTCTAGTATACTGATTTCCATCCTAATAGTTCCACGTGTAGATACTTATCTTCATAGATACCCTTACGATTGAGAATTCACTTGAATGGTATCCCAAACTTCTCTACTCTACATTTGCTTTAAGATGCTGGGCCCCTTCTTATCTGCATATCATACAATGGGTCTGTAATTTAAGATACCAATCATGAAAATGGTTTAAAATTAAATTTTTGTGCAAAGTAGGAGCAATTCAACATTCTAGACCCAAAGAAACTCTGGATAAATGATGTTATAGTTGAGAGGGAAATAACACAAACCCAACACTTCTCTAGAAAATACTTTCTTCTGAGGTATTTAATCTAACACTGATGTAGAAAGTATCTGGGTTCTAGTACTGCCTCTCTCACAAACCTTAAATAAGGAATATTAAATAAGTCTCTTCCTTTCTTTGAGATGTAATTTTCACATTTTTAAAAGAAGCAAATGTGGTGCTTTTTTTTTTTTTTTCCCTGATATTTCCTAGCTCTTATATTACATGCAAAGGCATGGTGCAGGAAGGGGAGAAATTTGTCAACATTTCTATAATCCACCAAACCACATCTCAGCGTTGATGTGAGAGAATTAGAGAAATTGAGGTATAAAGTGCTTGAAAACATAGTAGATAGTCAATAAGTTTTAAGTCGTATCTTACATAGGTATTTAATCTCTGTATTAATATATTAAAGCACATCATAAATTAAAAGTCTGCATAATACCTTCAGTATCTATTTTTACTCTATTGATTTTTCAACAATACTAAAATCTTTTCTTTCCTCCAGAGGCATGATAGAGAAGATAACTACTTTGAAGTCTGTGTAAGTCACTTATGTTATGTTACTTATGTTAAGGAAGTGCCCTCAAATTTCAGTAGTTTACAACCAAGGATTATTCTCATCCACTCTACATGACCATAATGTGTGGGATGTTGCATGCTCCATGCCCCTTTTATGCCAGAACTCAAACTGAGAGAGAAGTTTCTGTTGGGAATATTGCCAATCTTATGCCAGAGGGTAAGTTTCTGCTTAAATGTGAACATGTCACTTCCACTCATATTTCATTCATCATGCAAGTGACATGGCCAAATCAGAAGGCAATAAGGCCAAAATATTTAACGCTCTCCAAGCAGATTCAATAGATACTTGAGAGTCCTGTATCAAAGGAGGCAAACATCTTGAAGTATTAGAGGAGAAGATTAAAACACGTGCAGACACCTACTAGATGAAAATCATTTGGCACAAAATACCAATACACTGGTCCCTATTCTGTCTTTAGTTTGTTCTGTGATCATAAGCAGTCCATTTAATCTTTTGATGAATGGGGCAATTTTTTATTCGAAGTAGAAATACTAGCCTCCTTGCCTATTCCAATTCCAATTCTGGAATTGACAATAGGAAAGGATTAGGTGATGAAAGTGTCAAAGTATTTTGCAAATCCAACAAAACGTAAATAAATAAAAGTCCATTGGGATCCAGGTCTCAAATGCCACTATGTTGATTCACCCCACAGATCAAGGATTGTTCTAGACAGGGAGACCTACTATGCCATGACATGGCACTATCTGCAACACGGAGCAAGAAAATAAGTAAAGATTTGCTTCATCTTTTGTATCTTGGAAGAGAGCTAATTTACAATATTGCTTTCAAAGAGGTATCCAAATATTTAAAAGGATTCCATTTTAGATTAAAAGGAATTCTGCTCTTTCTTAATCAGGCTTCAGACCTGGGTGGGAACTGAACATATTCTAAAAGAGAGGTCTAACCATTAGGTCTGAAATCAAGGTGTCGGCAAGGCCATACTCTCTCTGAAGATGCTAGGGAGGGATCTGTTCTGGGCCTTTCTCCTAGCTTCTGGTAGTTCCCTGGCTTGTGGCAGCACAACTCCAACCTTCACATGATGTTCTCTCTGTGTGCATTTCTATCTCCGTGTCCAAAATTTCCCCTTTTTTATAAGGGTGCCAGTCATGTTGGACTAGGGCCCACCCTAATGGCCTCATCTTAACTTACCCAATTATATCTACAATGACTCTATTTCCAAATAAGGTCATATTCTGAGTGACTGAGGGTTAGAAATTCAACATATGAATTTCTGGGGACACAATTCTTTCCATAAAAAGACCTAACTTAATTTACCATGTGGTTTTAATGAAATCATTTTTACTCTCTGTCCTGCAATGAGTTTCTTTAACTTGATATCTCTTTGCCAGAAAATGTCTAGCAGCCCCCTCAGTGTCGTGATTCTGAGACTCTGAGATACCAAACTCTACGTTAATTTCATAGAAGATAAAACCAACTCAGGTGACCAAAAAGTATTTGATTTGCTTATTTAAGAATCCACAAGAGTCATTGTTCTCCCTCAGAAACCTTTTGCCCATGGAGAGATCATGAAATGACAGAGTTGAGAGAACTTTCGTGGTCATCTAGAGGAAGCTGTCACGTGGTTTTCTTGCCTTTGCATAAACACCTCCAATAGGAGGAAACTCATTACCTCTAAGGCTGTCCTCTTCATGATAAGATATTTTGAGCTGGTCAGACAGTCGTTCTAAAATTGGGCCAATTGAACTCACCCTTAGGTTCGAATTTAATCCTCTGTGACTAGACTGAGCTAATATCATCCACTTAGAGACAATGTCAGCCCCCTTCCCTGATGATGATCCTTATTTTTGACACCCTGAAGATAAATATTTGAAGCTACAGCATCCAAGGGAGAAGACAGCTTGGATATCCCTGGCTCTTTTATCCTTCAGTCTAAATTTCATGTTCAGCAGCTCTCAGTTGAATCACACAAAAGCAGAAGTAATGACCCAACCTCTCTAGTATTTGAACTACTCATTGAACCAAAAGGAAAACCAGAGTTAGGATAGTCGATCGGGTAAACATAAGCTGTGACACTTTTACTGTAGCAGTTAAAGTAATTTAAAGAAAAAATACCTCTGCACTACATTTAGGAGGACAGATTAATTATGACATGCTTAGAAACCATTAATATGTGTGGATGCCTATCAAGTAATTATTCAAACTCACACATTCACAAGAAAAATAGAAAGATTCTTGCTAGAAATTTACATATACAAATTTGAAAAGTTCATTTCTAAACTCTGCTATAATTTATACACCCACATTTTGATAATTTGAATTATGTATTAAACACATACTTTAAAAATATTTGTCATTATAATATGCTTTACACAACAATGTGTTACATTTCTTGCTGGGAATTCATTATTAATATATATTTATAGACACACTCCAATGGATCGAGGAATGTAGATGCATTTATTGGTAACAAATGAAATTAATGAAGCATCTGTGAATGAGATTTTAATTTACTGTTACCTGAAATTTAATAAAACCTTAAATCCTGATTTATAAATTCATCAAGATGCTAAAAATGAGATTTTTTTTTTAAAGATAGAAGGAAATTTAATGTGTTTCTACTTTTCTCCTAGCACAAAGCACAATTTACTAAAGACTTCAATATAAACTTGACATTGCAGTGACCTACAAAATAAAAGCAGGCAGAATCTAGCCTAGACAATCTACTGGAAAAATTATATATATATATATATATATATATATCCATATATATATATATGAAATTGACTATGCTATCTTCAAGGCAGCACACGAAGGTGAGACAAAAAAAGAGATTATCAGAGAATAAAAACACAGAGCACAAAGAATGTTAATTACAGTATTATTTAAAACACCATATTATAAAGTCTCAATGAATCCTAATGAATCAGAGGATTTATTTGAGACTAACAGTGGCTCAGTACTACTTAAAATGAAATCAAGAGAGATTAGAAAAAAGAAAAAAAAATTAAAAGGTCCATCTTGAGCTTAAAAGTCAAGAAATAAAGAAGCACTGCATGTAAGGTCAGTGGTGAACTTGAAACTCCTTTCTGATTTCACCAACATATTTAACTCTCTCCAAAGCTGGGTCTTTGTTTCATAGTCGAGTCATCAGACTCCACCCTTGCCAATATTTTCTCAGCGCCTAGCTCTGCGTTCTGTTATTTATTTCCTTTTCCACCTCATAGAAATGGAGAGTTAATAAAAGCATATTTTATTTCCAATCTGCTATTTCATGGTTCTTGCCCTGATAATCATTACTTCTCTTTATTGCAAAACAATTTCTTTTTTAAAAGGCATGCATCTTGAATGACCCTATATATGTGCTGGCTGTTCCTTAAATGATAGCAAACTTCCCTTTAGCTACTTTAGCTCTTCTCTGTGGGTTGAGGACAAGGATGGATTGAATGATTGATGGGCTTCATTGGTGAGCGAGGCTCCTTATTTGACTCCCTTAGGCCAGAGCTGAACAACCTAAGCAAAGTGGAGGGTTGATAAATTACTCAAATGTTTTTGCCCAAATTACCCTTGGAGCCCCACAACTCTAAACAGATCTGAGAACAGAGGAAAAATGCTGACATGATTCCAAGGAGCCCAGATCAAGTTCATAGTCCCATTCCCCACTGAAGCACAGTAATGTCCTCCTTTACCGTCTCTTATGGAAAATACTTGTGGTCACTATCAGGAGACTTGGGATCAAATCCAGGTTCTACTATGAACTTCCTGTAATCTCTCTTTGCACTTTAGTTTCCTCACCTGTAAAATGTGAATTCACTCTTTTGTTTAATCGCTGCTGAATACACAACCATTGTGTTGTCCTGCTTCTGTGATTGAATGGATGTATGTAAGTGAATAAACACCAGAGAGATTGAGCAATTTGTCCCCAGGTCATATAAGTAGCAAGTGGCTGAGCTAGATTTCCAACCTGTTTTGAGGGATCCCAGTACACAGGGCTGCCTCTCCGGGGATTTGGTCTAAGAGATGTTGCACCAAAAGTTTGGAACTGAAAAAAGGAAGGTTTTGCCTGTCCAGGGCATTATAGTTCCTTCTCTGAATTTTTGCTTTTTTACACCTCCTGAAACAACTCTTATTTCATACTGTCTATACACATAGAAGTTAAACTTGTTTTCAATTTGTTTGTCCTGGTGCATCCTTAACTGGCCATCCAGTGACATCTTGGTTATCAGTGCTCCTTCTTTGAACTCTTCAGCCAAGGGATTTGATGCAGATGGAACAAATAAGGGACACACAAAATACAAACAGAACCACATCTCAAGGATTACCCATGAGAAGAAGATGGAAGTCACATCAGGTCACCCTGGAGTTAGATTTTACTCTCCTATAATTTTTATTCCTATGTAACTGAACACACAAACAGGACTTGGAACCCAGTTTAAGAGAAACCACGAGTTTTTGTATTTTTCCTTACCTCTAGCCAAACTCTCTCCTGATATCCTTACCTTGTGAATCACGTAGGAATCTCTCTCCCTTTTTACAACATGCCATGAATCCCAAAGCAAGAGCAACCACCACAAAAATTACCGTGCATCATTTTCCCCTATACTCCATTGGTAATGCTAAAGTGTAAGCATTCTGTTTTGCTTGGTGTTATAGTAACAAGATTGAGAAAGCCTTGAAAACTAAGACTTATCTACTTCAAATACTTTATCACTTCTGGTTAAGAATGTATCTCTAATGAACAAAAGATACCTGTAATTCACACCTCTGTGGTCTTTTTTATTTTTAATCTACCCAGCTCATCAAACTTATTTCTTCCTCTGAGTTCCGTACCTCTGGGAATGACCTCATTCCTTACCCGATATTCAGTACCCTTAGTTATAAACCTGAGGATCATCTTACCTTTGCTGCATCCCACTGCCATTTTGAACCCTAACGTTGCCCTTTATCCCTTTATCCACACAGTTTCTCAAAGAACCTGATGGAGCCCGCTTTAGACATCTTCGGACCTCCATGTTGACACCAGAATGGTCTCTTTAAAATGTGACTGTGATCACTTTCCTTGCTTGTTCGCAAACCTCCAGTGGACAGTTCACCTCCCTAGCTTCATCCTTGCCATTCACCCTTGGTACCCTCCACTCCACAACCAAGTCCCTGAAAGGGCCCCCTAAGCATAATGCTGCCTTTGCTCATGCTATTTCAGCAACCTGGCATGTCACCCCTGCCCTTGTCCACCGGGAAGCCCCTCCTTATCTCTCTAACTTCAGCTCATGTCATCTTGTCTGTGAGGTGGTGTTTGTTTGTCTGTTTAGCATATCAGATAAAATTGCACATTTGTGAGCCCTCTCTGAACTCTGTCATGGAACATCTATCACCACATTGCATTTATTTGTATAAGATTTGGTTTCCTCCATTATACTATGATTTTCTTGGGGCAGGAATCATACCTCATCTAACTTTGTATCTCCAGTGTCCAATACAGGGTTTGTTATTTATAAAGTATCAAATAAATATTTGTGGAATAAATAAACAGAAGCACAATTCACTTTCCCAATTTTCCCTCCTCTACCTCAGAACCGCCCTTTCAGATATTCTAGAAAATTATTTTCATTGTCTCAGATTTCGCAATAACTCAGACATCCTATCTGTAACAGTTATTAATCATAATAACTTTGAAGTAATTTCTCTGTGCAAATATTCAGAGTCTCAGCCATAACTAAGTGAAATATAGTCTAAAATAATCAATCATTATTTTCTAAACCAAAGACTCTGTAATTAAGGAGTCTATCAATGTGCCAACAACTTGTGGGTCTAGAAATTAATTTTTGTTTGTTAAAGGACCTTAAAGATAATGTAATATGGGCCTATTATGAAATGGATTAATAAATTGCTTGTCTCGTTTCACTTGTTCTTTTCTATTTAAATTCTGTGGGAAAGTAGGAAAGTCGTGCAGTTTTATTCCTTTAAAAATTTGACATGATGCTTACATTTTGTCAAAGTCAGAGAAATCATCATTCTGGCCATCATATTTACTTATATTTGATTTTAAAATGTATGGAAAGAGGAAGTGAACACCTGAACATTTACGTCAGGCAATATATATAGGTTATTTCATTAGTTTTCTGTTGAGTTCATTCATTCAACAAATACGTAACGAGTGCCTTCTATATGTCATGGGCACATCGGTATTTCTCTTTTGGAGATGATAAAAGCTGAGGCCCAGAGAATGCAGCTGTATTGTCCTTGTGCTTCACAATTAGTAACTGGCAGCACCAGGATCAGAAACCAGGTCTGTCTGACTCCAGGGCCTATGTCCATCCTGTCACACCTTTGGTCCCTAAGTATTTGATTCTAATGCCCTTGATTTATTGTTTGATGACTTTTCTTTGAAGCAGTTGAAGGCAAGTTGAAGGCAAGCCCAGAAAGGCCAACATTGTTATGAAAAGATCCATTTGATATATAACTAAAGCATTTCTGAGCTGAAACAGGACTTTGTGACCATCTCATCCAGCCCTTTCATTTGAAAGATGGATAAACATTGACTATCTTCTACAGTCCATTCGTTTATTTATTTACTCAACCAATATTCATGGAATGCCTACTATGTGAGAAACAGTGCTAAATACTTGTGTTAAAACATTAAACAAGACAGATTTGCTCTTAAGCCCCCGTGGAACTCAGAATTTTGCTTAGAGTAAGTGGATGAGAAAAAGTTAAAACAGAAGCCCCCTGAGCTGTTGTAAACATAGGGATTATTTGATGACGTTACACTGATGTGTTATGGCGATCATTCTTCAGACCAACGGAAGATCCATTTATAACTCAGATTCACATTAGGAAACTATGCCTGTCCCAGAAAGAACAGAGGGATAAAATACCACAGCAGTTGGTAAGAATGGAAAGCATTCCACTTAGAGAGGTGGGACAGAAGGCAATACACAGTTTTCCTTCCCCAAGAAGTCCACCCTGACCTACCCTGTCTGGATCAGGTGCTTTCTTATATGTGTCAATTAGCACCCTATATTTACTTCTGTTGAGGCACACATCCTGTGCTTTGTGGTTATAAAGTGAAATACCCTTTGCCTCTACTAGACATGAAGCTTCCTGAGGATCTAGGTCTTGCTCAACAGAGGACATCAGGAACTTAATATATTCTCAATATTCATTTGTTGAAAAAATTAGTGAATGAATGGAATGAAAACATTTTACATACATTTTGGAGGGAAGCGAGATTCCTTTGCAATGTTAAGTTATATAAGGTGAACGTTAATGAGAACATCCACAAAAGCCAGGGATTTTTGCATAGTGTAGCATAACAAGGGCTCTGATACAAGAGAGTGACCAGCTGAATGCAGATCAAAGTGACGAAGAATAGAGAGGAGTAAATAGAAGCAAATCAGCAGAACTTGGGCAGCGCAAGAAAAGAAGTTCGGAAGAAACTTCTATGGATACAATTGCCCCAAAACAGTGGTAGTCAATTGGGTTGAATAGTTCCCTAATGAATAGGGAAGTAAAAGTTTATATCAGGAATACAATCAGCAACGCTTATGGGTTGTTTTACATAATTACATTTGAGATAGTGATATAGTAAGCTGTATGCAGTTCTTATCCCAATACTCTTTCTGTTCAATCCATAAATATTTTTATGTTGTTTACTACCCATTAAACACTGATATATAGCAGTGTTTAAGACTAATGTTTTAAGTCATTTTTGACTAAACATTTTATCGTTGTTGCATGCATATGAATAAAGGGATTTCTTCAGATACTGGTGGAGATGGGTACATGTGTTGCCAGGACCTCAGATCACAGCTGGAGCCCCGATTGGATGAAACTAGTTAAGTCACCTTGCTTTCAGAAAATTACCTTTGGATAAAGCCAATATCTTGTCTGGACATGCCAGATGTTACCATTTCTCATTTAATCTTCACATCATTTCTCCCTATGACAGTCAGATTTACCTTTCAAAGCTCATTTGCATTTTAAGATCAAGGTTTTATGTCTGATTATAAAAGCGAGATATGTTCACTATAGAAAATTTTGAAAGTACAGAAAACTTCACAACAAAGAGAAAATCATTGTTTACATGTTGCTGTATTTCCAGGGTTTTCCTATTTTTTAAAAAATATAACAGATTTCTCAATATAGACCTTAGTATCCTTTTATTAACTACTATGCATTTTTATATGTAAACATCATTCTTAAGTGGCTTTATGTAATAATGATACTGTACTTATTGAGCACTTCCTACTTTCTGGAAATACACTGATCCACTGAAATTTACTAATTCTCTAATCCCCACAATAAAGCTACGAAATAGGTCTTTCATTTTATTAGGAAATTGTTTTCATTTTACAGATAGGAGAATTAAGGCAATGAGAGCGAGTATAAATAAGTTGCCCAAGGCCACACAGCTTTTAACAGATGGAGCCAGGCTGAGAATCCAGACAACCTAGCTCAGAGTTCACATTTTCGCCACTAGGACCCACTGCCTCCTATGTGCAATAGCCTATGTTGTTGATAAGCCCTAATGCTTATGCTAACCAGTTTTTTGTAAAAGTAAAATATGTGCATAGTTTTAAAAAAAAATCACATAATTCTATAACATAGGTAACAAAAATCAACAGTTCCTTGCCCAAATCCTCCCCAAGTTTATATCTTCTGCCCAGAAACAACTGCTTTCAAATCTTTTGTGGTTTTCACCAACTATTTATCTTCATATTTCTAAATAATATGCTCATACTTGTATTGTCTTTTTTTCATTTTTAGATACCATCTATTGACTTCCTAGCATGAGTTTGAGATTCAGTTCTTTTCTCTCTACTTCCTCTTGTCAAAGATTCCATCTCCCTCTCCCTCTCTCCACATTCCTAAAAAGCTTTATATAATATTTCTCTCTCTTCCCTCCCATTCATCCACCCATCTATTAATCTATTTTTTCTCTTTCTGTTGAGCTGGTCAGTTTCCCAGTAAGGAACCATCACATTTCCTACCATTCTAAGACTGCTCACCAGAATTATGGGAGCCAAATAAGGAAAGGGGATTTGAGGTGGAGTCTCCTCTTTCAGTCTGTAGACGTTAACTTAATCTCTCTCTTTTTAGTATGTTTTCTCATTTCAACCCTATCTTTGCCTCACGGCCTGAGACTGGAGTTTCTGGTTCACTTTCTCTTAAGTGTTAAATTCACAGTCTTCGACAGAAGTTAGGGAATGGTGGTTCCCTCATCCCACAGAGTGGAAGAGGTGACCTGAGGATCTGAGCAACCTTATAAAGACATTTAAGAAACCCTGCGGAATTCAATCTTGCAGCTCATTCTGCATTCTGAGACAACTGGAGTGTCCAATTTCAGAGCCTCTCTCAAGTTTTCAGAGAAAAAGTGCTTACTTTTGTAAGCTGTAAGTGACTACTTTTGCAAGCTTTCTAAGTTGGTTCCTCCAACTATCTCCACTCTACTAAGTCAGTTTTCACTCTTCTATCTGCTTTCTGTCTTCCAAACCAGTTTCCATTTCTTTTCTTCAATTTCCTCCTTTGTTCTCCTTGCCCTTTCAAGCTTGTGCCTCTTTTAGTCTTTTACTGTCATTTTAGTGAACTATTACGAGGGATCAGAGACAAACCAGTGTGATCACTCTGTCATGTTCAGCAGAATCCATAACAACGATTCCAGTTGGTTCCTATTGCTCCATTTGACAGAGGAGGCAATTAAGGTTTGGAGAGTTTGTAGCATACTTAAGGTCATAAAGTAAGTGATTTAGCTTGTGAATTAGGTGCTCTTCCCAAGGGACTAGCTGACTCTGGCCTTAAACCTGGATCTTCATTACTGCAGTATTTTCTCCACCTCCCATAGATCTAACCAACCAAGCCCCAGCCCTTTATTTATTAGTGTGCTCTGAACTCTAAAGTCAGAAGAAAAGATATATGTGATTTCCAAAGCTTCCTTCTCACCCCTCAAATGTATCCTTAATTTATTTCCTTGAAATCCAAATAAATAAAATATTGTATATGAACGATGTCATGGCTTCAGGCCAGAGCTCTCTGTGATCCTGCTGCAAATCCTGGGTTGGTTGTTTCCATAAAACATCCCTGCTCATATCTCAAAAACACATATAAGCCATCATTAATCTCTCAACTTATGAGTTGTGTTATCATCACAGATTGATGCATAAATATTTGGGTAAATGTACATAAAGAGAGAGACCACCTGGGTGACCTTTAGTAGATTCTTTCTCCCATGAAAATATTTTGCAAAAGTTCTTTTCTACCTATATTGTAACACAACATTGTTATGTGGACCACAGTGGGTGCTTAAAAATGAGTTAATGAAAAAAATTGAGTTAATGCTGATTATCAGAGTCAAGAGGGGTCATACTGATTACTTTCTTCACATTTATACATTCTTTGGGTAATCTTTCTTTTTCATCTTGTTTTTCTTCCCAACGTTTTATTACAAAAACTTTCAAATACAGCAAAATTGAAAGGAGTTTACAGTGAGCACCCACATACCTACCACCTAGTTTCTACCATGAACATTTTACTTGTTTTTAAATCACGTATCTATCCATCCCTCTATCCAACATAGATCCATCTACTTTTTACACATTTCCAAGTAAGTTGTAGACATCTGTATACTTTCCCTAACCACTTCTGTATGCACATTACTAACTAGATATTAATATTTATTTATAATATTTTTCTTTCACCTAAAAATGTATACACAATGAAATGCAAAAATCTGAAGTGTACATTCATTGAAATTTTACAAATGCATTTCTTTCCTGGTCTTTTATTTTCTCTTATGGTCTATGCATTTATTTAATTCAATAGATGTTTGTCAAACACATCCTTTGTGCCAGACATTAATAATGACACATATTAGTATGATTTATTCTAGACAGAGATGGCAGTGACTAAATCTCACAGTGGAAATCTGGGAGTTAAACAACAGGAAAAGAAATGTTATAGAAAACATTTATCCCTGAAGAAACCCATGAACAAAAGCACAAAGAATGAAAAAATAACAGTGTTTTGGGGGCAAAATGAGTTGTCTTTCATGGCTTGAGTCTTGTGAGAGCATGCATGTGTGGTGGGGGGATGAGTAAGAGACATAATTTTTCTAAATTCAAATTCAAAATCACATGTATTAAACAAATCAGCAATAAATGAGGTTCTTAATGCTGTAGCACTGAGCTTAGGAAAAAGCCTGCACTTTCTCAGTTGGTCCTTCCTGAACCAAAAATGACAATTTGACAACTCAGATTTCAACCTGTTTTATTTCATTGGTAAACTGCTAAAATTCAGCTTTAATATATGTTTGGTATCTGGCAGACTACAAATTTGCTCCCAAAATGTCTTAATATAAATATGTTTGGGGAAAACTACCAAGTGATTATTCTAAATGTGAAAAGATCACTACGAAAAATGCTTCATTATTTAAATCGAACGATAAATACATTTGCTAAAACTAGAGGAAAAGGAGAAATGTGAAGATTCAAGATGAAGACAAAATAGTAAGAAAAAGAAAATAAACTCTCTTTAAATTTGTGGATTTATTACTTTGAATGTGACAGGGTGCAAACTTTGTCATCATTCGTTCATTGACCCAACACGCTCTGATGGAAGATCCCTGAGAGGCGCTCCATGTGTGTGTCCCTAAATAGGGCGCTATTTTCTTGACTATCCAGTTAACTCGCTGACTTCTTTGCCACTATCCTAGGTCAGGATCTCATTTCAGGCAACACGCTCTACCTGGTGTTCCTACATTGTAACTTTATCCATCTATCCCGGATAGTTTGCTAAAATTCAAAACTGTTTATTCGTGCATTCATTTATTTAGAAAAATTTAGTGAGCATTGACTACACACCTTCTGCTCTCAACCCATCTTGTACCTTCTGTGGTAATGACTACCATATTGTACTGCTACGAAATACGTAAAAAAGGAAAATAAACTTCTTGAGAGAAGAATAGAGTTTTGGCCATTTTTCTTTGATCTTGAAGTCATAACACAATCACAAACACAAAATGTGTGATCAATGAATTTTTCTTACCTTGAGTTCTGTTATTTAGGCAGTGAATATTAACTTGGTTCAGAGAACAAGGTAGATTGCTGAAGACAGAGTAGTCTAGGGGAATTCTTTTGAATCAGGAAGGATGGATGGGATTTGGATGAGACCAGGGTGGAGGCTAGGAAATCACAGATGGCGAGAACTGCATATGCCAAGAAACAGATATGGACCTAGACATGGTACATTTGAGATCAGCAATATTGGTCCCCTTTTGGCCCTGGTGAACTTTATTTCACTTTCTTCCCTTCTCTCCAACCAAAGTTCCAGTTTTAACCTCATTTTTTCTCCCTGATATTGGAACAGAAGGAACAGAGAGAGGAATTCAAGATAATTGGCCGGAGGTTACTGTTTTCCATCAAATACACCCATCTACTCATCCGTAAATCCACTCATTTTCCCCATTTATCCCATCCAATCATTTACCCATCAAGTCAACCTTATATGATTCAATCTATTCCAAGCAATCCATCCAAACGAACAATGGATACCTAATTCAGAAGGGACTGAAAATGGTGTCCTCTGGCCAGAAGGTGAATTGAGAATTGGAGAATAAAATTAGCCAGGCAACAAAAGATTGGGAAAAAGAGGTTACAGGCCAGCCAGTAAATGACTCTGCCAATGCCAATGTCAATGAGAATATTGAGGAATTTGTAAATAGCTGTAACTAGTGCCAGATAATTCTCCACACAGTGAGAAAGACACAAGAATTCCGACCACTCTCTAAGACACCTCTGCCAGCACAAAGCCTTCCTACTTCTTTGCCAGGCATTACTGATTTCCAGACACCATGCTTTACCTGGGGACAGAATCCGTCATTACCATGGGCCACCTAGACCCGTTTTAGGAATAAAGAGCCTATTATCCAGCTACTGAAATGCCACTGGCAGACAGCCCTCAGCAGTCAGTTCTCTTTGGGAAGTGCCTTGGCTGAAGAAAATTGCTTTGCTTGTCTGGGGCAGCCTGTATTCAATGTCTGGTTGACACAGGGTTATAAAGGCCTATCTCTCCACTCCAACTTGGGACAACACTAAAAGGCTATCCAAGTTTCAGAGCTCCTCATA
Source organism: Ceratotherium simum simum (assembly GCF_057802395.1). NCBI lineage: Eukaryota > Metazoa > Chordata > Mammalia > Perissodactyla > Rhinocerotidae > Ceratotherium > Ceratotherium simum. Next base: position 21,834,918 of record NC_141929.1, on the reverse strand, counting down.
AAGTCATTTGAATCATTTGTTGAGACTATATTGAACTTGACTTCTCCATCTATCCAATTCTGCTTTTTTCCCTTTCCTCCCACAGGTGTTGATCTCAAGAGTACTCCATAATGAAGTTCCTGCAACATTAATCTCTATCTTAGGAAACCAAACCTGCAATAGAAATGAAGGCAGATAGGTTGGTTATCCAAAGGATGCTCAGACAGTTGCAAGTATTCCATGTATGCTTATATCAGTGCATCCAGCCTTCCACTCAACCTTTTACAACTCTTTCAAGATATGAATGTGGACAATGACTTGAATTCACATCTATCTGTTCTTGCTATCACAGTCCTTCCCCTCTGTTTTCCTCCCCACATATGTTATTAACACTTCATTAGGTTATTTTATACAATTTGTAAAAAGTTATTAAGCAAGATAGACACTCGTCTAGAGCTAGGACCCAGGGCTTCCAATCCAGAAGTTCTGATACCAGTAAATAAATGTATTAATCAAAGGCATACATATAATTAAGTAGTTAGGAAAGACAGGATTTGATTTAAAAAAAAAGAAATAGTGCAATTTTACATATACAGATGGAGATAGAGGGTGGGACATATTGTAAATCATTTTTAATTCCAGGTTAAAAATTGTAAACTTAATTCAGTATCCAATGAAAGCCACTGAATGTTTCTAAAGATCGTGAAAATCTGGTGGTTGTGTGAAATATTCAATAGAGAAGGGGAAGACTGAAGATGAAAATTTAGCTAAGGAAACTGTTGCAAGTGTTTAGGAAAGAAGCCAGGGGGAATTGAAAAGAAAATGGAAAAGGGAGAATGAATATTAGAGGTGACTGAAAGATTGAATTTAAAGGAAGTAGAATGGCTGGGTGAAAAGACTCTGGCTTTGGATGTCTGGCAGATAGTTTATGATATAGGCCCATTACTTTTGTTTTGGTATGAACTTAACATCTAAATCACATTTTCCATAAGAGAGTGAGTACATATGGCCTAATTCATATGGAAGGTACTAGTACTCTGTAAATGCTAATTCTAATGCTATGATTTGGAGAGGGAGGCGGTAGGGGTTGGCAGTCACCTCTAGGTATCTCACTTAGATGAATCAGTTGGTGGAAGTAACTTCCTGAAATGAGGAAACTGAGAAGAAGACCAGTGTCTTGGCTCAGGCTGCTATAACAAAATACCATAGCAGTCTTAAACAACACATATTTATTTCTCACAGTTCTGGGGGCTGGGAAGTCCAAAGTCAAGGTGACAGCAGATTCAGATTCTGGTGAGGTCACTCTTTCTGGCTTGAAGATGGCTGCTTTTGTGCTGTGTCCTCACTCGGTGGAGAGAATGAGAGTTCTGGTCTCTTCCTCTTCTTATAAGGACACTAATCCTATCATGGGGGCCCACCTTCATCACCTCATCTAAACCTAATTACTCCCAAAGACCCCATCTCCAAATATCAACACATTGAGGGTTAGGGCTTCAACATATGATTTTGAGGTGGGGAGGGGAGCGGGGCACAAACATTCAGTCTATAACAACTAAGACAGGGAAATTGCAATTCAGCTTTGGACCAGTTGGTGTGGAGTTGCTTTCACAACACCCAAATGGAGATGCCCAGTTGTTGATTGGATACATGAGTGCAAATGAGAGAGGCAACATCTGACTAAAAAGACAGATTTAGAAGATGCCCCATAGATACAAATGAAACCATGAAAATTGACACCAAGAGGGGGCAGGCAGAATAAAAATATGTGCTTCCTGAATATTGAATATCATGAAAAAATAAGGATTATAATTTGGAAATCAGGATGGGAGGTTGCAAGCAAGAAATATAATGATCCTTTAGGGAGACATTAATAGAATAGATAATATGAGTCATGAAGAAACACAGAGGTCAGAGAAATAAGGCATAGAAAGAATGATGTGTAAGTGTGTGTGGGTGTAGAGGGGTGTGGGGGCTGTATACTACATAGCAAAATTTCCAAAAGTGGTCTCATATGGAACACCAGTCTCATGAATTAGCTCCCTGAAAGAAAGCTTATGTGGAAACATACTTAGGGGATTGTCTCAAGATCTGACATATTCTTAGAGATTCATAGAGTAAATCACTTTATTAAAGGCTCTCAGAAATTTAGCAGTAAAGCAAGTTGTTTCACTCAGCATTTTAGGAATGTATTTTTTTGTGTGTGTGTGTGAGGAAGACCAGCCCTGAGCTAACATCCATGCTAATCCTCCTCTTTTTGCTGAGGAAGACTGGCCCTGAGCTAACATCTATTGCCAATCCTCCTCCTTTTTTTTTCCCCAAAGCCCCAGTAGATAGTTGTACGTCATAGTTGCACATCCTTCTAGTTGCTGTATGTGGAACGCGGCCTCAGCATGGCCGGACAAGCGGTGTGTTGGTGCGCGCCCGGGATCTGAACCCCGGGCCACCAGTAGCGGAGCGCGCGCACTTAACCACTAAGCCACCGGGCAGGCCCTAGGAATGTATTTGAATAACAGATTCAGCTACCCATTTTCCTACTCAAATATCTTTAATCAAATTAGTGTTCTTCAGGACAAAGTTTGCTGAATATTCACCACATGATCAAATCCCTTAGAAGACTGAGAAGAGACTGAAGCATTGCAAGAGACCTCAAGGAAAATAATTAGAATGAATTGGTAGGAGGGGAATGAGATTGTCAGTGGTAGAATTAATGAGAGAGAGAAGCATGGGAGGCAAATGTAGGCTCCTTTCCATGGGAAGAAAAAATGGGGATCATTTGTAGGGATGCTCTGCTCAAGGGAATTTTTATTTTTTATTTTGAAATAATCATGGACTCACAGGAAGTTATAAAGGAATGTATGGGAAGGTCCTATGTATCCTTTGCCCAGTTTCCCCCAGTGGTGACATCTTGTGTAACTTGTGCAATATCATCATCAGGCAATTGTCATTGGTACAACTCACACAGCTTACTTAGATTTCACCAGTTATAGATGCACACATCTGTGTGTGGATATAGTTATATACAATTTTGTCACGTGAATAGATTTGTGTAACCACCAACACCACAATTACATCAAGATACAGAATTTTTCCATCATCATAAGGCTTCTTTACATTATCCCTTTATAGCTCCACCCACCACTCCCCCCATGCCAATCCTAAAGCCTGGCAACTCTAATCTGTTCTCCATCTCTATAAGTTTTTTATTTAAAAAACATTATATAAATGGAATTGTACAATATTTAATGTTTTAAGATTGGCTTTTTTCACTGAGCATAATTCCCCTGAGATCCATCCAAGTTGTTATGTGTATCAATAGTCCATTTCTTTTTTATTGCTGCATAGTATTTAATGGTATAGCTATACCACAATTTGCTTTACCATTCACCTGTTGAAGAACATTTGGGTTGTTTATAGGTTTTGCCTATTGTGAATAAAGCTCCTATGAGCATTCACGTACAGGATTGTGTGAAAACATAAGTTTTCATTTCTCTAGGATAAATGCCAGAGTGCAATTGCTGAGTATATAATAGTCCCATATTTAATTTTGCAGGAAACTGCCAAACTATTTTCCAGAGGGGTGGCACTGTCTTATATTCCCACCAGCAGTGTATGAGTGATTCAGTTAATCTTCATTGTTCCAGCATTTGGTATTTTCTCTATTTTTTATTTTAGTCGTTTTGATAGGTGTGTAATGATCTCTCATTATGGTTTTAATTTGCATTTCCCTAATAGCTGATGACATTGAGCATCTTTTCATGTACTTATTTGCCATCAGCATATCCTCTTTGGTGAAATATCTCTTCATGTCTTTTGCACATTTTCTAATTGAATCATTTTTGTTAGTCTTTTTTTTTTCTCTTGACTTTCAAGAGTTCTTTTTATATTTTAGAAATTAATCCTTTGCCTGATATGTGGTTTGCAAATATTTTCTCCCAGTCTGTAGCTTGTCTTTTTCATCTTCTTATCTTGGTCTCTCACTGAGCAAATTTTAAAAATCTTGAAGAGGTCCAATGTATTGTACTTTACTTTTATCGTTCATGCTGTGAGTGTCAAGTCTAAAAATTTTGTGTCTAGCCCTAGATCCTGATGATTTTATCTGGTTTTTCTTTTTTTCTAAAAAAGTTCTACAGTTTTACATTTTCCATTTAAGTTTGTGATCTATTTTGAGTTAATTTCTGTACAAGTTGTGAGTTTTATGTCAAGGTTCTTTTTTTTTTTTTTTTTTGCCTATAGATGTCCACTTGCTCCAGTACCATTTTTTGTAAAGGCTACCCTTTTGTGCCTTTGTCAAAAATCAGTTGGGTATATTTATATGAGTCTATATCTGGGTTCTCTTTTCTGTTCCATCGCTCTATGTCTTCCCCTCTGCCAATACCACACTGTCTCGATATGACAACCCTTAACATCAGATGGAGTATCTCCTTTACTCTTCTTTTTCAAAATTGTTTTATGTGTTCTAAGTCCTTTGACTTTCCATGTACATTTTAGAGTGTTTGTCTATGTCCTCAAAAGAAAATCTTGCTGGGATTTTTGATAGGAATTGCATTAAACCTGTGGATCAATTTGGGGAAAATGGACATCTTTACTATGTTGACTCTTCAAGGGAATGTTTTTCAATATTTCATTTTGAATGGCAAATTTCAGCAGTTTTAAAGTAAGGGATTAAAAAGGGGTATGTGTAATTGAAGTGGAGTCAGTGAGGAATCCGAGCCCTCAGATGGAAGGGCTCAACTTCAAACCTCAGACCCTTAAACCGACATAACCTGGGAGAAAGAGAACTGCAGAGAATTAACTGACCAGCAGTGAGAAGGAGGAAGTCATACCTCTGACCTTGAAGCCAATCCTCTGGATCCAAAGGGAGACATAACTCCATCTGGAAGACCACATCCAGTTCTCACCTCCAACCCAGTGAGAAGAGGAGATGAGAATTACTCTGAGGACTCATGTGGGCCAGGCTCTGCAATAAAGGAGCAGCATTTCTGAGAGGTAGAATGTTACAGAGAGAGAGGAGAAGCATCAGGGAAACCTACTGCTCAAGGAATAAAGGCTTTGGGGGTGGCCTCAGGGGCTACTCAGTATTCCTCGTCTTCTAGGATTCTGCCTGAAGCTCTCTCTGATGCAAGAGTTCAGACCCTCCATCTTTGGGTCTCATTTGATGCCTGTCTTTCCTGCCTGAGTTCATCTCCCCCTAATGCTGGGTGATCATGTGTCTGACATGATCTCTCCTCACTCTTGAAGCCATTCTTACCAATTGATGGTCCCCAGCTATATTAACCGAGTCTTGCCCTATACAAGCTGCTTTGTTTGTTGGCTAAACTACTGATACCTGGATAAGAATGTAGAATACATTCATCCATCAGAGTAATATACTGAAGAGTTCTACCGATTAATGACTAAAATAGAGATAGCAAGATACCAATCCAACATACGTGTAGACTTTCTGGTGGGAATTCGTACCTTTATTATTTTTTTGTTTGTTTTTTCATTTGTACCCTCTGCTTCATTTACATCAAAGTCATAACCTCCAACCCCCATCCTAAGTTGCAGATTGCAATCTCTTGGTACCTCTGTAATTTTTGATCGATAGTTTTTTAAACTCGATGCCACCAACTGTTTTTCCTCCATCTGATTTTCTGGGTTTCCTATAAGAAGTAAATCATAGCTTGTAGTGGCATTTAAATGTCTCCACGTATCAAGAAAAGTTCCTACGAGCAGTCTCCCGGTGAACATGCTCAGCTGGGTTTTGAAGTGAGGCACTCTGGTATATAAATCTCACTTCCACCACTCCACATCTTTGTAACCTTTGTCACTTTAGGTCTGTAAGACTCCATTTCCTCAGCTGTAAAGTGCAAACAAGAACGTCTGCTTCATGGTATCATTGATGGGATTCAGTGAGAGGATGTGATGGAAATATTCTGAAATTAGATACTGGTGATGGTTGCACAACGTTGTGAGCATTCTGGAAACCATTGCATTGTATGCTTTAAAATGGTTAAAATGGTGAATTTCATGTTATGTGAATTTTATCTCAGTAAAAAAGAGTTTTAAAAAAGCGTATAATGCAACACCACACACTTGGAATATATCCAATAGATCTCATGACCTTCTCATCAGGTGAAAAGTTGTAGCTCCTGATAGAAAGCTTGGGGCCTTTTGCTTTAAACCAAATGAAAAATGCTTGGAAGCAAATGCTCAAATCCACAGAGGACCAGTAGGGAAATAAACAGAAGCAGAGCTGGAAGGACTTTCCATGTCTGCTCATCATCCCAACAGCCAGCCCCACTCAGCCACCGAAGGTCCAGAGGCATCTTTTGGCTTGGATTTTCCCTGCCTTCTGCTCCCTCCCAGCCTTGCCTGGTCCCTAGGGTTCTTCCCTCAGAGAGCGCCTCCAGCAGGGCAGAGTAGACTGTGGCTTTCAGACCTTGGTCTCCAAAGATATCCAGAAGCAGCTGGAAGATTTCATGTGGCTGGTGATTGTTCACACTTATACCCGTAAAAAAAATAAATAAAATAAAACTAAAGCGTGGGAGAGGAAGGGTCAGTCAGTGAAAATAAACATCTTTTCTGGAATACATTCCACAGCTGTGTCCCAATGCAGCACAGTGCCGAGGTTTAGGAGCTTCCAAAATGCATAGCTGTAGTTAGGAAGGAGAATAGCAAACTCCTACCCATATGTCCCCACCCCTTCATGGTGGCCACAACCCAGAAATTAGAGAGGAATTTCCTTAGCATTCAGATTTGTCAAGGAGCAAATTTCAAAGATGGGAGGTTACCAAAGCAAGGCTGTGGTTTGGCCATGGAAGCCAGAATTAGACAATATGTTGAGGTTTTAGATCAGGAAGATGTATATTTGAATCATAGTTCTACCACATACTGACGATCTTGGTCAAATCACATGACCTCTCAAATCTTCAATATCCCAATCTCTGAAATGGGGTCGTAAAGTTTACCTCGATGTTTTCTTGAGAAGATGATAGATTCTGAATATGAAGCACATAATAGTGTCTGCCCCATATCAGACCCAGCAGGAATGCCCATCTTGTTGCCATATTCAACCCCCGGATGTTCAGTCATCTTTTGCCACTTCGTAGCATGGAAATGTTCCAGACATTTCCAATTGATGTTTATAGGCATTATTAACCAAGACAGAGGGAGGGACACCTGGTATCTGGCAGGAAACCAGATAAAAATACTTGCTATTTAAAGTTTCCAAATAAACCTCTGTGGAATAATAACAACAACAATGATAATTATGTTGTTGTCGGTAGGAAGGTGGTACTTCATGATACTTGTCATACCGCCCAGAGCTTTCATTTTCAAAGAGAGATTTTCAGAATAGATTTGCCAATAGTGATTATAATGTACTTAAAATAAGCCAGCCCCTGCCTCAGTGATTTTATCAACAGCTCCTCAGAATATATCTCTCTGCTTCACCTTGAAAAGACAGATGGGATCCAAAGATTCAAACCACAGGCTGTAATCAACTTCAGTCTTACCCATCTTCACTTGGGGACAATAGTGCAGGCTCAATATGACTCTGGAAATAAAAATCCCCCTACCAGAAAAAAGGGGGATAAGTTGAGCTCTGATATTCAGGAAGCCTTAAGAAGAACCTCAAATCTTAGAACAGATTAAAAAAAGAGCTAGGTGAGGTAAGTACAAAAACTGCCAGACTGAGAAGATCAAGGAGGTAGGAAGTGGCGAGGAATCAGGTCTGGGAGCTAGTGAACCCAAGTAAGATCTGTAGGGTTATGGTTATGAAAATCCAATGCTGCAGGGATGAGTCCTTTTGGAAGGTCTTTACCCTAGACATTGGGTCTCACAGAGTAACACTATGATCCTGGTATTGGACCCAGAGCATACATAGACATGTCCCCTTTCATGTCTCCACCCTCTAACTAGGCTTAATGGCATCAGCCAATTAGGCAATGAGAACAAGCACCATGTACTCTGTTGGGATGCAGAGATATCTCTTAAGAATCTGCTACTTCCTTCTAAAGTAAACGAAGTTAACAATTTGATGTATATTCTTCAAGACCTACAATACAGTCTAAAATTGAAAAGAACTATCTGAGGCGTTAGAATTCCGAGGGTTAAACCTTGGCTCTACACTAACAGGGTGACTTAGGGAAAATAACCTCACCTTCCTATATCCTAAGTTCCTCATCTGTAATATGGGGTAATATTGCTACTCCTTAGTGATTTTGTGAAGATTCAATGAATGAATTAATCAATTCAGGTAAGGAGCAAGGAGGCACTCCATAAATTACATAGACAAGGTGGCTATCTTCCCATGTAAGTATATAGATGACTCCAATATTTTTAACAACTTCAAAATATTATATTTTATGGAGGAAGCATGGTTATTTAGCCAGCCTTATGGATACTGTCATTATTTCCATTTTTGTTTTTTTCAAACAATGCTAAAATAATCACTCCTGTACTCATATCTTTATACCTCTAAGAAAATATTTCTGATTAATAAATTTCTCAAAGTGTAGCACATTTAATTTCTATCGTCAACTTGTCCTCTAAAGGTTATTTGAGTCTTAGTGGGTGAGTGGAAATTGTCAAAGTGGAAAAGGCATGTTTGTGGGAGGAAGGACTACGTTGAGGAGGAGAATTTTCTAGATTGTAAAAGCAATGTATGTAAAAGTATGGAATATATGAGAGCAAAGGAAGGCTTCACCCTTTGTCTGAAATCTAAAATGAAGAAGATGGGGTGAGCAGGGCATTAGATTAGTGCCATCTAATGATGGGCAGGAAAGAGATCAAGAAAGAATTTAAACTTCATTCACTCCCGGGTGCTAATGACCGATAAGCTCTTTAGAGAGTTGTGCCTTATCAAGTGATATGGGTTCTGTATAGTGGTAGCAGCTGTCTGTTAGAGAAGGATTTCCCAAAGCATAGAATATAAACCACTGATGAGAGTTAAAGATGATCGTTCATGGTAGTATGAGCACATGACAGTATATATTACAAAGTGTAAAAGTATAACATTTTCAGTAATCCATCAGTCCATTCAACGACCTTATTGGTAATTTGTCTTTAACATCTATGAAAACTTGCTAACCTCTCTTTAAACAACAACCACAAAGAGTAGGCACTAGGCTGAGAATATTCAGGAAACAAAGATTTCTAGCATTGTTTAATTTTCATTGTATTTATTTTTACATAACCTTCTACGTGTGGTAATTGATGCTGGTTTTCCATGTAGGAGAGAGGCATACATTTCCTTTTCAAAAAAATTAAACATGTAAGTCAATTTTGATAATGAAATTTTGAGAAACAACAAGCTATACTGGGAGAAGAGTGGGAAATAGACTTTGTCTATTTCTCCTGCATCAGCCAACTCTGATGATGCAACTTTGGTTTTACTGTTAAAATCATTGAGTTTGACCAACTCTATGTCTTGGTCTTATGCAGCTGATTCCAAAAATTAAATCAGCTTAAAGAACATGTGACTCTTCGGTCGGGGCATGGAGCTCACCACGTGGAAATGATTGTCCTCGAACCCTCTCCCACCAGTGTTCCCATGACAGCAACCACAGCCTCAGATGAAGCCAGACTGAGTTTCGGCCCTTTATTTTAAAAGCCATTCCTGGACTATGAAGAAAATAACTGGAGATGTTTTGATCATCGTTGTCTTAAATCCAATTTGGGAATTGGTTTACCAGATTCAAAGAGTTTCACCCAGGCTCAATAAAAAGGTTTGAAAATTTATATTTGCCAGTGCCCTTTGGAACGTAAACCAAGAATAGTTTTACTGCAACGACAGCACACTCCCAGCACAAACATGTGGCAGATGCTCGAAACTGGAGATCAAATCCAAAATTTCAGAAGCACATCTTTTTTGTATTCCAAAAGAGAGAAAGTAAGCCCAGAATTGGCTTGATTTGATGGTTAATTTTTATTTTCTGAATCCCATAAGTGGAAGTGCATATTTAGGAATTTTATGTTCACATAGTATTTATAGGTTATCTACAATTCCTTGAGATTTTGAAGAGTTATAGTTCCATACTAGGCTTTCCAAGATTTTCTTTCTTTTGAATGCCAAATAGGCTGAAATCTATCCTGGGAAACTAGTGGGGATTAGATATTTTTTAGGTCACAAGTTAAAAGATTCCTAATACTCACAGACATTCTATGTCTAGGAATGTTTGTTAATTTGAGCCCCTCTCTCTCTCCATGTGTATCTTTAATCTCCCAACCAGCTGTCTCCCATAAAAAGATATTTCTGTTTTTAGTTACAAATCTGTTTAGAGATAAAACTCACTCATAAATACACAACCACATGCAAAGATTTTTTTCTGCTGACAGTATAGAAAAAACTCCAGATGAAAAATATTAAAGTTTGTTTAGAAATAGAAAATGCATTCTGCTTCCTTAACGGGGGCCCGCGTTTTATAGATGTTCAAGGTCTTTTTGTGTCTCTGTATGAGATTCTCATGGAGAGCAGCCCAGTCTTGTTACCTCTGTGATTTAGTTCTTTGTCAGTCAAAACTATTGGGTGCATTCCTAACTAAGGAATTAACTGCTTGCGAAGGCAAGTACTGGTCACCAAAGGAAAAGAAAGAAAACTAAGAAATAGGCTCTGTGCATTGCCACAAATGTGCTTACTGTTACTTTAAAGACTGATTCAACTCCTTACTCTTGTTTGCTTATGGGTTACTTTCCCTGGGAAGCAGGCGAGAGCTTGTATTTTCTTCTTTTTTCTTTTTCTATTTCTTTCAAAATCTAGTACTGTGTCTGCCACATAGGATTTGATCAATGCTCAAATATACTGTTTGCTGTTAATTGAACTGTTATAATCTTGTTATATAAAAAGTTGGGCAAAAAAGAAAACTATTCAGACATTGCTCTTTCCCAATGATTGAGAGCTTAATGTTCCATTTCCTCCAACAAATTCATCACCCCCCACATATTCATCACCAATTAACTTAGTTAAAAAGGGAATGTTCCAATTCTTTGTCTCCCCGATTGGTTGTTACTGTCTGAGCAAACCTCTCATAACCATGCCCTGCTTCAGCTCATTCAGTAACAGCTGATACAATTTATTGCAACCATACGTTGAACAAGGGTAAAGGAAAACAGATTATTGCCTATACTTCATCAACCATGTAAAGTAGCTACTCCTAGCTCCATTTTACAGATGAGAAAACTGAGGCTTGGGGAACTTAAATTACTCAAGTTCATAAGACAGACTCCAGGCCTATTTGACTCCAAATCATCAGCTATTCCATGACATGAGGCTGCATCCTCTGAAAAGAAGGATGGAAGGAGTAACTTCAAGTGAGCCCTTCTGTATATCAAACTGTATGGTGGTCATTTTACTCACTTTCTCTCATTCTATCCTCACTGAAGTCTGATGGGATCAGTATTACGAACCCCATTCAGAGTTAAGGAAATGAAGGCAACTTCTGTAAATTATCTAGGCTCAGAACCAGCCCAAAGAACTCAACGTTTTGGGAAATGGTTGAATTTTCACTTAGCCCAGACACACTGAGAAGCCAGGTTTACCTATCCCAGGTTATGGGATTATTTCATCAGGCACAATTCTTATCCCACTACTCAAAGGTGCAACGTGCCTGAAGCATTAATCCTGGTTTTAAAATACTTGCACGTAGACTTTCATGCTGTCGATTTAAATCACTAACTTCCGTCCCAAAATACAGCTGCTGCTGGCTAACCAGAAGGCCCCTTGGGCTTGATCATGGTTGCAACAGAAGTCACACATTCTCCCTCCACCCCAATAATGTTCTGTCTTCCAATCTGCTAATCTCGCAAATGGTTAAACCAAGACCCTGGAGGGAGAGGCATTTGTTTAAAGCTTCCTTCATGACAATTTCTTCGTCTATCCAGACATACTAAGCTGGCAAAGGGAAAACTTGCTCTTTCCTCCATTTTTTCCCACATTCAGTTGATTTTTTCTTAGGATCGCTTCCTCAATTTAATGACTGTTCTCCATTCTCATTGTGATTTCTCTGTTTAAACTGTGTGTGTGTGTGTGTGTGTGTGTGTGTGTGTGTGTGTGTGTACATGCATGGTTGGGGGTGGTTAAGATGTTCACATAAGGAAAAATATATATGCAATTATATATATAATATATAAATATATAAAATTATATATACATATATAATTTTAAAATCTGGATTACTTCAACAACTACTTCAAAACATCTTGACTGGAGTTTTGTTTACTTGTGTTTCAATTTTATTCTCTCCATCCTTCTCAAAGCCCCCCACAGCAAGAGTGGCATTTCATAAACATAACCTGATTGTGCCAGCACCTCCATGTCTATCCTACATGTGCTGATTTCATGTGTCTTATGAGAGTAAGAAGAACCCTGGAATAAGAAGGGCCCTTTAATGTCTGTTCCCAACATCCCTTTCTCACCTTATCCTCCATCCTACCCCTTGAACTCCAAAGGCTCCATCTACACCAAGTTTCTGAATGCTTTCTACATACCCCAGGTCCTTTGGTTGCCTCTAGACCTTTGCACATGCCATTCCCTCTCCTTGAATGCCCTTTCAGAAGCAGAGTCTGGTCAAAACTGTGTCTCTTGCTGCCCAAGGAGTGCTGTTTGACTCTGGTGCTCCAAGCAATATTAAAAATGGAGGAGTCTGTTAAAAAATGCTCTGTGTGCTAATCAGAGTTGGGGGCAGCCCAAGACCATTTGCCATTTCCAGAGTTAGATACTGCAAGTGAAAAATGAGCTGACAAACTTAAGACTCTTTGCAGAAACCTCTGGGGAGAGGATCTGGCAGCTGAGCAAGCCAGGTTAATACCTGACTTACAAGGTGTTCAGGAGCAGCTGGAGTTGCAGGACTCAGCTGTGAAAAGAAACCTCTGAGGTGGGTCCCAGGTGCCTGTCCTACCACCACCCTGCTGCCTGATTCTTTTAGGTCCCATCATCCACTAGGCACTGGAAAATTGCTTTTTTCTATTTTAGCGTTTTAAAAAAGCATCCATTGGGTCTTTCTCAAGGCATTAGAGGAAACAAGAACAAAGGCTGGTAGCCAGGCTTAGCTTGGCCTCAAATCTGCTTTGTTTCACAAATGAAAATTCCTGTGATATCACTTTGTGGTAGTATATCAAGCTTTGGGTTCCTTAAAATAGCTGATTAAAATCATGAGTCATGGAAGATAATAAAAATATCATTTATTATACTTTATAAGCTGGGCACTTTAACTACATTATCTTATTTATCTTTGATCTTTTAAAAACACATTTAACATTTCCAGTTGAGGAAACTGCTGGTTAGAGAGGGTTTACAGAATTTATTCATGTGTATACAGCTGGTGGTTGACATAGGTAGGATTTGAACCCAGGTCACTGTGATCCATGCTCAGTCCCCATTCTTCTCACTGCATGAATCTTTGTGCCTCCATTGCAATTTCCTGTAACAAATTTGGAGCCTGAAAGCTTTAAGCTTGCAGATCAGGGAGGCCAGAATATGAGTATTAAAATGATCACAGAGGTAACCCTGGCTATTCCAGAAGGCCTTGGGCAACTTGTCTAAGGTTCAGGTTTCTCATCTAGGCTGCCTTGTAAAGCATAAGGTTTCACTCTTTAATGGAACCAATCGAACTACCCTCCAGTGACTTGCCAGGGAGTAAAATCTTAAAAACACTGGTGATGTCCAATATTTTTCAAAGATTTGGCTTTGAAACAACATTCTTGAAACATGGCCTGGAGTATATAGAGTCCATCTATTCCTCCGAGGACTCTAAATCAACTCTGTGTTAAGGCAGACCATCAGCCATCAGCAATGTCCCTGCAGAGTATCACATTCTTTCCACCTATCACCAACATAGTGTTCTCTGGAAGTCTTTTCTTGGCCCATGCTGGGATCTGAGTGAAGGGCAGGAGCCAAGACCCTGATTACTAAGTTTGCAGGTGAGAAGACATCAATGCATGCTTTGCTGCTTTGGGCTGACCAGGAAGTTTGGGTCACATGCAACCCCCACCCTACTTTAAGAATCAGAGATGGTTTTAATAATTCTGAACAATTGATTTCTTTGCAAGTCTATGCAGTCTTATTCCATTAAAAGTAAATGACTTTCCTTTGTCTCATGGAGTGTGCTAGGACCTAAGGAAAATCAGTGTACAAAATCAAACATGGCTGCCACTTTCATGGGGCTTAGAGTCTAGAGGAGGAGAAAGACGTTAATCTACATATCCCACTCCTGAATGAATAATTACCAATTGAGATAAGTGTTGTAGAGGAAAGGCATAGGGTTCTGTGGGAGTATAAAACAAGAAGAACTGATTTAAATTAAGGGCTTCCCTGTTGAGGTGACCCATGAGTTAACTGGACAAATAGAGTGTTGGAGATGGTTGTGGGACAGGGGTTGTGTGATGAGGTTAACGGTGAGACGGAACTGCATGTGCAGAGGGCTTGTACCAGAAAGGAGTATGGCTCATTTGAGAAACTGGATGAAGGAGGAGCTGTAGTAGGAGCTTAGAGGCTGCAGAGAGTGCTGCTAAACAGACCTAAAGAAGGTAGAAGCCAGAACTCCATAGCCGTGTAAGTCAGGAGAGATCTTTTGTCTTGATCCAAAAAGTGCATGTCCTAATGGGAAACCATAAGAGCAGTGGGTCTCAAATTGTGGTCTCCACCAGCAGCATGAGTATCACCTGGGTATTTGTAGGGAAGGCAAATTCTCAGGCCTCACCCAGACCTACTGAAGGAAGAACTCAGGTGGAGGAGCCCAGCAATCTGGAGTTGAACAAGCCCTCCAGGAGATTCCGGTGCATGCTAAAGCTGGAGAAGGACTGCAGGGGCAGCAAAGAAAGGCAAGGACCTGGGTGCCACGTGTCTGTGCGGATGGGTGGAGTCAGCATGATGAAATCAGCATCAGGAGAAGACCAGGCAGGCTAAGAGGGCTGGGGAGGCTGGGGAGCCCCTAGGAGCCTCCAGGAGGCCTGAGGAGAGGAGATAGTGACATGGATTCATATTTAGCTTCATTTTATAAGTGTATCCTTGTTTCTTTTTGTTTCATTGTCTTCACCTACTTCCAATGTATGTTTCCTTTATATATGGAATTACGTTTAAACTTTCCTTAATCTGTTTTGGAACAAGGCAGGAGATATATAAAGCATGTGGGTATTTTTAAGATTAATAGAGAGAGGTTATGCATTTGTGAATGATCCTCTCCCACCTGAGGATACCAGCCTAGGCAGTGGGGTCACTTCAAAGGCAAGTTAGTAAGACAGTGGTCACTTACTGGATTTGTAAACCTTTCTCCCCCTCCCAAATCCAAGCCACGTGACAATGGAACATACCATGGCCTTGCCAAACTAAATTATCAAATCAAAGTAAATGACATGAAACTATAATTTAAAAAATAGATTCTTTCCTGGTTTATTTCTGCTCTGGTTAATTTTAACGCAGTGAGCTTTTCCCTTGTTTTTAACCAGAATTCAGGACACAAAAGGTTTTGAATCCAGAGGTTTCAGAAAATAACACAACCCATGGTGAGGAAGAAGATAAAAGGGGCCATGTGAAATTTCACTGAAAGTGGTACGAGTGCTGGTGAGACAAGGGCTTCAAGCTGATTGTACGGAGGATACCTGTCCTATATACTTATCCCTGAACCCTATCTCCAGATTTGTGATTTTGCTGGCTATGGTATGGCTCGGGCATGGGTCTTTTTAAAACCCCTCCATGTGGCGGTTTTAATGTTGATCCAGAGTTAAGAACAACTGTACTAATATCTCAGAAAAGAGCAAGACACAGAAATCGCTGAACATACAGTATAGTTTGAAATGTAACTTGTCTACAGAATTATCTACTCAAACAGCAGTTTAGTGTTCCAGAGACAAAGTCTTGAACCTGAAATCAAAGATCTGGTTTCAGTATTGAGCTGTTAAACTGTCCACATCAGAATGTCACGTGGCACGTCTAGTGCCTCTTTGGGGCCACCCAGAAATAACTTCTTATAAAAAATTGGTTGGGGTTTCTCAGGCTCACCTGTATCTGAGTCACCTAGGGATAGTTATTGAAGAAATAAATATCTTGGACTCAGCCCAGACCTTCAGAGTCAGAATGTTTGGAAATGGAGCCTTCAAGTGTACTGCACAAGGGATTCTCATGCACTTTAAAGTCTTAGCACAATTGCTGCAATCATCTGCTCATTCATTCATTGAACGATATTTACTAAGTGTCTGTTGTGTCAGAGACTGTGCTTGTGCTGGACATGTAGTCGTGGATAAGACCGACTTGATTCCTGCCCTCAGAGATTTTTCAATCCAGTCTTTTGCCGTTTTTCTCCCTCTTTTCCCAATTTCACAGTCTGTATGTAGGTACATTTGATTTGCCTGCTTTCTGTTAGCTTTAGAGTTCATCATATGCTAGTTACAACCTTGGGTTTAATGGAGTTTCTAGCATGTTAAAAATATAATTGGGTTATTCACCAATCCCAAGTGATTGAGTCTGTCCAACACTTATCACTCACCTCTCACTTATTCATTCACTTACTTTTTTCTCTTGTTAACCCATTCATGTATCTGTCTATATGTCCATCTGTCCGTCCATCCATCCATCCATTCATCCATTTATAAATGCCAGTAAAGCCTTCATAATAAGGTAAAATCATATTTTACTTGATTAATTTCCAATCAATTAAAGAAATGAAATAAAGTATATTTTCCTTATTGTGAGGTTATGCTGGATCTATCCTCATAAAATCTATATCTGTTGGATTTCATGTTACCTGACAACTCAGTGATCACATCCTAGGGACAGAAATGCAGACCCCAACAGACCTGTTCATTTTGGTGAGTGTTGTCGTGGGCCCCTGATGGGAACATGCTACTGAGAGCATCGTTTCTGGGAAAATGCAAGGTTTGCCTGCCGTCTTCAGTGTGATTGACTTGCTCTTGCTTAACGATGATTCCACCATTCCTAACGACCCGTACCCGGCTCAGCTCTACTAAGAATGTCAATTTCCTTGAACACAAGCCTCAGGTTTTATGGCCAC
The DNA here is from genome assembly GCF_057802395.1 of Ceratotherium simum simum. Taxonomy (NCBI): domain Eukaryota; kingdom Metazoa; phylum Chordata; class Mammalia; order Perissodactyla; family Rhinocerotidae; genus Ceratotherium; species Ceratotherium simum. The sequence goes on along the minus strand of NC_141929.1, from coordinate 21,817,954 downwards.
TTATGTCTCCTAACTCTCTCTGTTAATGATATCGGTCCTAATGAGGATTAAACAGTCTGACTCCTGGCAACGAGACTGTAAGAACCTTAATGGTGCTGCAGCCATTTCATGCATGTCTTAGTTGCTAATGTTGCCATTTTTGTGATTGAGACACTTTTGCAAAAGGTGCAATGTAAGTGTGAGGGGCTTTACTGCAGTGAGTTTTCCAGTGAAAGAGAGAGAGAGAGCTCAAACATACTTATACTAGGTGTTTCACAGTTCACAGAGAACTTTTATATTCATGATCTAATTCACAACAGCCACAAGAGGAAAGGGGAACAAGGCAGGGGTTGGGGGGATATATGTTTCTCAGATGGTGTGTGACGTTTGAAGGTCACGTGAGAAAGAGAAATAGTAAAGCAGACAATCCAGCTTCCCTGAAGCCAGGCACGGTGCCCTCTGCAGCCTGGCCATTCAAAGTGTGGTCCATGGCCTGGCAGCATCAGGACCGCCTGAAAGCTTGTTGAAAATGCAGAATCTCAGACCCTGCGTCCAGATCTACTAAATCAGAACCTGCATTTTAACTAACAAGATCTGCAGGCTAGTCTTATGTACGTGAAGATGTGAGAAGCATTGTGTTTAGCATATACTTTTGTTTCCTACTCTCTGCCCTTGAAATGACCACATCACTGATCCTTGAAAATCAGTGAAAAAAATCCACTGTATCTAATCCTTAAGAAATACTATGTGGAAGATGTTTTATAAATAGAGGTGTCTTAAAACACTTTAGATGTACAATAATAGAGATTGAGTAAATTATGGTTCCTCCATACATAATGTTTGTTGCAATTGCAGTGTTTTAAATAAAAGATTTTTAATAACAAGGTAAATGTATATATCTAAAATAATTGAGAAAACAGCAAATATAAGTACATATAAAATAAATTTAAATGTATATAAAATAAATAGAAAAAATTTGAGGGAAGTATGAAATGATTTTAGTCATCGTTCTTTTCATAAATAAACTATTCATTTTAGAATAGTATTAAATTTACCAAAAATTTGTGAATATAGTAATGAGTTCCTGTATACTTCACACCCAGTTTTCCTTACTATGAAATCTTGCATTAGTATGGTATATTTGTGACAATTAATAAAGTAATATTTACATTATTATTAACTAAAGTCCATATTTTATTAAGATTTCCTTATTTTTTTTACCTAATGTCTTTTATGTGTCTCAGGGTCACTAAGGATACCATATTATATCTAAGTATTTTTTCTCCTTAGGCTCCTCTTGGCTGTGACAGTTTCTCAGAATTTCCTTTCTTTGATGATCTTAACATTTTTTGAGACGTACTGTTCACATGCTTTCTAAAATATTCCTGAATTGAGAATTATGTGTTGTTTTTCTCATGATTAGACTGCAGTTACATGTTTGGGGGAGGAAGACTACAGAGGTAAAGTACCATTTTCATCACATCATATCGAGACCACATGCTCTCAAGATGACTTGTCACTGTTGGTGTCAACTTTGGCCACCTGGCTGAGATAGAACTGTGAAATTATTCTTTATACCCTCCTTTCCATACTGTAGTCTTTGGTTGGAAGTCGCTGTGCACAGCCCACACTAAAGGAGTGGGGAGTTGTCTTCCACCTTCTTGTGGGTGGAGAATCTACATAAATTATTTAGAATTCTTTTGAGTGGAAGATTTGTCTGTTTCCTACGTTGATTTATTTATACAGTGATTTGTTTGTATCAGTGTGGACTCATCGATGTTTACTTTATCCTCAGAATTTTAGTCAAATACTGCTTTATTTTGTTGCTCAAATTGTTCCAGCTTTGGCCATTGGGAGCTCTTTCAGTTGGCACTGTGTCCCTTTGATATATCCCTATTACTGATGTTTATTTCTGGCACCTCCTTACTTTCTGGCACTACAAGATGCCCCAAGCTCATTTTGTATATTTTATGCCCCAGTCCTAGAATAATCCATTTTACCAAGAAGACCTGTTTTCTTTTATTGAAAAATGGTATTAGAAACCAAGATCTGGGAGCTAGGTGTGCTCATTGCTACTGGGATGTCATTGCTTCTAGGCCCTCTCAGCCAACAGAGCAGGGAAATATATGTTTGTATACTAAAACTGTGTGTATGCACGTTTCTGTAAATATTTCTATACATAGCCACTTGTATCTATGTTAAGGTAAGTATGAATTGTCACTGGTAGCTCCAACTATAATCCATCATCACATAGATCATTCTAGCCTCTTACCCTTGCTTCTGTGTAACCTCCTACCCAACAGTGAGAAACCTGGCTGCCACCATTCACCACCATTATTGTTCCTTCCAGTGTACATGTATAGTATCAGAATTAATAACCCATCCATCCTGGAAAACAACTTATTGACAAGAGTACAGTGCTTATGTACAGCTCCTTTTGCCTTTATCTTATAGAGTCTGCTCATTTCCAAAATTATTTAAGTCACCATCCTTTCCCTCTTCCCACTTCATTGAGATTATTTCATATATTTGTAAAATAGTTAGATTCTTATATTATGCATTTCATCCTGGGATTTCTGAACTCCTAAATGATTTTTTTTTTAAATTCACATGTTAAGGTTCATTCTGTGCTGTAAAGTTCTCTTGATTTTGACACATGCATAGTGTCGTGTATCCACCATTACAGTGTCACTCAGTAGAATTTCATCACTGAAAAGTCCCGTTCCTCACCTGCTCAACTCTACCCCTTTCAGCCACATCCCAGGCAACCTCTGAATTTTTACTGTCTCTGTAGTTTTGCCTTTTACAGAATGTTATATAATTGCATTTATACAGAATGTAGCCCTTTCTGATTGGCTTCTTTCACCTAGTAATATTTAGTACTTAGATTCATCTGTATCTTTTTGTGGCCTGATCATTCATTTCTTTTTAATGAGGAATAATATTACATCATACAGATTTACCACAGTTGATCTATTAAAGGACATATTAGTTTTGGGGAAACTGTACACACTGTAGTTCCAATAAATTTTTTATTATGTGAATAAAGCATAGTTTCTTGTATCTTTGCATGCCTCATAATTTTTTGTTGAAACTGGACATTTTGAATAATATAATGTGGCAAGTCTGGAAATCAGTGACTCCCTCTCCCCACGGTGTGTTGCAGCTGACTGTTGTTGTTTATTTATTTAGTGATTTTCTAAACTATTTTTGTTAAATTCTGTATTTGTCAGGTGTGGCCACTAAAGTCTGTGTTGCATTTGCTTACTGGTCAGCTAGTGTTTTGACAGAGTGTCCTTAGACACCTGGAGCCACAAAAAAAAAAATGAAAAGAAAGAAAAAGATACATTCCCAGTCTTCGCAGATTGACTCTGGGTTGGGACACTCCTTCAGTGCATAGACAGTCCATTTACAACTCTGCCTCAGTCTTCACTCCTTGCTTGTGCAGAGTCTGCAGGTCAGCTAGAGGTGCAAGTTTAAGGTCTTCTTGGGCTCCTTCAGAGCGTGTGTCCAGCCCCACGCATGTGCTTGGCCTTCTCGATTACCTGAAGGTGAGGGAGTTTTTAAAGCCCTTCCTTTCCCAAGTATCTCCTTTCCCAGCCTCTTCCTTCCCAGGAATTTCGGTTTCTGCTATCCTACAGTAACAAGTCTTACATTCTCACTAGTTTTTCAGTCACTACAAGCCCAGTTCACTCTCTCTGTCATTGCATCTTGTCTAAGGCCATGATGCCTTCTGTGGCCAGAGCTGTTCATGATGCCTTCATTCCTTCCCATTTTCCAGTCCTGGTAGGAGTTGACAGGTGCCACATTTATTACAACACAGACCTTCTCATGATCTATTAGTGCAACACAAGTTAGATGGAAAAATATACCCTGGGGAGATTATGGAACAAATATCTCTTTTGTTAGTTTAACATTTAGATAAGTCTGCAGCCCATTTAGACTTTTCCCACTCTGCGCTAGAAGGAAGCACCTTATGCAAATGTGTGATATTTTACCTGATCATTGAGAGGGGACTGACACACCCACCACCACCACCTTTCTGTCATGCTCCAGATTCTACTTCTACCACCTCTGCGTCAGAGTCTGGTCAACTTGCTACCTTACTCTCTGTGGATCTCCTAATCTCGCCATCTCCTTTGCAGCTTCTACCTTTGCCACTGTCTGGCAGGCATCACTGAAGGGAATGGCTGTGTGGTCCCCAGTCAGGGCCTTGCTCACCTGTATCTTTCTTGATTGTATTTGTGGTGTCCTGAGTCACTGTTTTAGTCCTGGGGCGCTTTCACCATTTTTTCCCCACATCACAGCTGCTCCTGTCATCTCTTTTGCCATCCCCAAGGACACTATATTCAGAAATGTTGACATTTTAGCTGGCTCATTGCCTCCGCCAACATCATCCTCAACGCCACTGCCTTCTTTCCCAAATATGGTAGTGATGCCTCCATTTCAACCCTTGGAGAAAGATAAAAATGTAGCCCCCGGAGAGACACTCCAGATTCCTGTCATTTCTTTCTCTCCTTCTCAGCTTCTTGGCTAGTAAAGAGAGCTTAGGATCTCCATCTTTTTGTTACCACTCGAGGGCATTTATATTGTCCCCTGAATAGAGTGAGGTCAGGGATAGGGAAAGAAATGAGTCAATTGTCTTTCCTTTTGTGTCCTGGACTGAATCTTTACTCTTTTTTATTCCTGCCTTCCTTAAGAGTGGGAACTTACTCTCCCTCAAGTAGATTCCAGGAAAATGCTCCACCAGTGCTCTTTCTAGAGATCAAGCGCCACTATTTCTTTTTTTCCTCTTGGAGGCCAAAGGAAGGAAGGAAACAGAAAGGAAGTCATTCCTGGCCCATGGGTCTGGCCTCTGAGGACAGCGCCAGATGTCTCTACATGGACTAATCATTTCTGAATTGCTAGGTTAGAACTGTGTTCATAGCATTGGAGACAGTTTTTCTGCGGTATCTTTACCTCACCATTTCTTTCCAACAACCCGTTCTCCACACAGCAGTTCAAATCACATCACTCCCCTACAAACCCCTTGACTAGCTTCCTCTATTACTTCAAGGAAAAACTAAAGTTTTCCTCATGACCAACAAAGTCCTACATAGACTTGCCTTCATTAACCTATTGAAATTACCTCCTACTGTTCTTCCTTATGTCCACTTCACTCCGTGTTGCTCTTGACCATGCTAAGCGTGGCCCTACATGTGGTATTTCCTTCTTCCAGGAATGATCTTCTCCCATTTATCCACTTAGCTCATTCCTTCACTTTCTTTAGGTCTTTGCTCAGATGTTCCCTTAATATAGAAGCCTTCCATTACCACTCTATAAGATAGTGACCACCACTGTCCCTACCTCCAGCCGGGCACTGTCTTTCCACCTTATTCTGGTTTAGTATTTTCCATAGCATGGATCATCATTAGGTACACTACATGTTTCTTTCTTTATTGAATGATGAGGTCAAGGAACTTGTCTATTTTGATCACTGCTAGATCCTCAGAGCCTGGCAGACAGTAGACACTCAATGTATATTGGTTTCATGGGTATATAAATGAATTGATGAATGCAGGTATAAGTGAATGAATGCATGAAAGCATGAATGGTTTCCTCCACCTGGCTCAGTACTTGGTGGGCAGTGTTTCTGTCTTACTTATTTCTGTACCTGCTAACATATTGAAGGCAGTAATGGCTGTTTGTTTGGGTGACTTTTGCTATGTGACGTTCAGCAGAGTTGAAAAAAAAGAGCCACACCCATTGTGTTCCAGCTTAAGGCCTAGGGAATAACTTTCTACATAAAAAAAAAAAAAAATGTAGGTTGTTTCAATACTCATGATGTACTGAAATGAGTGTGTTAGATGTCCAGACACGGTGTCTCTGGGCTATAGCCCTGGGTGTAACCATCATGACTCAGGGTCTTGCCTCAGCATCATGGGTGCAGAAACAACGTCAGGGCCCTCAAAGGTAAGGGACCACTTGGGACTAGCTCATATTGAGCCAAACACAAGAGATAAAAGTAGAATTCAGAGGCAAACATATTAACCTATAATTACATATTTGCAGGTTATACCTTGCAAATAATCATACTATATAATCTATAATTCCAAGTAATCCCCATCAGACTTTTCAATTTATTCCATTGTGAAAAACAATTAGAGCAAAGAGTGATGAATAATATTGAAAAGTATATTCTCTATGTAGTGGAGATGCCTCTTGAACTGTCCCTAGTGTCCAGAACATGGGTATGTGCTATATTTAGCATCTCTCTCCCTGGACAGTGCTGAATCAACATTGACAAAGTGTTCTTTTCTCCTCATTCTTCTTGGATGCAGAAATGCTCTTCCTTTTTTTAACTTTCTCTTTCATCAGATTTAACAGTACCGTTGACCAGGTTACAGGATTCTTTTACATCCTGCCAAGCCTTGAGTGAATTTCTAAGCACATCTATTCTTGCCTTTGAATTGGGATAAATCTGGTCCATTAAGAAAACAGCTTTACATGGCTAATCTCATGAATTTTGTGAGTTGACCTCTCAAGAGACAACTAAGCTTCCTCCTGATCCTTGACCACACGTTTGTTACCTTGAGTCTTCTCCTGAATCCATATCTTCTTATAATGTCTACCAACTGACCCAATTATATTGCAATTCATGGATAGTTCTAGATGATATAACCATTTTAATTTGCTCATTAACCACCGTAATGATTTAAAGATCATGTCCTGGGTCCCTATTCAAAGTCAAGGTGTAGACTCATGTTCTTTTTTTTTTTTTTTTGAGGAAGACCAGCCCTGAGCTAACATCTATTGCCAATCCTCCTCCTTTTTTTCCCTTTTTCTCCCCAAAGCCCCAGTAGATAGTTGTATGTCCTAGTTGCACATCCTTCTAGTTGCTGTATGTGGGACGCCGCCTCAGCATGGCTGGACAAGCGGTGCATCAGTGTGCGCCCGGGATCTGAACCCAGGCCACCAGTAGCGGAGCGCCCGCGCTTAACGGCTAAGCCACGGAGCTGGCCCCAGACTCATGTGCTTTAGAAGTCTACTGTGTGTGGTCGCAGTAGATTATGTCCTATAAAGGGATCAGGCAAAAATCAACAGACAAAAATAACTTGACTGCTGGACCTGAAATAGACTTCACTTTCTTTGGTAAATTACTCTGCCTGGATAAATCCAGTGTTTCTGTTGGACCTTTGACAATAATAGTGCATTGCACTTGGATGACACTTTGAATCAATTTATTGGATTGTTTTCACCTTCCTTAACTTACTTTTCTCTCCCAAGGGAAACTGTGATCTATATATGACTAGTGAGAAGCATCATAGTATAGTAGGAAAAAGAACATTTGAATCAATAAGCTCTGGGGGTACACATATTTCATTGTCTTTACTGATTGTATGATTTTTCTGAAGTGAATTAGACCCTCTAAATCTTAGTTTCCTCACCTTTACAATGGAGCACAAAAGAATCTCATCACAGAATTTTTGGAAGGATCGAAGGAGATGATGTTAATGCATCAGGCCCAGTGCCTGGCCCCTAGTGGATTCCCTGTAGATGCTATTTTTCTCATCCCATCCCCCTGTTCAATGTGGGACTCATATGTAGTAGTGAGTGTCTCCCCAGGTAGACATTCATGACGGCAGAATGACAAAGCAGTATGTTTACAATATACCCGGTGCTCTGGACGTCTGGTCACCAACATGGCAGACATCCTTCCTGGGATTCAGACTTGATTGCACTCCCATAGTGCCCCCACAGCCTTTTGCTTGCACCTGTCCCGTTGCACTCACTGAATTCTCCCACCCTTAGGGTAAGCTGCTTCCCTCTCCGTCGTCTTCATGAGACTGCCTCTCTCCCTACCCCCGCAACTGGGGAACTGCGCTTTTCTCTTCTGCCTCCTCCACAGCCTACAGTGTCATACCTGGATATAGCAGATGTTAATAAAGGTCAATCAAGTGGAACTGAGGCCACAGTTGGCCAGCTGTTTTTGTTGGCTTTCAGACTCAGTCAGTTTTTCAGTCCCTCTTGCCATTATCAATTTGTCAATATCTCAGTCTGAGGGGTGTCTGATACACAAACTTCTCCTGAATGCCAGGAACTGTGAGTTACCTCATTTCATCCTTACTCCAACTCTGGAAGGTAGGCACTATTACTGCCCCCAATTTGCAGATGAGGAAACAAACTCCAAGAGGTTGCATGCTAACCCCAGTCAAGTCATTCAGATGTGGTAGAACTGGGATCAAGCTTAGAAAACTTAACCCCTGTAGGGGAGGAAAAATAATTTCCCCTCTACCCTTCTAGGTTCTTGGCTGAGACTCCCTGAAATAAAAAGACAGATTAACAGGAGAAAGACAAACAGAAGTATAACAACACGTACACCTCCTATATACATGAGAGATACCCTGGAAAACTGAGCATCTCTTTGAAACGGCCCAAGCCACCACCTGAAATACCATCCCCAGCTAAAGTCAGAAGAAGAGGTTGGGGTCAGGGTGGGAGGGGTGACCCTGTTATGGGACGTTATAAGGCAAAGCACAGTAAACAAGGGTATCGTTATTATGCAGATTTAAGTCTCTGCCTTCTCCGTTGATAAGAGTTTCTAGAGATTTAGTCACCCTCCTCTTCCTGGTATAAAGAGGGAGACATCCTTACAACTGGAGATTTCCCTGATAATTGTAAATGTCTTTTACAAAAAAGTAAGTTCTACTCAGTTTTCAGAGCTTCTCCTGTGTCTTCTGTTTCTTAAAAGTAAAAATAATAAGGATTATCTTAAAATAATTTGTTATGTCACTGAGGCGTATTTTGGGATGACACATTCCGCTCCCCTTCACCCCAATGCCCAATGGTCTTTACAGCAGGATGTCACCATTTAATAAAGGCTATCATTTATTAAGTACTTACTTTTTGCCCCACACAGTACTCAGTTACATATATGCTTTATCTTATCTGATTCACTTGATTGTAGGGTTCTAACACGGCAGGGATCTTGTGTCTGTCTTGTTCTCTGTTGTATCCCCAGAACCTAACACATTGCCAGACACAGAGTAGCTGCCAATAAAGATGTGTAGAATAAATGAAACATTAGGCAACGTCTCTCTGAGACAGATTCTGTATTATCTCCATTTTGCATCTATTAGATAAATAACGGGAAACAGAGAGGTTGGTAACTTACCCATAGCTGCATAGTTACTAAGTAGCAGACCTAATATTTTAAATGAAGTCTACTTGATCCCTTACTTAACCTCTGTTATCCTGCCTAAAAACAGTTAAATAGTTACCAGCAAAAAAAATAAAAATTTTAAAAAAGGTGGCATTATCATTCTCCATTAGCTCTAAGTGGGGTTACAAATTCTTCAGGAGGCAAAAGAAATAATGGGTCATAAACCACTTCTCAGCCGTGGTCCCTCACCTTTTTTTGTTTGTATATTGCTACTTTCAAAATCGTTAAGCCTGTGACTGTTCATGGGGTAATTCTGAGCAGATGACAATTGCCTCTGAGTCACAATCTGTATCCCGACAGCTTAAAAATAACAATGGTAGGTTCTTTTCAAAGGGTACATTTTCCCTCACAGCTGCCGGCTCTGCTTTCTATACAAACCTAAAAATAATGATCTTTCCATTATGGGAACACTAGTATTGTTGCTTTCCCTCTTAGCTTATATTAGTGCTTAAATTATACACCCCTAGTCTCCAGGGGTTTAAACTTGGCCGGGAAACTTTTCCTGAGGCCAAATAGTGGAGTTAGCTCTGAGCGTGAGGTTTCTACTGCAGCCTCCTGCAGAGCCTGAGGTGGAATTACAGGACCAAAATTGACTCCAAATATCATTGTTTCTCAGCTAAAAAGGTCACCGATAGAGCCTTTGTAGTCAACCCCAGCGCGCTTTGTAGTGGCAGACCCTCTCCTCTATCTGTCTGTCCTCCTCATTAAAACAACACACAAAGTGACCTCTCCTCCTTTGGCAAGACTGCAAAGGAAATCTTTATTCAAATGCTTGAATGTAGGATTTCTCTTTAAAGGTGATAGGTATCCCGGAGCTTTTTTCAAAAGCATG